>NC_140469.1:25132481-25557481 GCF_051167445.1 Perissodus microlepis | reverse complement strand
ATATATATATATATATATATATATATGTGTGTGTATATGTATCACCACAAATTCACCCAATGGTGGAATCCCAGGGGAACTAGGAAGATTTCCAAAACTATGAAGTATAATTACTGGAAATATACACGGCACAATCCCAAGCTGTGTGGTCATATGTTCATCTCGGATGCTTACTGCAAACATTTTGGTAATCATTACGACACATTTGGACATCTGTGGTAGTAGCTGGAGGAGCAAATAGCATTATAGCCAGGACATGAATAGTCTTTTGTTCCTGTCATCCCATTGCCTGGTTCCACTTCAGGCTATCCTGCACAGAGACACTGTAAGCATTTATGAGGTGGGTGCTAAGGGACCAGGTAGTTTAGTCTGATTTTTCTGTGGTTTGCCAAACTAAGGGAATTCATCAGCCTGGAGAGTACATAGCAGTATTCCAAAGGGTTATTAGCCAACAAGCAGTATTGCATATTATAAAGTGGAACCACCAAATGGAGACACTCTTACAAGCCTACAATTAAAGGCCTTTATTATATTTATATTGGAGGTCTGCTGAGAATTGTTTGAAGGAAAAAAGAAATGGTGCCAAAGTTTGAGTTAGCTCCCCACTGAGATCGTAATTTTCAGTCAAAAGTGTAAGAGTCTATCGGTCAAACCTGATTAGAATAGGAAGAAGGAACCACAGACAGTGTTGCTGTTCCTCTGCAGGGTCATTCTATTCATTCTGGTGTAACCAAAAGAAAAAACACACAAGAAAAATCCTCAAATATATTTATTATATATCAGCATACCACTTCTCTCTGGACAAACCAGCATCATGGTTGACTGCTGCTTTCCATTCGCCAACTGGAAAGTCCTCTGTGGTAAGGGTATGCAACTGATTATGTTTTGAGTGATAGATAACTACGGTGGAAACACAAAACACCTTACTAGGACAGTTTCTCTTAAAGCAGCCGGTCCGTTTGAGCAATGAATATTTTATTTCAATCTGAAGTCCAGACAATACAGCTCTCTGGATGCAACAGCTGCATACGTTCTAACTTGATTTTGCTCTGTCACCAGTGAAAACTACTAAGTGCTCAATTTCATGGTTGATAGGGTATTGCACTTGTTTAAACTTGATGCTGGTGAGTGTGAAAGAAGAAGATTTAGCTTCTTTTTTTTTTGAGGAGGAGAAGGAGGAGGAGGCTGGAAATGTTAATGAGGCCTAAAGTGTGTCCATTGAAAAGGTTAATGGCAATGTGAACTCTTCAGGGGTGACATTTTGGTAATATGGGCGCCTGACTCACTATTAAAAAAAATGCTGACCTGTACATCATTAACATCTAAGACACGACTGCAGTGTTCAGCAGATTGTTAGGTTGTTTAACTTTTGCATGTGTCCAATTTATCAAGAGAGAGTAAAACTTCAGAATGTGCTGTGACTCCAGACAGCTTAACTCAGACAATTAGAAGTAACAGTCAATATCATCATTATTGGCTGTGAAGCTCAAATTTAGATTAGTACGCTTTAAATGATCTAAAATGTTACTTAAACACTGGCCCCTCTTCTGTGGAACCAGCTTCCAGTTTGGATTCGGGAGACAGAAACTATCTCTACTTTTAAGATTAGGCTTAAAACTTTCCTTTTTGCTAAAGCATATAGTTAGGGCTGGACCAGGTGACCCTGAATCCTCCCTTAGTTATGCTGCAATAGACGTAGGCTGCCGGGGGATTCCCATGATGCATTGAGTTTTTCCTTTCCAGTCACCTTTCTCACTCACTATGTATTAATAGACCTCTCTGCATTGAATCATATCTGTTATTAACCTCTGTCTCTCTTCCACAGCATGTCTTTTATCCTGTCTTCCTTCTCTCACCCCAACCGGTCGCAGCAGATGGCCGCCCCTCCCTGAGCCTGGTTCTGCCGGAGGTTTCTTCCTGTTAAAAGGGAGTTTTTCCTTCCCACTGTCGCCAAAGTGCTTGCTCATAGGGGGTCATATGATTGTTGGGTTTTTCTCTGTATCTATGAAGCGCCTTGAGGCGACTTTTGTTGTGATTTGGCGCTATATAAATAAAATTGAATTGAATTGAATTGAATTGAATTGAACTGAAGTTGTTTAAATCAAATGTATTAATAGATTAATCAACCATTTTTTGCCACTTACTATTTCTTTACGTCTCAGAAGTTAGATTTTAAGTGTCGCTATAACGCACATAATGCAGCATGATTACTGAAATACAAAAGGCAGACATTTCTGAGGCATGTATTATTCGAGCAATATCCTTTGTGCTAAATCATTGGTAGGGCACCGCTGTGTAGCTGCTTCCGGGGATGCAGATAATTTTATTTACAGGACAAGTGATACTAGAAAAGCTGCCTGTTGATGCTGTGTGTATGGTATCTAAAGGAGGATCCTGTGGATTATTCATTCAGGCATATTAGAAGATGTCACTTGAGCTTGTAATGTGCTGCATGTTTAGATAGATGAAGAATGTTTTGGGTTTTTTTGGTTTTTGTTTTCAAGATAAAAAATAAAAATAAATGAATGCCAGACTTATCAGCAGAAAATCTAAAATTACGTTTAATTGTGCATGAGGTGAACTTAAAGGTACAATTACAAAAAAAGTTGTGACACTGTGGGAAATATAAGTAAAAGTCTTGTGTAAATTTAAATAATATAGAAAACATTAAATGCATCAAATAAAAAGAAGATGTAACTAATAATTAACCAGCCACAGCATTAGATGCGCTCAACTGCTTGTTAGTTTGGTAGTTCTCTGGGGCGAAAAATGCCTTGCTGATGCCAGACGTCTCAGGAGAATAGCCAGACTTCTTTGAGCTGATAAGAAGGCAACAGTTACTCAACTACTCATTACAACCAAGCTATGGAGAACAGCATACATGTGGAAGCCTAGCAGCAGTAAGGACCACACCAGTTACCACTCCTGTCTGATAACAAAAGAATACAGAGTCCACTGTTTACATGGGCTCACCAAAAGTGGGCAATGAAAGATTGTAAAAATGTTGCCTAGTCTGATAACTCTTGGTTTCTGCTGTAATAGTGGATAGTAGGGTCAGAATTTGGTGTAAAAAGAACATGAAAACCTGGAGAACTGAAGACTTGAAAAATGTTGCCTCATCTGATGAGTCTCTATTGTGGCTGTGATTTTTGGATGGCAGGGGTAGAATAAGTCATAAATATCAAAGCATGGATCCTGCCTTATATCAGTGGTTCACACTGATGGTGCATCAATCTTTAAATAGTGGCATTTGTTTTTCTTTTTTCATTTCAATTTTAACAGTTTTGGGGGTTTTTTTTTTTTAGAAATGTGGTTGTAATTTTTGGTATTGTTTTTGTCAACACACACACTTCAGAAACATTTGTTGCATGCAGATGTTACAGTTCTGTAAGTAAAACTCTCTGGGTAAACCAAACCCCTCCACTTAGGCAAACTAACAAAATAACATTAGAAGTTTAAGTGCAGTTTCGAAGTTCACCATTCTGTCTTATTTTACAGCTTTAAGGCAGCTGTGTGAAATATCAGCTGCAGATGAGGTCGGGCACCGGCACCAATAGACAGAGGTTTCCAATTACCCAACAGAGAAGGCAGAAGGAATGGAGAAACAGGTGGCGCCTTTAATTGCTTTTTGCAACCCCAGAAGCATAACGTGAGAGGGAGCAGAGCTGTGGGTGGCCCTCTGGGGGATGAGACATTCACCAAAGTCTTTGTAATTGGTTTTAGTAAAATATAATAGTAAAGTGAAGAATTAGTAAAAGAGTTTGTATACACATGTATAAAGTAGTTCTTTCTAAATAAGAAAAAAAATAGGTACTAGCTTGCTTCCGGGGTCAGTTTGAATCTGGCTAATCAATACAGTTATGATGGAATTTGCACTTGCTAAACCTACCTAAACCTCTGTATCATTTTTGTTTCATTGTCATAGTAATAATTTACATCAATTCAGACCTGATTTAAGTGGGATTTTTAAAATTAATTATTAATATATTAATAATTCTGCATCTTTAGAATCAGCTGTTACCTCACTCAAGTATAACTTGGGGAAATGACTACTGTCATACATTTTAAAAGGTAAAATTCCTTTTCCCATGGCTTTCATCCATTTCTCAGAGACATTGTAGGAAGTGATGAAACTATAGAGAGGATAGTAGGATGGTGAATATCTCCTATCCCTTTGTTCTTATCAGTGTAATCCCTCGTGTTACGTTTGTTAGCTCAGTTAGCTAGTTAGATAACGTTTATTGCTTTCAAGTCAATGTCAAACTTTCTGTTGAAAATGATGCAACACGCTTACCCCCTTTTCAGGTTGTGGTCTCTCTGATTCTGCTGGAGCTAACAGTTGCACTTTGCTTTGAGGGGAAAAAGCAATCTGATCCTGGCCTTATCCTATCGCTTTTGCTGAGGGGATAAGATCAAGCAAATGCCAGTTTGCTACAGTACAACAGTTAAAAGCTCCAAATACAGAATATACTTACATTGTGAAAAGTAAGAAGTAAGGCGAGCTTGTGTTTTGGATTCATGTATCTTAAGTGTTTCATCTTCAAGGCTAGACGGGACTTATGGGATTGCTACAGCCATATTCAGTATCAAGGAGGTATGATTTGTGAGGATATGCTGATTTCCAAGGTTGGAGAATGGATGCATATTCATATGCTGAGTTCACAAAAACAAAGTGGCAAAACAGCAGTTTATATAACCTTTAGAATTCCTCATCAAAAGTGGAATATTTTGCAATACAATTGTTATTGCATTTTGTCTGCATGCATATGCACTTGCTTGTGCATGTGTGCATGAAAACACACATGCACTTTGCGAGTATGTGTGTTTGTCCATATTTTTCTGATGTGAGACTGCTGGTAGCGATTGCCCTGTTTTCCCATTTCCCCTCTGGCTAATCACTAGAGTCCCAGTAAATCCTTAGTATCACCACAGGATCAAGAAAAGGCCTCCAAGCCCCAGGGAGCCTATTTCCTCTGAGAGCAGAACAGAGACTGGAAAGCTTCTTGATATATTTGCTGGCCCAGGGATGGTCAAGACTTCAGGGCTGAACGATGCTCCGTGACATCACCCTGCTGCTGGTAGGTCTCCATTACGATTATAACCCACCCAAGTTCACAAACAGAAAACTCAATCTGATATATAAATGATGGCTGAAGCTCCAGAGAAAGGTTATGATGACAAAAAAAGAGAGAAAAATATTGGACGTCATCTACATCACTTGTAATAGGAGGAAGAAGGTCAGAGATAGGGATCACACTGTAATGTCTCACTCCAAACCTTTATTTTCCAGCTGTAGTGGCTGCATTCCAGCTGGTTGGTTACACAGAATAATTAGTTTGGTTGGAACAGCACCTCAGGGGCTGGATTAGCTCTTGGAGGGCAGTTTCTCTGGCAGCCCTGTGTTCTGATGAGAGCTGAGATATACTCTCATGCACCCAGCACTGAGAAGCTTTTGATGGTTTTAAAAGCCTTGAGCAAGTGACAATTACAGCCTGAATGGCAAACAGGGTCAAAGGGAATGAGATGCTCTGGACTCCAATGCTGAAGGTCACTGGGGATATAGCTTGTTGTAAAGCTGTGCATTACAATGTCGAATAATGGACAATGTCCAGAGAGAAGTGGTAAAAAGGGCAAAATACACTCGCAACTTAGTTCCCATTTTTAGATTGAAAAGCATAATACTTTCAAATGGGAGCCATAAAGAAACGAAAGGACAACAACTTAACTATGTATTCCTCTGTGATGATGATTGAGCTGCAACACTACAAAATTGCACGCCTCATAGTATTTACAGTAGAACACAAGGAAATAATAGACTCTCTGGTGCAGCACATATGGTATGGTTATATCAGAGTCATGGGAGATTACAGTTGAATGCTTGAATTAAATTAACACCCCCATGTTGGCATACTGCAGTCCAGCGTCAGTGGCCCTCTGTTTAGCTGCATTTTGTGGATGTAGGTCAGTTCAGTGAAACGAAATATATTTGTTAATGTAGATGTTCTGATAACCCACACTCACGGGTTATACATATGTTATGTTGAGACACTTTGATTAGCCCAAATTATGATGTTTCAATAAGTCCCAGTGCATATGGGCTCAGGAAAACATTTGAACAATCGTAGCTAAAGATGGATATTAGGCAGTACCAAAACAATGCAAAACATTTATTCTAACATAGCTGACATTTTTAGATTCTCCTAATAATGAATCTTGAAGTTGTTTTGTGTTTGCTTCTGTGTTCATGGTTCATGTGGTCATGGTGCATCTCGTATTTTGTATTCCCAAGGGTATTAGTATGGTATCTATGCTATACCAGCAGTATTCCTAATAGAAAAATCCTAATAATACCCATACCTATTAAGTCAAATTGGTGATTTTGTTGCAGTTGTGGATCAGACAGTCATAAAATCCCAGAAAGTAGAAAGCTTATGATCAAGGACATTGAGAAAGATCTAATATATATATAATTGCAGAAATTGACTGTCTATTGTAAGTTTGGTTTGGCCCTGGATCCATTCGAGGACTTATGAAAAAGTCAGTCTGGATGATGTTACAACACCTCTAGTTCTGAAATAATCTTACTGGGCTCCAATAGGGGCTAAAACTCATCATTGAGTTTGTTTTGTTTTATAAAACATGGTGTAACATTCTGCATTAAAAGAATAAAACTGTAAGAATGTTAAAAGGAACTGACATAATCTTACAGTAGCCTCTGAAATTACTACATATATCTGCAATGTCATTTTTACTCATAAAACTCAAACTACATTTTAACTACACTAGAAATACACTTTAGGTAACTCAATTTGGACGTGGAATTAGTCATAACTCAGTTGCAGATAGCCACATATCAGCAGAAATCTGATGTCATATGTCCCAGAAAAAAATCAATCAATCAGTCAGTCTGTCTATCTATCTATCTGACATGCCAGTTGTGGACAGAAATAATGCCATTGTGGTTCAGAAACGTTATTTTTCACTAGAAAGCATTGAATTATTGTTTTCAGCAATATACATCCAGACTGTTAAATGGCATGATGGTAACTCTTTTTATGATGTCAGACATCAAAAACATTTGCACTCAAGAGAGAACTGTGCTTTGAGATCTTCATGTCCAATAGAACAGCACATTTGTATGTTTAGTTACATGGCATGTATGTCTGGTGTGCCCGTTCTACTGAGACAGATGTTCACCATGAGACTCAGCTATGAAATGACTTAAAAAATGAACTACAGGCAAAAAGACCATCTCCTACTGTTCTTAGAGTCTTGTGCGCTCACACTGAAGTGTTTTACAACACTGCAGATAACACAATTGAAACCTACACTCACTGAAATAGCAGAATTATAGTTAGGATCATAAAGGAAAAAATAAATCTTCCTGTGAATAAAATTGAATTTTTAATCTTATGTATCTACACAGAGTAGCACATTTGATACTCTGTCTTGAATTTGCATTTGCGTATGTCCCATGAGGACAAACAAATGTTTAATAAAATCATCAAAGCGTTTTCTTTCCCTTAATTTTCTTTTCCTTAGTATTTGATATGATATCAGTTGTACAGCTATCAGCAAATCTTTTTGAAGATCTCGCTTAAAATCAGCACAGTCAGAGAAGGGCAAAACTATTGATAAAACCATGTTTAATAGTTTAATAGTATTATCCTCTGGCGCTAACCCTAAAACGCCATCCACTGCACTGTTTATCAGTAATCTCAGCTCTGAATTTTTGGTTTATGTTTGGCAAATATTCTTCCTTTAATAGTCTTGCCAGTGACAGATACTTCTGACAACCATGCCACATTATACTGCATCTCTTTTCTACCAGGCTTCCTGTATGGAAATTACAGTTAAATTACTGTGGCTTTTTTTTTTTGTATTCCTACACAGTGATGCTAGGACAGATTTTGGTGACAAACAGAGGGAACAGAAACAAATAGCTTAGAGGAGAAAAATCTTAACCAGAAAATAAAAACAAAGGTCTGGAAATCACTTGACTGAAGAAAATGCATAACTGTCAGATACAAGGGGTATAAAATCTGAAGAACTGTGTCTGTAAACATACTCTTGACAATATAAAATTAAATAGATGCTCCGAAGTAATAGAACTACTAATTGTGTGAAGTGTTCTCCAGATTTTGGTTTAAAAACCTGATGTGCTACGACTTAGAATAATAGGAAAAGCGTTGGCATCTTAAAGTAAAAGAATATCAAAGAGATTATTATGGTTATAATGTTTCGACTAATGCACTTACAACCTCCTACATGCATTTATAATATAAAGAAATGCATACTTGCTAATAAATTTACACCCACCAGCTAAAATGTTCAGCTTCTTTAATCCAAATGACAATACACATGGCAGCAACTCATTGTTTTTATCTATGTAGATATGTATAAGACAACCTGCTAAAATTCAAACTGAAAGAAAGGTGATTTAAGCAACTCTAAACATCACTTGGTTGCTGGTGCCAGATGTGTATTGGGCTTTACCAACAAAGAAACTACGAAATAATCACTTGTTGCAACCATACCTGTGGTAGCATTGCAGCAAAAGACCACACCAGATGCCAGGAAAACAGGAACAGCTTGATCTGATGAGTCCACATTTCTCCTGCAAAGATCAGATGGTCAAAATGAACAACATGAATGACTAGATTCATTATGTCTTATATCAATGGTTCAGGCGGTGTAATGATGGTGTAATGATGTTAAAGATATATTTTGGCATACTTTAAGCCCTTAGTACTAGGGATGGGTACCGGTATCTGGCACCGGTTCTGACATAAACGGTAGTAACCAGACCGAAAAGCAGCGCACATTTCGGTGCTTTATTTCGGTGCTTTTTTTTTTTCCTGAGATGTCATACACTTCGGATTCTAGCCAATCATTTTACCTTTCCAAGGATAGTAGGCGGGCCCAGGTACGTACGTTCTTTTAGAGCAAAGCTACAGATTAAAAATGCCCAAGGAGGACCGGTCAAATGTATGGCTGTACTTCACAGCAAAATATGCAAACTCAGCAGCCTGCAACAAGTGCTTTAAGGTGATACTGTGCAAAGGAGGTAACACCTCGAATCTGATGAAACACCTGGCGACGCATAGAGTTTTTTTAAAAGCCGAGAAATGCACCGTATTTGATAGCTTGCTGCAAGACAGAGCACATCTACTGCGGGTGTGGTGCCTGTTATCGGACCTGGAGTTTGCAACATCCCCCAAGAACCTGAAGAGGAGAGTCCTGGCCCCTAGCCCTGCCAGTGTAGCAGAAATGATGATGATGATGATGGCAGTAACAGTCGTTCTTCTCTGCGTGAGCAGCTTAATGTTGTTCATGTGTAATTTACGTTGAGTAGGCTAACCACATTATTAAATTAATGCACGTAAGGTAAACTAGCAAACACCGTTATAGTTACATGCAGCTGTCTTCTTGTTTGATGGCAGATACTCCCTTCACCCTGGCCAAAAAGGCTAAAACGACCAAAGAAAAAGTGGAAAACAGCTAAACATGAGAGGTTTTTGGACAAAGTTTGTGTTTTTTCCATTGATTAAGCACTGCTTCCAGCCAAGAGTGATACCATATATGCCCTATAGCTGCAGAAAAGGCTAACATTGTTATCTTTTTCCAAAAAAACAGCTAAACATGAGATCTTTTTGGACAAAGTTTGTGTTCTCCATTCTTTAAGCACCGGTTCGAGCACCGTTTAAACATCTGCATCGTTTCAAAAGTACCGGTTTGGCACCGGTATTGGATAAAACCTAAACGATACCCATCCCTACTTAGTACTGACTGAACATTGTCACTACAGGCTACCTGAGTACTGTTGCTGACCATGTCCAGTGTATCCATCTTCTCATGGGTGCTTCAAACAGGATATACTCCATATCAAAAAGTTCAAATCATCTCAAACAGGCTACCTAAACGTGACAATGAGTGGCCTCCACAGTCATAAGATCTCCATCCAGCGACGCACCTTTAGATTTTTGCATCTTGGTAAGGAGAATTATGCCAGTTCTGAAAGTAAAAGAAGTTCCAGCCTGGTGTTAGCAAGACATGCCGAGCAAAGCTGTTGGTGAGGCTAAAGTAGGCTCTAGGTTTGCTGGTTTTATTCTGTGAAATGTCACCAAAGGACAACAAAAAAAGTTCAATTCCGATGCACCAAATAAAAGATAATTTTGGATCAATTCACCTTGCGTTGTCCACAAAAAAAACCAAAACAAAAACAATACTTGGATACTTATTTATATCAAAATTACTATTAGAGTAATCATTTGGAACAGTATCGATACCAAGACTGCTGTCTTTGACCTTCTACAGCTGATACACAATTTCACACAGTGTTCCTCACTATCAGCTCAAGCAGCTGACGTTCACAACACTGAATAACATTTTATGAGGCATTTCGAGAGGTCAATAAAGCTCGTGTTTCAATAACATTGTGCGTTAACGTTAGCTGCTTAACTATTAGCAGACACCCAACAGTCACATAAACCGTCTGTTGTCATTAAGGAAGCAGCTACGGCTAATAATTAAAAAAAAGGTAAGGTTCGTTTTCGACCTAGGCAGCAAACATTATCAGTCCTGGCCCTCTGTAACCTTAACAGAAGTGTTAATTTAACAGGATAACACAGCTATTTGTATCTAGAAAGTGTTATGATTTTTTCCTTAATTGAAGATTTAAGAAAAAAGAAAAACGGTTGCCAGCAACTAAACAGAAACGGTGACAGCCTACCTCACAACCAACTCTCTTTGATCAGCAGCCAGATATGATACCAAGTCACTGAAGCTCAGCACTTCCTAAAACAAACTAAAAACTTTAGTGTAAAAAATTAGACTTATAGTTATGTTACTAAAATCTGAAAAACAATGTTGCTATTGATGTTTGAATTGTATTGTTTTTTCTAACAAAAAAAAAGAAGCCATTTTTTAGTCATTTCTGTTTTTTTCTTTTGTCATTTCCTGGGAATTGTTATCAAGTTTGAAATTCTAGTATTCTGAAAACCCCACTTCCCACTTAAAGACTACAGAGAACAACCACAGTCTTTGTGGATTTCTAGGTGCTTCACATCTCAGCATGAAGAGATAAGGAAGAAGATTTTACACAAAAGTCAAGAGATATGCTAAACATTAAAAATAATACAAAGAATGCATGAAAACCTTACACTACATATGTTGCCTCAGCCTGGAGATGTCAGATTTACGCTTGCGGAATAACAATACATCTGCAAATCTGTTACAACCAAGTCCAATTATTCTCCATATTTATTAGTAACGACGCACAGCTTCAGTCTTTTCATCTTAATTTGTTGATTCCATTCTCGTTGTTAGTGCTTGCTAAATCCTAGAACCTGCTGCTTAGTGTTTCGACCACCTGCTGTAAAGTCAATACAGTGATGAAAAGTTCTGCTAACTACTATTATCTGGCTATTTGTTTTCCAGGCTCATTTGTGTAGATTTCAAACCTAAAGAGAGCCGGGATGAAACACGCGTTTTGAAAAACAGAAGGAAACACACGTTTTGAAAAACAGAAGAAAGCACATCCATGATTGTGTAGGTCAGACATAATAAGCTGACATGTGATTCATTTGGTATAACAACATTGAAATCAGATGTGACTGTTCTCACCCACTGACGAGGTGTCTGTTATCACTACATACGACTCATTAGCTAGCTTTGCACAACAACAACAACAGCAACTGGTAAATCACTGTCAGGTCTCTAATCACACGAGTCCAGGCCTCTTCTTTTATTGCTGCATTAGATCACATGCATTTATGTTTACACGCTTTTTAACCATAGTGATGCGGAGCAGGACAGAGGCCTGTATCCTTTATAGCAGTGAGCCAAATATAGAGTCATCATTTGTGGGCAGAGCTTTGTCAGAAAAACAACCACACTGTCTGTGTCCCCAGTGAATTTGCTTGGCTTCAATTAAATCGGGGAGAGGAGCATTTAACGTATCCCAGTCCCACTAGCTCTCTGCTGTTTTCAGCCTCGCACATTTTTCTCTGGCAAAGGGGGTATAGCAGCATGTACTCCACTCATAAATCTTGAGTTTATCTAACTGTAGTCCACAGTACAAATACTAATGATAAACTTACAAGGCAACATAAAAAAGGTCAGCATCATGGTAAAATTTTAATGGTCTGATAGTGCACAGAATGAATAAAACAATAAATATAAACTAGAATTTATAGGTTGGAGCGAAAGTTAAAAAAGGGGTCCATCGTTCAGAACGACAGATGTGATGTTCTAACTGGGCTGGATTTAGGATTAATCTCGGTGCAGCCCTTCATTACGAGATCCACATCATCGGAATGCTTGTTTTGTATATAAACTGAAGCCAAAAAGCAACTTGTTTGATTTATAGCTACTCGATGGCATCTAGATAAGTATGATGCATACTGAATTATGACTCAAAGAAAAATGCATTTCTAGACAACATCTACTGTATTCCTTTAAAAAAAAACTGCAACTCTGTGACAAAATAACTGAAGTTGAATAATGGCATCTCAACTTCAAGCAGCAGAATATACATCTTTGCTTCATGGATTATTCATGCACTCCACACCTGCCACCCTCTTATCAACATGACATACATCTAACAGAAAAATCACCCCTCTTCCAGCCTAAAAGGAAATGATCATCTTTCCCACCTCAATACGCACACTTTCATCCAATCAATAAATTAGACTAACAAAACCAAAATAATAAAGCATGATTGCAATAACAAGGCACTTAATCTGTATCCAAAGGTGTGCGATTTATAAACTGATGCTGCACGGGAAATAACCACGAATGCCATTCTCATGGCGACAAACAAAGGTGGCAGTTCCTCACATAACCTCCCACAATTTAGGTCTGGGGACTTGTGCAGAGAAGGAGTGCTGATCTTATCCAAAAATGTGTGCAGGTAAGCAGAGCTTTGTGAGAAAGCCATACATTAAACCGTGTTGTGTGGATTTTCTTGCTCAGTCACTGCATTCGTCATTGTTATCACCCAAAGGCTCATCCTGCATTGGCCCTGTTGCTGCTTATATGACAAATGTGGAGTGTACTGCTACTAAGCACTAACCAGAAAACACAAGGAAAACTGGAAATTGTTCAGAAAATTTAAGGAGTATTGTTTAATAAGCACTAATACTTAAACAGTTGGACCTAAATTGCTATAAGGACTCTTTGGGTTTTTCTGTTTTGTCCACAGGGCTTTCAAAGTCAACTCATGCAATGTAATTTCTTACAGGGTCTGAAAAAACCTTTAATATGAGCGAAAATGCTTTTTAACTGCATACTTTCATTAGCTTCCTACAAATGAAATCATTACAGATGAAAACAATCCAAAAAAAAGCTGTTTATACACGCCTGTAATTTCTGCTGTTTGTTTGAAGAGAAACAGCACTGTCCAAAAGTCTCAAGCTGCCCCTCATTTCTTTATATTTTGCTAGGAACATGGGGTATGGATGCAGAGATTTACTAAAATATGCAAACACTGAAATACAGTAGATGCAGAAATGCAGATCTCATAAAATTTTAACATGCTTGAAAGGCACTATGTGGTATGACCACCTGTATTCTTCAACACAGTTCGAACTCTCTTATCCAGGCCTTCTTGTAATGTTTTTAAGTAGTCTTTAGGAATAGTTTTCCAGGCTTCTTGAAGGACACCTTTTTTTTGCTCTGCGCTGTGGGGAGGTCAATCCAAGGCTAATATGTGTCCAGGTGTACTTTTATTCCATGGGTACCATGTTTGGGATCACTTCCACACTGAAACATGCAGATTTTGCAAAAGAGACACTTTCTAGATAGAATTGCATGATAGATCACAGTTTCTCAGCCCACTTCTGTGTTCATAATTGCTGAATTGCAGCCACAAAAACACAAGACAAAGCTGCCAACTTGTTTTTACAGATGACTATAGAAACTCACTGTTGTACCTCTCTGCTGACCTTGTCTGACGACAATTTGAACCAAAATTTTTAAATTGGGAAATTGATTTGTTGCCATTGATTTTTAGTCCGGTTCTTGTCTAATTTGGCATACCTCAGTCTTACCTTCCTTTACATGTGCCTTGACAGCCACTCTTCCATTGAGAACATTTCTATTGAGGCTTGGCAGGGTGTAGATGGTTGATGTTATCCTGGGTCCTTTGTAAGATCTTTGCTGAAATTTCTTATTTCTTGAAGAGTTAACATTTAGATACTGTCAATTGTCTGTAGATCTATATTTTTTTAGGCCTGACACTTTTTCTTTCATCCTTTGCTTGTTCAGTTTCCTCAATCTTTTTAAAGGAAACACTGCATACCATGCTGAGATATAACAAGTTTTCAACTAATAACTCTTTGGAAATCAATTGCTTGTTTTTTATGTGGTATGTGTGGACACAACATTATTGAAAAAAACAAATGTTTTTTCGAGGTCTACGATGAACAATATTTTAATTGAACTATGCACAACATGACATATCTGTTCAAGCAAGTGAGCTTTGTGCATCATGTCCACTAAACATCAAAACAATCTAAGGAAAATAATGTAAAAGTGACTTAAACCACAGTAGTTGTATAAACTGCCACAGTAAAATAATACTTCTTACTTTATTTAATTATTTACATTTAGACAAAGATTGGGAAACAAATATATGGAAGAAAATTAGGTCTGTATTTCTACATTGATTCATATGTGAAGCTCATGTTTTTTTGTTTTTGTTTTTTTTTTTTTTGTTTCTTTAATTTTTATTACAGAAGTGAATCTGCTTTTAGGTGACATTTGAGACTGCACTACATGTCATATACTAGTATTCTTTGCAATGCAGTTAATGTCCTTGCACTATTTTGTACAGTTCTTCTAGATAAGGGTGCCCCCCCCACCGCCCCCCACCCCCCTATGACAGAGAGCCACTCTGCACAACTGATCAACGGAACTATTGGTCATGTTCACGGCTGAATCTGTCTAATCCTTCATTAACTAACAGCAGGCGTGTTGGCCTTGTGTTTCCTGAGATCGTCCTGTAACCAGATGGTCACAGGTTCAATCTTTGAAACAGCCAACTTGCAATGTCATAGCGTCCTTTAGCAAATAACCATTCCCTACCTGCACTACTGTGTAAGTTGATCTGGGTAAGAGTGTCAGATGAAAGTAGGAGGTGTTAGTTTAACAATACAGTGGGAAGTACAAGGTTGGATGGAGGGCTTGGCCTTGGTTTGAGCTGAGCAACATCCACTCCGTGGGCCCGTCTATGTCCCTGGCTATGGTGTGAATGAGACCATGTTTTATTCTGCATCATTACATATGACAGCCCATTTATAAGCACCAAGCAAAACAATTTGAATCAATGCCCCTGCTTCTCATAGAACTACATAATGGCTTTTAGTGCCATGGCAGCTAAAAGTTATTCCCTTGATTATTCTGTTATGAGAATGCCCCCGTGTCAGTGTCTGTCTGCTTTCTAGCTGTATTTTACAGCTTAAATGCTACAGCAGTGTTTAATTAAATGCATTTATCATATAATTGCAAGTAAATGAAACATGAATGTGGAAATGTTGATATTAAGTCATAAAGTTTGTCACTCTAGGTCTAAAAGCACTAAATCAATTTTAACATTTTCATAAGCAAAAATGTATGATGCCAAGGGCATAAAAATATGCAGCTGGATAGTTTAACATTTACCTTTAATCTGCTTGCTGCAATGTTACTGTTTGTAGTTCTCTACTCTCTACATTCCTAAAGAGTCAATACCCAGAAAACTGAAAATAATCATGGCCATTTAAATACAGGAAAATCATGTAAAAATTAGATTTCCTGTGTGCGCTGGTCTATAACTGCATGTTACAATGAAAGATGTGCCCACAAACATCCTCTGTAATTCATTTAGCATAGCCAAGAAAGCAAATCAAAAATGACCAAGCAAACAAGCTTTGCTGAAGCAGAACAGCCTTCTGTACTAATAATACAAACAGCTAATGCATTTTGTCATGCTATTCCATCCCTGTTCACTCATAGTGAACTAAAAAAACATAACAAATAAATTATAAACATGCTCAGTATCAGTGAATGGTGCAATTTATTTTCCCACACATGCAAACACAAGATTAAGTTGCTTTTATTTATTTATTCAGTGTGGGTATGACCATGGAAACACGAACATATCCCCAGGCTTTAAAAATTACAGCCAATGCGGGTGCACCTTAAACTTAATCTTTTCTAATGGCCAACAGGATGGGATTCCTCGAGATGCCAAAACAAGTACTGTATAGGAATCTGTCGGAAAATGACCAAACACTTTCCTGGTTTATAGTTGCAACTGTTGTGATGATAACAGGGCTTGATGATAGCTCACCAATCAAGGCAGCCTTTTACTGATTTTTACACTGATGCATTGAATTTGTCATTATTATGAGATTCATAATAATTACATTTTCGTCATTATAATCTATTGTTATTAGTTTTATTTTTCCCACATTTTTGTGAGTGTAAAACTCTGGGTGAGACGTTTTAACACCGATGAAAACAAGCTGAATGAGTTAATAGAACTATAAGTCTAAGGTACTTATTTACTCATGTTAACTATTTACTAGATTACTAGCTAAATCATTGATTGTTGTATTTAAATGTGTAACATTTCCTCTAGAAGCCTTCAGAGACAATAGGACAATTGGACTACATTTGGACAGCACAGGTTGCTTAAGCCTAGTCTCAGCTGCCAATTTGAAGTTGTATTTCACACAGTATGAATGTCAGTTTTAAATCAGTCAGTATAATAGATAATAGAATGGGCCATTGTCTGTCATTTAAGCTTGAAGAGTCCTCAGCTTCTACCTTAGCTCATCCAGCCCAGTTTCAGAAAACAATGATGGCGACAACCAAAAAGCTAAGCTTACAGCTTCAAAGTAGGGCGTGACAGCATCTGGATGATTGATTGGTGGCTATCTAGGTAGGAGATAGAGGGTTCTATTAATGGGCCCGTGAAAATCAAAAACCTTACTAGTTTAAATTTGGCCAATTATTATCTTCAAAGTACTTTGATCTTCTCATGCACCTCTGTAACTCTTGTATTGTGGCTGGATTTTTTTAGATTACCTCCTTAAAGCTTTATTCTAACCACTTGTGCTATGCACTCTCTGGGATCACCATGGCTCTCAAATGTGAACAAAGATGAACAACTGACTCACATCTGCTTTGTAGGATCATTGCTGGTGATGAGCGTTGGATGGCTGACTAAGACCCATTAAGTTTTTTATTTATTAGTCCACAGACTTCAAAACCAATGATAGCACGTCAATTGAGAGTAGAAACACCAGCATTCATTCTTTTTTATTTTTTTTAACTATTGCAAGGTTGTACTTCTGCCTGTACTCCTCCAGGCAGAGTGTGTCATTCTGTTGTAATGTTCTAAGATGTCAGAGACAGAACAGCCTGTGGAAATGACACAAACTGTGTTGCATGCTAGCCAACAGCATATTTTTTAAATGCAGACTTTTTCTTCTTCTTTTGATCACGCAAAAACAATCTTCACTCAGCAGTTGCCATACTCATCGCATTCATCTGTCTACAACTTCATGTACTTTCCCAAAATAAAAAGCAAAAGCTGAAAAACCACTATCCTGACACACCGGAGGAACTCCAGTACACATCGCAGAGGCTAGAAAGAAACGGGACAGAACAAGATGAATAGCACAGAAGTTGAAAGCATCCCAAAGGTGCACAAAGAGATCATTTCTTTGTGCGCTTGGAAAT
The DNA here is from genome assembly GCF_051167445.1 of Perissodus microlepis. Taxonomy (NCBI): domain Eukaryota; kingdom Metazoa; phylum Chordata; class Actinopteri; order Cichliformes; family Cichlidae; genus Perissodus; species Perissodus microlepis. The sequence goes on along the minus strand of NC_140469.1, from coordinate 25,539,751 downwards.
ACGCTAATTTTATGAGCCTGTTCCCCAAACTTTTCTCATCACATCTCATTTTGTATTTTTTCAGTACAGAAAGTCGAGTAAATGTAATGCAAGATGCTGGAGGTAGACTTGTATAAATAAGCTTTTAGTTAGGCTGTAAACAGAGTTCAAAACTAACAGAGGCCAAAGAAAAGCGTCAGACAGGAGTACTGTTTATTGTCATTCCCTTATATTGCTGCTATTTTAACATTTACTCTGGGTTTAAAGCTTAATAAGTGCTTAACAAATAAACTAAATCACTGAATCCAAAATTCCTTCTATTATCATTAAAGCTGATATTTGACACCCAAACATGATATTAAGCACAACATGACACACAACCTCAATATTTAGTTTTCGTTATTTGTATTGCAGGATGTGTTTCAGTGGTGAACCTTTGTGTGTGAGTTGGTTCCCTTTAAGATGTGCAGCTTTGTGTTGGGTGTTGGGATTTTGTAGGGATTGAGTTGTAATGGGTGGGCAGTGTTGGGGAGCGCTCAGCTATCCCAGAGGATTCATCTGATGAGCCAGTATTGGATTCATCTGCTCCGTCTATCGATTTGTTTTTGCCACACGGACACTTCAGTCCAGTTTTGAGCTTGGCTTTTTTCATTTTTAACTAGTTCTCAAAAAAAAAACGTAATTCTGTTGAACACAATCTCATCCCATCTGAACCAGCTTTGTCGGCTTGTTCTTGTTTTGATCAGTGTTGTACGGTACAATTGTGCTTGTGTCCAGCTTTGAAAAGAAAAAAAGTGGTGTTACAGCTGAGATAAGAATCATTTATAGAGAGATATGAGTATCTTTCTGTCTCCCAGTTTGATGTACCAATGAATTAAGACTGTCATTAATCATTTCTTGCATGAAATAGCCTTGGTAGACAAAAAAGGTCTTGTCAAAGGCTGGCAGTGAATACAGTAGCAGATAAATTACATTTCTACAATTAAAAAAAATAAGCAGTTTGTGTGATGTTTGTTAAAACCTATTTCTTATAGAACATTTCCACAACAGTTAATGCTATCATATAAAGTATGTGCCCATGGATAATTTCAAAGACAGCTTCTTACTCAAGACAACCACAACTTTTATACAGTTCTTTCAACCACAGTAATGTTTATGTTAGTCAATATCTTGTTAAATTTGTTTGATTTTACTCTAACCAGTCAAAAGTAATTACAGTATCTATCCCACTGTCCTTATTTTTAGTAAGCACAGTGCACCGGTAAGTTCCAAATATTTAATAAAAGGACGACCCTTAAACTCCTTATTAATGTCAGATTAAGAGAGCCACTATAAATGGGCACAACCCCATCAACTATTTAAATCTGTGATGTGGATGGGTTTGGAGTAGTAGTAGTAATAGTAGCATTTATACCACGATTTTATTCTGGATTTAGAACTGTCTAAGTGCCATTATTTCCAACTGTTGTGACAAATTTCTCATTGGTTACTTGGAGAGAGAGCACAGTTTTGTTTTTGGTTTCTTTTTTTTTGGGGGGGGGCGCTATTTATGGCATTTGATAGAGTGGACTTGGATTTTTGACTGATTTAACTTAATGTGTCCAGCATCAGATATACATAATTAATGGTGTCCCCAGGGTTTGATTTTGGGACCTTTATTTTTCTTTCTTTCTCTGTTTGCATAAATGATATAGACTTCACAGAGGCTTCAAAAAGTTCAGACTGCATTTCAGTCATTACGCATTTCAATCCTGTGTTTAGAATTGGTTGAAATGCTTAGATTTAAAAAAAAAAATACTATTATTGGTTTTTTTTCTTCAAAGAATGTGCTTACTGATTGCTTAAGAGTAAATCTAGTGAAAGGGTTTGTGTTGCTTCATATACAACACCTTTATTTCATGTTCATACTGTTAGTCTAAATGAAAAAAACAAACAACTTGCACTTTAAAAGTGAAACTTCTTTTGTTATTATATGCTGGAACTGTAACACTTTACACACATACTATATTATTCTGTTATATAAACATATATGAGCTTAATGTGAAGGGGAATGTTCAGTATCTCACTTTCTGTCATGTTGGAACAGTGGTCATCAATGTCTTTCACATCCACCCTGCTCTCTTTCCTCAGGGATGACTCAAACTGCAGTAGATCTTGCAGTTTGCTGGGTTTTCCACAACAAAGACAGATCTCCCTCATTTTTTGAGCCAGTGCTAGAGAGTACAGGGACTCATTACTGACAGGGAGTTTGTTGTCAAAGCATAGCTGAGTAAAAAATAATAATAATTAGTAAAAAGAAGTTGACTTCAAGGTCTGCAGGCTTCCAGATTTCTTTTTGGACAGAGGAGATCAAGGCACATGGGTGTCCTGACAAACATAACACTTCCCAGCATTCAACAGAGCCCAAGAAGAACATTCTTAGCAATATAATGGAAGCTGCAGCCAGCCCATCCTGAAAACCAGAATCTCCTTTTAGGTGACGTTCTTACTCAAGGGTAAACTATAATTATGGAAGGTTCGATTTGGCTGTGAACAGAAAACAAGTATTTGGCCTGAGGTACGTTAATGCAATGTCTAGATCAATTGAAACAGCAGAAGGTACCAATTTGTTTTCACATACACAGACCAATTTCCTTCTCATTAGGACCACCCATTGAGCACAGTTTTTGTACCCACTAAGCAGAGATGAACAGGCATTGCATTCTATGCAGAGATTATGGGATATGTAAGAAAATTCTCAACAGAGGCAGCACAAAAGACGTTTTTATTGAGCCTTTGCACTCATGAGGGAATACTAAAGATCAATTAATGAACTGGCTCCGTCCACTGTTGGCTTGAGTATTCAAAGCATACTTGCTGGAGTAGAGTAAATTGACAGCTCAGAAGCCCAGTGGGTGATTTGAGTGATGAGTGTGTTGCATTAGTGGGTTTGCTTATCTTTCCACCAATTTATATTAGACAGGTAAGACCATATACATTTTGATTAAGGTTAAAAAAAATGCTTAAAACTGATGAGTTGGTAGGGCTCCCAGAGTGATGCTACGTTTACTTTGAAGCAGCATCGTGCGGGATTCAAGTTCATAATTTAGTAATAGCAGCCCATGGCTAATATATCGCAAAACACTTAAAAAGCAAGCAAGCGAACAAACAGAAAACACAAACACCCAAAATATAATATTAATGGAACAAATGTGTTTAATTCATTAATTTACCTTTTTTTCAACTGGAGAGAGACCACTGATCATTAACCTCTTTTAATATTCAGCAGAGACACGTGCACATATAACCTCACAACCAAATAGTTATGCAAACGGATTCAATACATCTGAAATTTTTAAAATGCACTTTTATCATTTTTTGGATTAACATTTTTGTTAAGTAAATATGTTGCCAATTACAAGAGTGTGTAGATGTTAGAACTTGTATTTTGACAGTTTGGCTTGTTTCACACACTTTTTAAATTGTAAATTCAGTTACAGGAAAAAAAAAAAACTAAATATACTGAAATTAAAACATTTAAATTTTACTCATTTATATATTTCTACTACTTACAATCACAACTCTGTGATTAAACCATCTCAAATAAGTGAACACAACTCCTCAAATATCCCTTCATGAGTCACAAAGTCACATATTTTGACTTTTGCAACACTTCTTACAGTAAATGTGTTACAAAACTCACACTTGTAGCTGAGATGTAAGAGAGCAGAGTGGGTGGTGGGGCTGGGAATAGAGGTCAACCAACCAGAAAACAGAAGACCAAGCGTTCTCTCCCTGCAGTCGTCTGTCTGCAATTTGCAACTGCCAAGTGCACTGAGCCACGGTTAGTTTCCTTCAAAGCTTTGTTGTAATGTATTAACACTGTGATTAATGAGTAAATAGATGTAGACACCAGAAATCCCTCATTCCTTATTAAATGGAATAACAAACACAAGAGTAAACAAGCTTTCTGGCTGTGTGTAACTGTGATAGCTAACTATCTATCTAAACTCTGATCAATATGCTGCTGTTCCCGTTTTAACTTGAATATCTGAGAGATACCAGATACCAGCGGTGTCTTCTCACTCAGTTTGCCCCAGTGTTAGCAGTAAAAGAGGACTGTGTCTTACCTCTGAGCCCTCCCTTTGAAACACAACACTGTTGCTCAGGGGCAAGAGTCCATCGCACTTAATGTACATCATTCTGATTTATCCATGTTTATTGCACTAGAAGTAAACTGTACCAAGTTGGCCTCTTGCAGCACATTGCTCTGATTGCTAATGGGTAATTGATTTTACATCATTCATTTTAATTGTATAGCGAGAGAACTTTGCATTTATCTAACTAACTTAATGTTGATAAGCACTTTTTTTCTAAATGCTAAACAGGCGTGTTTATTGTTGTATTACTAAAGATGAAAACAGACTGTATGTCAAAACAGATAAATATCAACTATTATATTTTGTCACTTCCGTTACACACACTGGATCTACTAACCTTCTCTACACATCTCCACATAATCTCAACCTTGCCTCTCAAACTGATGTATCCATCTCAGTTACAACTTTGCCAATTCCTGTTCAGCGTCCTGTCCTTTTGCCAGTGCCATGTCCAAACCATCAATCATAGCAAGTGTCACTACTAAACCATCCTTTTTACTCTTGCTGCTATCATTCTGTCAAAAACAACCTCTGACAGTCGCCCTCTGCACACTGCCAGTAGTGTCTTCTTTCCATCTTTTGTATTCTGTCTTGCGTCTCCTGACTTCCTGTCCTCTTCTCTCCAGAGCATACCTCCACCTCTACAGGCTCTCTTCCACGTGCTCCCTATACTACAGATAACAGTGTTGTCTGCAGACATCACAATCCACAGCATTCTGCCTGATCTATCTCAACCTTGAACCCATCTGGAACTCCTACAGCAAACTTCACTGCTGGCTTGTTGTCCTCATACATCTTTTCTATCACCCTCACATACATTCCTGCCACTCCTGACTTCCTCATACAGTGCCATAGAATCCTATTATTCTTTTTCTAGATGTACAAAGACACAGTGGCGCTGGCTCTGACCTTCTCTATACTTCTCTGTCAGCATTCTCTAAGCAAACATCGCATCTGTACTCTTCCTCGGCTTGAAGCCATAATGCTGCTCACTGATCGTCACCTCTCTTCTTAACCTACCTTCAACAAACTCTTTCCAATATCTTATCTCATATCACCTATCTGTAGTTACTATAGCTCTGCAGATCTCCCTTGTTGATCATCCTTGGTCTGTCAGCTATGTGGTTGTAACGTTTTCTCTCAAGTAAATTGCAGTTTGTCTTTCTTTTGATTACTAGATTGAAAGGTCACTAATATTTACTTTTAGATTTTAAGTATGTATATTAACAAAATATTCAGATACTATAAGTTGTATTAATTGTTTCTTATACTATTATTTAGGGATTGGTTCACAGTATTACTCACAAATTCTGTGCTGTGGGTGTACCTGATGAAGGACGACACAGTAGGTGGAATTTTTTTTCAGCTACAGAACTGAGCTACTCTGTCACAGTTTACCAGAGGTAGTGTGCGCTATGTCTATTTTTGCCGTAATGGGTTGGGGAATGGGAGCTGGATGAATACAACCCTCTTATTATTTCTCAGTTCTTTCCTCATCTCCTTTTCCAACTAGAGCCTTACTTCATCCGCTCCATCTGCAAGCAGAAAGGGTGAGGAGGCGAGAGAGTTAGCATTGTTGTAGTGATGAAATATATTTTATTTGGAGTATAATTTTTAAGTGATGTCAGTTATAGGAAATGTGGCACATCTGTATCACCTGTTCTTTGTCTTGTTACAGTGAAATCCTTTGTTTTACGATCGCTGAAAGATGAGTGGAAAATTACACAAAACGTTTCCTTTTCATTAAACTTATGAATCTGCGCAGTGTCAGTGTGTACAGATCATTTTGTCACACCCACAAATGTGCAAAGGCACAAAGTCTGATCACATTTCTTCAATAACTCATGAATACAAAGAAACAGAGTCCTCATGATTTGTATAGTGTGTAGCCTACTACACATTACAGGTAAACCACTTAGAAAAGCAAACACCACCTCCTCCAGTACACCGTCTCTGTCCTCCAGAAATCAGGAAATGAGTAAGATGACAAACTGAAATCATTTTCAGGTCTCTAGATAAAGAAGACAGAGGGGGCGCAAAGTTATGCATTACATGATATTATTATTTTTCTCCTCCTCTTGAAATCATACTCATCCGTGAAGTCATTATATGCAGGTGAGTCTGTGGTAAATCTATCAAATTACTAATTACTGTTAAAAATTCATTCCAACACCAAGGGTACAAGAACATCACTGACAGATGGTAACTAGCCCAGTCAACCCTGATTAAGCAACCACCACTGAGTCTTTTTATTCAATTTATTATTCATTTTATTGTGCATTTTAATATTTGTCATGTCACAAGTTGACAAAAAATGTGTGACTAAGAGCGATTTCTTCTTTGTTAACTCAGAGAACATTAATACATGAACCAGCATGGTGTTTCTTGTGGCTCCAGCTCTGATATTGTCAGAGCCTGAGGGCATTAAATACGCTATTAAAAGAATGTGGTAACACATTTAGGGCACTTCAGAAAATTGTGATACAGATATATCTAAATGTTTAAAGTGGATCTCCAGTTATTTCTATTCATAAACGACACAAAGTTACGAGAAATGAGTGTTTATTATAACGTCTCCCATGTTTATTGTCAGTATTTTTGGTGGTGTTCTGAAACATTTTTTATCTGTGAAGGCTCTGACTTGGAACTTACTGTACAGCATGGCTGTGGTTTAGGTGTTAAGCTCACCTTCTGCTATAATCACATGGCTATAGATTTGTTCACTGTCCCCCCAGCATGTAAAAATTTCCTTTAGTAAGATGCCGGACACAAGGAGCACTGAATAGTGGTGCATTGCTTGGCAATTGCGCTTCCATTTCTATGTGAGTGTGTGTTTAAATCAGTGAATAAGAAACACTTTGGCAACTGTTGAGGTTAAGAAGGGCACATAACATTTACAATTTACAGGATCTGTTGTTAACATGCCAGATACCAAAGACCTTCAGAGGTCATGCAGAGTCCACACGTTGGCAGGGTCAAAGCTATTTTGGCAGCAAATGAAGAACCAACAATGTTTTGTGTCACTGTATAGTTACAATGTCCCTATAATATTGGCAGATTGCCCTAATGGTTATTTTTTATATAATCTGTACACATTACACTATACCCAATCCAATCATGTCATGACTGACATTATAAAGTTTTGAGTTTTGTAGTCACATAGTCATATAAACTCACAACTGTTACATCAATAGTTTAATATGGTTCTATACAGATTTTAGTGAGTTTTGGGGACTGAAATGGCAAAAAAAAAAAAAACAACCCACAAACTGTGGGAATGAAAAATAACTAAGTACGTACAGAGCATGGTTAGCAAATTGTTAAGATTTTACTTTCAATAATAATTTCTGCTTAGTTCTTTAATTTAACTTTTTGATGTATTTATAAAATTAATTAATGTAATTTGTTTAAGAGCACAGGCCAGAACAAGCAACCAGGCTTTGCTCAATAAGATTTTTCTTGAGGAAATAAAAGTCAAGGTTTTTTTTGTAGTAATCAAGCGGCTTCCTTATTGTTACACAGTACAGAGGTGATAAAGGACTTTGGGTCTTTACACCACACTCTGTGATTATGTATTTTGGGGACAAAGAAAGTCTGTAATTGGACCCTGAAAGAAAAAAACAACATTAGGCCATTAATTATTTTCTAAAAGGGCTCATATGCTCTGTATATCAGAAGAAAAATGAGCTCCAAATGCTAATCACATGGATACCCGCTTGAAATAAGAAATAATGAATTTGAATAAATAAAATACTTTCGCTTTAAGATGACTTTGGCGCATATTTGCATGGGTATCTGTTTTGATTTGCATTCCTGTGATCCATAGAAAGTATTATCTCTGTGCAATTCAGCATCCCCTCTTATCTGCAACACACTCAATCAATAGAGAGCAGCTCTGAATATGGATTAAGGATGGATATCTAAGGAGCAAGCCTTACATGAACTAGGAAACAGTTACGCATTATGAAATGTACTCATTTATTCCTATTTGCTTCAGCAGATATTGTATAACCACAGTATCGTTTCATATGCTTTGCATTGCACTCTAAATCAGAAAATGATGCAATAAGTCTTAAAATAACTTAAAAATAAAACAAAAAGAACAAAAAAAAAAGCTATGCTTGTAATTAGCATGTAATAACCTCATTCTGTGAGTACCTTATTATGACATGCTCTCGGTTCTTAACTCTTGAATTACTTTAGGAAACTAATTTTAATTGTATTAAAAGAGTGAGTCATCACTTAAAAACAATGGATTTGTTTCTCATCTACATATACATTGGATTGCGCGCGTACCCAAACCTATGGCTTCCGAAGAAAAGCAAAAATTGTACAGTGAGTGAGAACAGCTGGATATCTCCTTTGCCCACAGTCTTAGAGCAGAACTCAAAGCTTGATAAATGAGGCAAAAGTCAGACGAATCTAAAGCGAGATAACTTCCATTCTGCAGCCGAGAAGGGGAAAGTGTCAGCTTTTTCATCCTCTGAGTGATTTAGACTGCCATTGGAGAAAACTGATGAGTGCTTTTTAGATTTATGATTCTTTTCCTTGCACATTAAATATAGACTTTGTAACATGTACTCAGAACCACTTTGAAAACCTAATCACACAGTAAAGCAGCACATAAAAGAGTAAAAAAGACAGCAATTGAAAAAACAAGAAACTCACACACTCTAAAAACTCCTGCTAGCCTTCAACAATTCTGAACCCACAAGCAACATGTCAGCAAAATATGTAGCACATAAGTTTTTAGAGTTCTTTCAGATGTAATTTGAAACTAGACTTCCCATTTTCTTCCCTTTGTTCTCATATTGCAATACAGATGGACATTTATTTTATCAGACAGCAACAATAAAAATGCCCCATGCTGTGAAACTTCACAGTATCTGAGCGAAATTTGAAGTAATTGGTCAAATAAGTTTAAAAACGACATGGACAATCATTTTAGCAAGACTCAGTCTGGATGATGTGGAGAGAGAGTCAAAGATATTACAATTTTCAGTCAGCATGTGATAAGCTCATATGAGTCTACTTTCAAATGTATTCATATCATGCATTAAATATGGCATTCACTATAGCTATATTATTTATATTGAGCTATTGCCTTCCTGAGCATATTTTGACCACAGTGAAGCTGGCCTGCATTAAAGCAAATTTACCATAAACCAGAATTTACATAATTTTATTACAGTGACCTTGAAAAATTCATATCATAAAGCTCCTAAAATGAGCTTTTGCCACTGTTTTGTTGAGAACAAATTTGATCCTGGGACCTTTTTTTTTTTCAACACAATGAATTTATTTATTTTTAATCTATTTTAAAATAGCACTTAGGTGTTTGTCATATTAATGTTTTATTTGTCTTATAGCATGTGATTTGCTTCAGGCTATAGATTAATCAGCAAATTCAAATTCATACTGCTCTATAATAGCAACATTCAGACACCAGCCACTTTGTTAGGTACACTTTTATAGGACTGGGTTTTGCCTTCAAAACTGCCTTAATTTTTTATCTCATAGATTCATCCAGGTGCTGGGAACATTTCTCAGAGATTTATGTCCATATTGACATGATAGCATCACACAGTTGCTGCAAATCTGTCAGCTGCACATCCATGATGTGAATTTTCCTTTCCACCAAATCACAAGGGTGACTGTGGAGGCCATTTCTGCTGAAATCAGCTATCAGAAGGTGGGTACAGTGTGGTATTAAAGGGATGGACATGGTCAGCAGCAATAGTCAGGAAGGCTGTGGCACTGAAACAATGCTTTGGTACTAAGGGGCCAAAGTATGGCAACAAAATTGTATTGGATTACTGCCGCCAGCCTGAACATACATAAGGCAGGATAAATTCATGCATTTCTGTTGCTGATGCCAAATTATGAACCTACAATCTAAATTTTATAACAGAAAGAGCGACTCATCAAACCACAGCATGCTTTTTTCCAGTCTTGTTAGTCTCCAGTGTTGGTGAGCTGATGTAAACTGTAGCCTCCTGTTGTTAGCTGACAGGAGTGCATCAGGTATGATCTTCTGTTCCTGTAGCTCAAAATTCAATGTGCTGTGCTATCAGAGATGCCTTTCTGTATACCTTAGTTATAACCAGTGTTGGTCCAGTTACTTGATAATAGTAATTAGTTACTAATTACTGAAATAATCCAGTTACTTCACTGATCACTTATTTTAGAAAGTAAGTAGTTACTTTGTTACTTAGTTACTTTTTAAAGACATGATCTACAACCTGAATACATTATAAAGCATAGCTCTTTAAGCCCAATTCTATTTTTTCTGCATAATCGATCATATACAATTTAATCAAATGAAAAAGTCTTTTTTTTAATTGTTTTATTAGTTTTAATCTTTTAAGTTTACGCATCAACCACAAAATTTTATTATACACAACATTCTTTGACTTGAATGAATTTGTTTAACATTTAAACCTATTTTCTGCATATTCCAGCACATAAAATACATTTTTTTTGTGTGTTTACACTCACTCTTTCAAATAGATGCAAGAAAAATACAGCAAAAAAAATGAATAAAATCAAAGACTCAGTGGCACTAAGTCCTGTCGCTCTTCAGTCTATTTCCCCGTTTAGCAGGAGTGGTGCCAGTGGAAGTTTGCCCGGTGCCACAGAGGTCATCTCAGTGGGGGGATCCGGGGGTGCTTGCTCCCACTTGAAGTTTAATTTTTTGCTGTGGAAAGACGTTTTCTTCCCATGCAGAGTGTACAGCTCAAAGTAATGCCAGTACTTCCACGCTTTAAACACTGCACTTTCTCCTTCACTCCATATTATCCATTGTTGATCTGCACACGTCTGTTGCTGCCACTGACCTCGAACGCTCGTACGTCATTGTCATGAGACACTCTCACAAACAAAATCATGGTTTAGTAATGCAGTAACAGAGCGTGCTTACGGGAAAGTAACAGTAATCTAATTATCTTTACTAATCTTTTTATGCAATAATAATCTCTTACTTTACTCGTTACTTGAAAAAAAAAGTAATTGGATTACAGTAACACATACTTTTAACGCGTTATTGCCCATCTCTGGTTATAACGAGTGGTTATCTGTGTTAATGTTGCCTTCCTATCAGCTCTAAGCACTCTGGCCATTCTCCTCTGGCATCTGGCACCAACAACCACACCACGTTCAAAGTCACTTTAATCCCCTTTGTTCCCTATTCTGATGCCCAGTTTGAGCCTCACCTGCGTGCCTAAATGAATTAAGGTAATATGTGTTTCTCTAATTAGATATTTGCACGAATAAGCATTTGAACATGTGAACGTAATAAAGTCAGAGTAATTTTTTCTTTTGTTTTCAGCAGCTGTTTCTTTTCAGTTGGCTACTTGGTTATTTAGCCACATGATAGAATCCAAAAATCTGTGTGATAGGCCCAATGCCCTTTCCAAAGATTCCAAACATTCATTTATTACTCACACAACCACAAGAGGTCGCCTACTTAAACAACACATTGTTTTATCCCCCTTCAAAAATCAAGAATTATTGATATATTTGTAATGTGGTCAGGATAAACTAAGTGTACCGAAGCATGACTCACTGGCATTTTTAACCAGCTCTCATGCTTATCTGTACTCTCTAGGTTCCATTTTTAATCTCCTCAGCTTACTGCCTGCAGAAATATTGTCATCGTCTTCTGCAACTTCTAGCTGTGGCCTTAAATGTAAATCAATATATTCATTACCATGTGTAGAATACAAAACAACCCGCAAGGGTAAATGGGTGCTGCTCAGAGTGACATCCCCATAAAGAAGCAAGCATAGAAAGGTTAGGGCTATTTGCCATGCTGAAACTTGAACCTGCAGAAAACTAGAAAACTGAGACAGTGGGGTTTGGTCATGTTTTTACAAGCCAACATCCTTTTCAATGCATTTAACATATATTAAGAAAGTTATTGAAATATGGGATAGGAAATAGCTTCCTAGTAATTAAAACAAGATAATTTACTTTTTCTTTTACTTCCTCATTCATATGTTTCTAAATCATATGAAAGCTCTTTGCTGCTATTTCTAGCACATTAACTCATCCTGAGTAGCTCCCTGTTAAATTCAGAGAACTGATTTTAAAATCCTTCTCCTCACTTACAGTCCTGAATAATCAGCCCTCATTGGATCTCATAGAAGCATATTGTTCTATCATAGTATGTGAGTCTCAGAGAGCAGGCTTACTCGTTTCTAAAAGGAGGACTCCTGTAGAACTTAGATTCTGCAGATAAACACCCTTCTACTTTAATATTTGGCCCAAAATTTTACTAAAAAGCTTAAGATTAAGTGACCCTGGTTCTATTAGACTTTTCTTCCACTATTCCTACGGCATTTTGTATCTACAAAAACATAAAGCACCTTGAACAGGTGCTATATGAGTATATATATATATATATATATATATATATATGTGTGTGTATGTGTGCGCGTGTGTGCGTGTGTGTGTGTGTGTGTGTGTGTATATATATATATATATATATATATATATATATATATATATATATATATATATACATATACACACACACACACACGCGCACACACACACACACACATATATATATATATATATATATATATATATATATATATATATATATATATATATATATATATATATATATATATAACATTCATTATATATAACAATGAATGTACTATAAAAGCACTTGTATATAATGTAATATAATGTATATAAAAATGTCATCTGTAAAAAAAACTTGCAAAGAACACAAGTTTCTCTTTATCAGTACAGAGTGTGAAATGTATTTAGTATCAAAACTTTCCTAGTCAGGCTTTTCTTCATCAAATATTTGCAACGGATCTTATTATTAATATTGTAACATTGATGCTTGAATTTGTAAAGAGGAAATAAAACACAAACATACAAGTGATTTTATAAAAAGTACTGAAAAGACACAAACATTGCTGTTTATACATCAAAAAGGGGTGGGTATCAAAGTTGTTATCATTACTCAAAAAATGTTTGTGTAACAACAATTGTACACTATTGTGTACCATTGCTGCACAACAGAAAAAATGTAATGTAAATGCAATCAAGTGATTTAATGGAGCTACAAAAACATGGAATGGTGTTCCAGCGAATTATTGATTAATTACATGTGATATGCAGTGCATGTGCATGTGCAAAGTAATATAAAGTGATGGTATAGAGATACTCGCTCAGTGGGGTAGAAAGCAATGATATCCCCATCGTGCTTAAACCCTCAGCACAACCTTTTGCCCCCCAACTCTGTCATGCATTCATGCACGCAAATGTTAGTAAAGTTGTGGTTACAGAAGCTCAGCACAGACCTTTCTATCTATCTAATGAGGCAAAATGTGAGGGAGCCCAAAAAAATGTAGTCAAACACACAAACTGTTTGTGTGCAGTTTCACAATGCAAGCTAAAGGTTTAGTAGCTGTATTTCCAGGGAGGAAAAAAATGTCAGTGTGTGTGAATTTACCACACACTGACTTAGACATGGAGAGAGATGTAACATGGGAGAGGAAGACGATTACTGAAGATTACTGTTGCTCAACAAGTGATAAACTAGAAATGTAAAGCTTAAACCTAACGTACGTTTAAGCCAGCGGTACCCAATCTATTTTGTGCCACGAACGGGTTTATGTCCGACAATATTTTCACTGACCGGCCTTTAAGGTGTCTTGGATAAAAACAACAAAATAAAGCAGAGTTAACGATAAAAAGGATTAAAAAAAAAAAACGCTAAAAACTGATAAAAACCCTGAAAACTGTGAATTTCATACCTGAGCCTCAACTCTTGCGGCCCGGCACCAAACGACTCACGGACCAGCCCGTGGCCCGGGGGTTGGGGATCGCTGGTTTAAACTATGTAAAGTAAAGTAACATAAAGCTTTCAAATTCAGAATGAATTTTTAAAAATCTGACACTGGATCTGTGCATGATGTGTTGATAAAGTTACTGAGTTATTCTGTGTTGAGAAATGACTTGAAAAACAAATTATACTCACTTTATGTTATTCCAATGTAATGTAATGCAATATGAATCAAATGTAATTATTATTGTTTTTATAGAGAAAAAATACAAATTGCCAGATTCTATTGCTGAGCATTGATATATTTTTATTCAAGTTATTTAAGCGTCCTGAAGTCAAGCATGCAATGTCAGTTTAAATTTTGGTTGATAATGCAAATGTAACATATATAATGTTAAATACAGTTGTGTAAATCCATAATCAAGCCTGCAACGACAAGTCACAAATGTCTTCCTTCTTTCTTTTTTCTCTGTCTTTCTTTCACACTGTACCAATACACCCAATCTAGAAAATAACCAACAACGTAACATGCAACAAACTTCCTAAAATACAATGGTAAAAGTAAGCAATCACTGACAATAACATTGCAGCTACAACGGTTTTTAACAGGTACTTAATTTTTTTCTCATATCTTCTTGGCGATCATATAGAACATGTAAATCAGTTTGCTCTCAGGCATTTGTCAGAGCACAGACAGTAACAGCGTGAAATCATATGAATTGAAATTACAAGAGAGAGTGATTAAAATTCCAGGTTTGATGGGGAATTGTTTTCAATATGCAGCTGGATTAAGCATGGAGGAACTGCGAGGTATTATTTCAAGTGAAAATAGGATGGGGTGATGCTTCCATCACTTATATGAAAGTAATAGAGGCAGAGAAAAAAATACGATATAATCTAATGCAAATTATATTGTACAGGTTGGATGAAAGGAGCTGTTATTTTATCTTGCCAGACTGAGACACCTGAAAATTACTGTGTAACACAGTAAGGCAGATTGGTAGAGACTTTCCCCTCGCTGCACCCACTTTACTTGGAGGGAAGACACCTTGAATTGCTCGTGGTGATGAACACAAAGTTTCCATTAACTTTTATTAAACCAAGATATTCAACTGCATATGACTTTAATTAATTTTATTCTCAGGTTATAAAGTAATTTGATTATATGGGCAAGAGGGAGAGCGGGGATCCGTATCTGTTCACCATCTTAGGTTAAGCATTTAGGTTCCAGTGAATTCATTCATTACACCAAAAGCAAGGCTACATTAAAGATAATTTTGCTAATAATTGTGCAATTAAATCGCCTCGTGTGACTTTGATATAATTGAAAAAAGTGCTGTGGCATCAAAGTAGCACTCTTGTCAAACTGAATTGGCTTCAGGCGAAATTGTAAATAGGAAAGTCCTCTCTGCTCTTCAGTCCCACGAGCAGATTGATGCAAGTGAACACTTGCACATTTGCTTGAAGGAATTCTTTAATGTAATCAGAAGGTGCTGTGTGACTGGCAAATGCTAGTATGTTGTTTGAACCCTTATCAAAACAAGGAAAGGAAAGGAAAGAAAAGTGGGAACTACAGGCAGGAATTAGGCCTGTTAAGTATCAGAGGGAAAGACAAACAGGGCACTTTAAATGTTGACGTCAGGCTAATGTATACCTTGTAAGCTTAGTGCTGTTATGGAGGGTGTGAAAATAGCTTGCCATCTGTAAGAAATAATATTTGCTTTTGGGCATTTCAGTAAGTCTCTGTGGGGGAGTGGGGCAGTATACGGTGTGGTAGGCAGTACAGTGCCTTGGATAGCAGGAAGCACAGTGAAAAATTGCTTCTGTTCCCTTCATCTTTAGTATGGTTATTGAATTTGGTTCAAAAGGAGCTGACATCAAAGCGTTGCTCAGAGATTCATAATTCAAGAGGTTCAGTGCATTTTATTGTGAACCCAGAAAAGGAATGTCAGAAACAACATTAAAATGAAAGGAATTTTCACAAGTGAAAAGCAGGTGTTTTCTGCTGTATATCAATGCCACTCTTAGGTATTTTTCTTAGAGTGAACCTAACAGAAAATGCAAAAATTAATATTTGTGCATTATGCATTATAAGTGTACCTCGTTCTTTATAACTTAAACTATGTGCAAAATCAGTAAAACTGTGTGGTTAAGTCATGTGGACACCCCTCAGTATAACAATATAACACTGATTCCATTTGCATGTAAAGACAATAGAGCAAAACGGGTGCTTCTCAGTGGAATAGGGCAGATAATTATATCCTTACACCCCTTTGAAAACCTATTACATCTTTACTTTACCTTTGTAGATCTCCTGTATGGTCTAGCTGGCTACTTGACTTTGATCTTCAAAGCTGACCTCCTCTCTCTCCTGATTGATGGATAGCCCCAGCACTGATGCCTGCATATCCATCAAGTAAAACCACCCATGATGAATGAAAATGTCCTTTATCAACCGTGCATCACCTCATGAAGTATTGTCCTTTTTCACCCAACGTATTTATCCTTCAGCCAAAGATTGATTAACTATGGAGGTGATTCAGTCAGCAATTATGACCTCATTGCTAATCAATCTACCGCTCGCCAAGGGACAACCCCGCTTACAGTTTGGCCCTCACACATTATTGCACACATGGAGACACAGATAATTCTGTCAGTTATCAGAAGGCACTCTTTAGTATCATGGGAAAGTTTTAGCTATAGTAATGGTGTCACTTCAGGGATGTCAGCATTGGTCGGACAATTTGTTGGTTGTAAACACTTTGGTCTGGAGTGAAACATTTCATTGTTTCTAATGAAGTCTCCTGAAATCTGGTAGTCTGTCTTGGTTTAAACACACTTGTCATTTATATTTAAATTACATGCTTCCCTATAAAATGTATCATTGGGAAAATATTTTTATTTTATTTAAGTGTTATTCCGTTTACTTTAAATCACAGTTAAAAAGGGTTTCGTTATACTGTACCCCTTGATTGGTACCTTAGAAAATATCCTTCTTAGAAAATAGAAAATATTAGAAAATAATATAGAAAATGCTTCTCTTGATATATCATAGACATATTCATCTGGAGACTGATTGCCCCCTCTGTTTGACCCTTTAAGGTCAAACTGTAATGGGCTCACTTTCTAAGCAGTGACCAGGGGCAATCTTCATCTTTAAGAGACAACGCCCCCATGGAGAGCTAGAAGCATTTCCTAGCTAGAAGCATTTCCTAGGGCACTGTGAAGAGAACAACACGACATTATAATCTGGACATTATAAACCTATGTGCCACAGCACATAGGTGCTCTGCTGAGAAAGACCCTAAAGATAGAGAAGAACAAAAGACTTTGAGGATGTCACAAAAAATTGTGAGGTGAAACAACAAAACTGGTGAAAAATAACTTTACTTTTCAAAACCCTGATAGGAAATGGTACGCTTAATAACAGTGCTAGCAGATAAAGTGCTGAATGATCAATGTTCAGGACAGCTATGGTTGATGTTACAACAAATGGCAGTTCAGCTGAGGACATTCAGATATGTGTTTTTTTGATAAATTGTTGTCTCCTTGCAGCTAAGGGCAGTCAGTCTGCAATTTAATAATTTTGTCATCACACAACACTGAGGAAGCCAACCCTAAAGTTACACAAGATATAAACACGCCAGACTACTAAAGTTTGAGGTCAGTGATTATAGAAAATATTTCTGTAATTCCATAATTTATTGTCACTCTGACTGAATAAGAGAAAAAGTACATTTTGAAAGTAAATAGTTATTTTTAAATAATAGAAAACTGCAAAAAGCAAGCGAAAACAGGCGTAGGATGTGGTTGATAAGCCATTGTTTATATATATTCTGTGGTTGCAAGTCATGAAGAATGCATCCCATCATGAGAATGAACAATCAAATACCCCTGGACTGAAGTAAGGCTATGAAGTAAAGGGAAAAGGCCTTTCTGGTTTTCGATTCATGCGTTAGTCAGTTTGCAAAACAGACATAATAAACAAATAAAAAGAAACATATCCACACCCACATGTCAGAATGACTTTCTAAATAGATCTGTTATAATGTGTGCTAGTGTTCAGAGTGCAATTGCAGGTCTTTCCACCAAATAAACAAGGGGACATCTGAGTGTTTTGTGGGATATTGTGCAATGATTTTGCTGGTCTATCCCAGTCGAGACCAAATTGTGCTTTGTGTGATCCATGACACTAAAATAAGTTTGACACCTGGTATAAAGCAGTGGGGGAAAAATGGACAATACATTTTAATTTTGTGTGTTATAACATTTGAAAATCAGAAACACAGTGGGAATAGTCTATGTTGTTCTAAATCTCCAACAGGTGAACTGCATTGTTCACAAAACCTCAGCAAGCCAACCTTTGTCATGGAGAGGCTGCCTCCATCTCACCAGTTTTTGTGCTGTTAACAATACACGCTCTATCCTGATGCAATACATCCTCCAGTAAATTGGTAACAATTTCACAGAAATTTTTCAGCAAAAAAATATTGTTGAGACAATAACATTGCTTTGCCATGGGAATTGAAAGATAATTGTATGAGCCTGTGGCATTGCTGTTTCATAAGCTTCACGCTCCATTTCTGATTCCCACCAGAAAGATGTTTCTTTTTCTTCCTTTGCACATATTTATTTCTGGCTCTTAATTTTAGTCTCTATTTATGTATATCTTAAATCACATGTTCTTCTCTGTCCTTGCAGAATGGAAATAGGCACTGTTGTTATCTCTGGGACAGAAATAAAAACAATGCACATCTTTGCTATTAAGTGCATAAAAACATCTTCAAGAAGGGCAGTCTGAAAAGAGAGGGCACAGCAAAGCTCCAACAAGCTGCTGAATAAATACATTAATTAAGGGGGGAATTACGTGCTTGGGGCTTGAGTTGGCTTGCTTTCAAGTGCCAGGGGTCCTCATAAATATACATTTAAAAGACATGTGGCAAGATCAAGAAGTAACCTCTTAACAATGAACTTTTGTATCATCGACTCTGCGAGGAACACCTAGCACACACTAGCCTTGTTAAGAAAACCAACAGTTTATTTAATATTAATAAATGTAAATTAATGCTTTGTTTATTTTAGTTGGGAACTCTCCCAAGTCGTGGGACACAGTCTATTTGATTTCAAGTCTCATGATGCAGACAGAAATATCAAATGCCAGGGGTCCCTTGACAGTACAGACCTATCCCACTTTTGTCACACAACCACATGGGATTTCCACCGCTACTGATGTTCTATTGCGAACATCCCTTTACAGGAAAACTGCTGCCATGACAACTGTTTTTATATGTACTCTATATTGCGCTGGAGAAAAAAGGAGCAAAAATTAAGAGGAGAAACATCGCTTTTTGGGGCGATCGTGGCTCAAGAGTTGGGAGTTCGCCTTCGAGCCCCGGCTTGGACAGTCTCGGTCGTTGTGTCCTTGGGCAAGACACTTCACCCGTTGCCTACTGGTGGTGGTCAGAGGGCCCGGTGGCGCCAGTGTCCGGCAGCCTCGCCTCTGTCAGTGCGCCCCAGGGTGGCTGTGGCTACAATGTAGCTTGCCATCACTAGTGTGTGAATGTGTGCGTGAATGGGTGGATGACAGGTTGTGTAAAGCGCTTTGGGGTCCTTAGGGACTAGAAAAGCGCTATACAAATACAGACCATATAACAAGATTGCTAAAATTTGACACTTGATCAGGCAGCATTAATGAATAGGTCCCCAAAGTACAGCAGAGGTCTTTTTTTTACATTAACTGTATTGAGACAAATTTTATGATGTATAACTTTTCTCAACAAAAGTGACACATTTTACCCTGGTTTGAAATTTATTTTAAATACAGATCCCTTCAATAAATTGGTCCACTACTGCATGATATTCTTGATGGACAGCTCTGAGTTGACCACAATAACATAGAGGTGAATATGTTTTTGTTTGGTTTATCTAATTGTAATTTATATAACTATTGTTTTATTAATTTATTTAATGTTTTAGTCATTTTTAGAACCTTTTAAGTAAGTTTTTATTAAATAAATATTTAAAAATATGAGGCAACCAACAATCTTAATATGCTTAAATAGATGGTTAAACTTGTTTGGACCCTCTTTCGCCTTCAGGAGATTGAAAAGATGGGTACAGTGATGGGTACAGTCCATCTGTTTTGAGGTTTGGTGTGCTGCGCATTCAGAGATTCTCTTCTGGCTTTTTGAGTTACCTTTCATTCCTATCAGCTTGAAGCAGTCTGGTCATTCTCCTCTGACCTCAGACATCAACAACCCACAGAACTGCTGCTCACTATATATTTTCTCTCTTGGACCATTCTCTGCAAACCCCTAGAGATGGTGGTGTGCGAAAATTCTAGTAGATCAGCAGCTTCGAAAATACTTAGAACAGACCATCAAAGTAGCTTCAATCACCTTTCATCTCCATTTTGATCCATTTAAACTTCAGCTGGTCTGCATAACTAAACACACTCAGTTGCTGCCTTCTGATTGGCTGGTTAGAAGCAACTGAACAGGTTTTAATAACAAAGTGGCCGGCGAGTGCTCAAAGCTAAAAATGGAATATCAGTCTGGACATTGTACTTGATGATCATGATTTTCATTAAGACAAAGTTATATTTGAACAGTGGTCACAGATGCCTGCTTCATAGACCTGAAATAAGTAAATGCACTTAAATAGGATTTTAAACTGCAAGAGACTAGTAATTCCAGGGGATATGAATCAAAATCAGCAATGTACAGGGGAATTAAAGCAGTTGTTGTTTTTAGTTTAGTATTACTTTTTAGGTGTTTTTTTTTTTTTTTTACTAATGTCATAGAAACAATACACATTATAACTCCTACCCAGATATGCAGAGTATACTGAGTGCATGTAGCTTTTTCGCATAAAATCATCCATAATAATGCATAAATGAATGCGTTTGAGTTTGTATACTTTTTGAAGCAACATGTTAAATATTTAAGCTCCTCCAGGCATCTTTAATTGTTTAAACTGTACTGCAAGTTTAACTAAGTTGTTATAGCTCAGCCAATGTCAAACCAACTTCACTGCAAGAATAGAACTCTAACACTGCACATAAAGACATTGAAGTATACAAGGTGATGGTTCTTTTTTATATTCCTTGTAGACAACTCCCCCTACCCCCCCCCCCAACCCCCTTTATTTCTATGCAACAGTCTGCCTTTGCACATGGTGGCTTTCCAATGTCTAACCCTATGCCCAGGTGTTTCCTCAAACCCCCATCTGTTCCCTCTGTGCTTGAAAGCCTCATCATGGAACTGCTGCCCTTACGCAGCACGTATCGGTATGGCAAATGCACGGCAAAACAGCAAGCGATTTCCAATTTATGACAATGTGAAACCTCGACACTATTTGTAAACATTATAAGTGAAAATAATTTTTACATTAATTGGAAATGAGCGCGAAAAACAAGCTCACATCCTGCTGATTTTATTCTCAGTTACATTAACTGAATGGCTGTGGCACTGCATTCACTAACCAGTTTTATTGGTTGGTGTTAAAATAACATTCTGTGTGATGAAAGTACTTATGTATAATAAAGAAATCAAAGCCTGAAATAACAAAAAACACGCGTTTGATGGCAGGTTTCTCTAATAATTTTAGGGAAACATTAAAATTCCGCGTGTCTTTGTGATCATCAGCGGAACTGTCAAGGTCAGAACTGAGCAGTACAGACATCGCTAATTTAAAATAGAAAATTGCAATTCAATTTGCACTAATTTACTAACTGATCTGCCAATGTCAACAGCGGCGCACATGGGGTGGCTCATTTCATTGGCTCTCTGCAGCACATTATTTTTGTCTTCTCTCTTCACAGATCAAGGGTACAGATGACTTTTGTCAGCCATCAGATGCTGTGTGGCAGATGTCACAGCATTTATTGTCACCATGATTTATTGGTTTAGAATGACCACAGCCACAGGGAAGAACACATCAAAAAGGCCAGGCGCTGGTGTAGGGGAGCTGCTGAATGCCAACTCCTCCACCAACTTTTATCCCTTTCCTCTTAGGACT
The DNA here is from genome assembly GCF_051167445.1 of Perissodus microlepis. Lineage (NCBI taxonomy): Eukaryota > Metazoa > Chordata > Actinopteri > Cichliformes > Cichlidae > Perissodus > Perissodus microlepis. Next base: position 25,517,806 of record NC_140469.1, on the reverse strand, counting down.
GCACATTTTGCTTCTGGTTATTGTTTGGCCATCTGTTGTATTTCCAGCCTCTTTGACTACACCGCTAAGCAAACATAGAGCCTGTGCCAAATTCTGTCACCTTCTTCTTGCCCCACTAATTCAACACTCCTGTGTCTCTTCAGTTAGATCAAGTGTCGATTTAGCTGAGATAATGTAATGGCAGGTTTCGTTTTTTTCAAATTTTATTTGCCTTTAATTTGTTCCTTTTGCACAAAACCGCAACAAAGATTTTTTTTAATAAGTGTGAATATAATTCATATTAATGATTCAAAGAAATTTTAAACAATGTTCTTTCAATATACACATTCTTATTTATGCTATAAAACCATCAAAACGTGTCTTACCTTCATACTGTTCTTTTGATGTTTGGAGCTGTGTGATGTAGTGAATGATTTTGGCCACAGTGTTTCTGATGAATTCAGCCAAGTGATTGGAGATGCCTCCCTTGTGGCTTCTATGGCACCTTTTATCAAGTGTGTTTTATTGCCCGAGTGTAATCATTTGGATCAAACACTGTAAATCAAAGATGGACACTGGATGTAACGAGCAGCTGAAAACCTTGGCTTTCGCTCCATTGTGATTGTCATCTTAGGGGGTTTTTTGGAGCTTGATTAGAAAATTGCATCTATAGACTGCATCTGAAACAACTGCCTGCTAATTCGTGGTAATTAACAAACAAAGAAAACATAGGTTACAGAGACAAAAATCTTTGGGCACATCTGTGTTAGCTTCATGGCTTCACTTTTCAGCTTTGGAGGTTCTCACCTTACATTTTGTTTAACTAAAAATAAATGTTGTAAAGTAGGAATTTTCTGGATGATATGAAATAAAAGAATAATGTGTGTAATATAAAAAAAAATGCATCAGTTTCCAGCAAGTCAAATTATTCACAGATTTTTCCTCAATGAGAAATATGTTTTCAAAAGATCTAAGGAATGTTTCCAGCACTTTCAAGAATCTATGCCTTTTGTGAAGGTAGCTGTGAAGACAAAAGTGGGTCCAACATGATACTAGCAACATGTACCTTATAAAGTGTCCAATATGTACAAAGATAAAAAAATAAATAAATAAAATAACTAGAGATGGACCGATCCGATATTACGTATCGGTATCGGTCCGATACTGACCTAAATTACTGGATTGGATATCGGAGAGAAATAAAAAATGTAATCCGATCCATTAAATATCAAAAAAAGGTCCTCACAAAACGTGTGACACCGGCGTGCTACGGTTATGAGCCGAGTTACGTGGAGCAGTGTGCTCACGTGATAGAGCAGCTGTGTGTATTTGTAGCCTCGCTACCAAACCGGCATTTCATCTCCGAAGAAGTTTTCCCAGAGAGAAGTAAAGCAAGTGTGTAAGTTCATCTCTGAATGTTTGTAAAGCATTCCCATGTTAAGCTTAACAACTGATATATGGAGCGACTGCCTCTTCTCTCTCCCTCCCTCTCCTGTTGCTACTTCAATCATGAAACTGCTTAATGATCAGCTGATCGGCTTTTCTGTCGCGAGTCCGTCTCTCTTCTTTGTTTTTGGCCCACTTTGTACCAGAAAGAGAAAACCAGTGGCTAAACAACAGCAGCACGTTTAACCTTGATAAGCTGTTGTTAGAATTTATTTAATATTACTTTCTAGACCAGGATCCTTTTCTACGTAGCTGACGGCTGGTAACTGTGCAGGGGCGGATCTAGCAAAGTTTAGCCAGGGGGGCCGATAGGGCATTAACAGGGAAAAGGGGGCACAAAGACATACTTTTCTTTCTTATTCTCATTTAAAATGTCTAGCTTTTAATAAATGATTATCTGAATCTTACACCCAAAGTTTTAATCTTGTGTAAAATATATAGAAGTCCGTTACTGTATATAGTAACTGTTAAGTCTAATATACCCTAGTAAGCTATACTACTTTTTCCTTTAGGAAGATACCATCTGTGCAGTCTGCAATTCTGTTGAAGAAAGATGTTGAATCTATTTAATTATTCTTGAAAAATAATTGATATCTGTGCATTTTGTTTCCACACTGCATCAAATTAAAGTTGATTACGTCGATTAAGCATCATGAGGTGGAGGGTGGGGGGTGGTTCCCTATTTTTTTTGCTGGGAGTTTGCAACCCTATTAGTTAGGTTGCTTAATATTTCTGCTAAGTACTCTTTAAAATACCAGAATAGGGAGGATGGAGTAGATTTAAGTTTATTAGATTGATCAGTGTTGCTGAACTATGAAATATTTTGTTGTATTTTTTTACATACAGGTATAACAGAATAGCTTTAGTGTTGTTGTTTATTTAAACTTGAGTATGAACTTATACAAAATGCAGCAAGATATTAAAGAAACAGTTTTATTGATTAAAAAACACTATATCAGATTCATATCGGTATCGGCAGATATCAAAATTTATGATATCGGTATCGGTATCAGACATAAAAAAGTGGTATCGTGCCATCTCTAATAATAACACTGATATTGAATATGCAGTACAAACAGAAAGCTTTTGCCGAAAAATAGTTTTTAAAAGTTTAAAAAATATTGGCAACACAAAACTTTAACGTCTACAAGAAAAACCTTGGAATATGGTGAATACACGAGAACGATTTAGCTTAGAACAGGACAAATGTTCTTTTGTCCTCGATCATTCCTATTTTAAATTCATGCTCCAAATGTACTTGAGGTCTAAGCTAAAAACCCAGTAATATCCAGAAAGAATGAAATGAATATGAACAAAGCTTCTATTTAAAATTGTTATCTAGCCGAGCTCCACCAGCAAAATAGTTTGCTGAGGCATTCACCACAAATGTGGAACAAAGCTTTCAAATGCCTCCCAGCAAATGTTATTAACAGTAAAATTCACTTTAACAAATTGTACAAATGCCTTCCTGCCATTTACAGTATGTCTGCTTAATGAATTATGATAGTAAAGCATTCCAGTGATGTTTCACCTTCAAGGCTGACCTTGTGACAGCTATTCTCTGCTGATGCTTGCCAGAGATAAAAGCTATGAGCCCTTCTCACCCCCCATGCCAAGGACACACGCATCATCGCTTTACTGGCCTATCTGCCCAGGTGATGCATGGCTCCTATAGCAGTCAGTCTGAGGCAGTATTTATAACAAACTATGTGAGGCAGCAACCAACTCATCACCGTCGAGACCTCAGAATCCTTGGTCTCCCAAGGCACCCGCATAGGTTTTGTTATATGCTGTGAGTATAAATTTTTTGGTGCTATGGAAAAGCAAATGAGATGTCAAAGGAGAACGAATGTCTGACATTTTAAAGATAATTTGTTCTGCTTAAACCATGTTTACTTAATTCTGTCATGCATTATTAATCTGTGTTGGTGTCGAAAGACAAATTTCAGATTTCAAAAACTCACTGGAGTTCGGATTTAGACCGAGAGAGTTATATCGTTAGAGCCGTTTTGTTTTAAGAATAATTTAAACGAACAGAGGGATGAATTCCTCTGAACCTGCCGAATTTAATTTTAAGAAGAAAGTGAGACAAAATCTACACTCCAGTGTCAGCAAAGGACATCTTGTGACTGGTGGGGAAGTGAACAGCAAAGAACAGTCAATGCTTGAAATTCATTAGGTATCAGTGGGAGACAAAGCACTGACAGGTGTTTATGCAAATCATCAGTGAATGGATTCTTCTCCCCAACGGGGAAAACAGCAGTCTCAGAATAATGTGAGGCATGTGAAAGTAAATCATAATCCACTTGTGAAGTTATGAGCGCAATGTAAGCCTTACAATGTGTTGCGTTAGAGACACAGTTGTAGATAATAATCAATGAATAGTTATTATATGCTATCCTTTGTTGTTGATGGCTTTTTTATGATGACATCTTTTGTAATTTGGTCATTTTGCAAACATACTGTGTTACGTTTTGGACACACTGCTGCATATTCATTGCAGTTTCATACAAATCGTTTCTTTCTTTCAGTTCACTTGAGTGGATCGCTGTGACTTTTAGGGCAAATGGAGATGATGAAAAACTCAGAAGAACAGGCCTACACCTTGGTTAAAAAAAAAAGCAGTAAAATATGTTTCACCGGACAAAAATTACTTCCCTCGATGGAAAGCCACTGATCCACATCCATATGTTTACGAAGAATGAAACTAGACGTACAAAAATTACAGCAATTTAGTAGCCGCACTGTTAGACATAATATTTTGCTGCATTAAAAGAGCCAGCTCAATCCAACAAGCTAAACTGAACACCAGCATACTGCTATCAGCCAAGATGGCATTAATTTATCATTAAAGGTGTCCCTATCCATAATCATGCAGACTTTAAGCTTTAATAATATAAATAAAAGTTATTCAAAATAACCAAATAAACCACCTTCAAGGTATTTTTTCAGGAAAGGGGGGATTTTTAGTTATTATTACTTACTATCAGACATCAACTCCTTTGTGCGCTGTAGTTTTTGGCACTTTTTCCTTTCAGTTTCAGCACATATTCTATGAAATTGAAAATAAATAAAGTAGCATCATTGTGGTGAATATGCAATCAATGACTAATAGGAAATGTTATTATTGTACATGAGTCATATTCTTGGAATAAACAAAGATTTAACACTTCACAAATTCTCATTTTTTTTTATTCCTGTTTGATTAAATTAATATTGAAGTCATTCATTTTGATTCTTTCTAGATTGGATGTGATTTTAAAAGAAGATTATGCAATAAACTGGGATAAATATAATGAAAACTGCAATGTGTAACTTACTGCTGAAATTGTGTGACTCTACACCTCCAAGATGCGGTCTGATTACAGGATGTGAAAAATCTATTTCACTGAGGTTTGTCTTTTTCTTTGCTTTTTTTTTTGCCCACACCTTAACCAAAATCCATTTGCCACAACCAATTCTTCCCCTAGAATTGACCACATATCTGCCAGTACTAACTCAAGGGTTGATTAATTATGTATGTACCTGACATACTGGACTAACAGCTTTCGACTACTACTCTGGCACTCTCACCAAGCTTCTTCAACTGAAACAGGAAGTCCTGGTTCCCCCAAAAATGGAAAGATGATTAAACTTTAATTATTGATGTGATGTGAATTCAAATGTATCCATTACAATGCAATGTGTAAAATCAAAGCATGTCAAGCAGTCAGTGCGTCCAGTCCCAGCACTCATTGTACGGTGGTGTTATACAGCATGGACCTTCTCCCTTCACACAAGACCTTTGGCTGAATACAGACACCAGCTTGCAGAGAGCACCCAGATATGACAAGAGCCAAATGTTTTGGCCTGCAATCAAATTACTTACAAAATTAACATCAATTAGCAACTACTGATATGACCTGCCCCCGGCAACATTTGTCATTTTTACTACTAAATCTTCCAGCCACACCAGTGTTAAAAATTAGAAGCTACTACTAGCTAATGTTTTAAACGCTGCTCTTGGATTTTGGTCTCCTTTGTAATAAGAGCTAATAGCAATTGATTAAATCATGTCTGGACTGGCCCCTGATAAGGATTCTGAGGATCTGGTCACTATATCTCTGTCAGCATCTGTCTTACCAAGAGAGAGGAAAAAAAAAACAGCATCAGATGTCCAATAACAACGTGTTTATGTCCCAATGTCAAAGCTTTCTAGAGACCATGGAAATCATGACTGTTCAAGATGAGGCAGTATGATGCTGTTACGTAGGTAGAAGGTCAACGAGGACCATCAATGGCAGGCTTTCACAAAGAAGACTGTAATTTTCTCATGTTGCCTACTGAAACAGGAGCAATGCCGCTGTAAAGGTTAGAAAATTAAATAATAATCAATAAATAATCATTGACCAACCTAAGGAAAACCCTATTTTTAACCCACATCACAACACTTTCCTAACCTTTAACACATAATAATGTTTATTCAGGCCTAAATCTAACATGTAACCTAAATGTAGAATTAACATTTCATTTCTATTTGTGACATCAAATCAAAAATATTGAGACGTATTAGTCTTGATGAATTAATGATGATATAAAAATTAAGAATTTCTGTGACTGGAAATTCTTCACATTGCAGTTATATATGACTTTAAAGATCCAGCAACAAGATATTAGGTTGAGACTTGCTATTTTAATTGTTTCTCACTTTCATCTGCTTCTGTATTATCTAGGTTATTTCTCATAGTGACATCAATTAACACACAGTCTGATAAATATTCAAAGTTCTTTTCATATCCTGTCATGGGAGAAGAAAATGGAGACAGTGCACAAGTTTTACATCTTATTAATGACTCATTTACTTTGATCACAAGCTGTCATTACACTGTTTGTTTCTTTTATTTTGTGCCATTCAACATCTGCCAAGAGACTGTAAAAAATCTGATAACGTTTAGGGGGGGGAAATAGTTACCCAACTGTGAACTGTTAAGTTTGGTAAGTGGCTGATATGCACAAGGCTAAAACGATTATGATTCCTTATTTGATTTATGAAAGGCTTAATGACATTGTCTACATTAATGCTTCTATGTCTGTCACCCCCCCTGCTGCTCTGCAAACTTTGGAACAATGCATACTTTTTTGGCTTGTTTATATAACTTGTCTATAGGGGGCAAGTAGTTAATGCTGAGTCCTTGATATTCTAGTGGAGTTTTAGTTATGCGTGCACAGCATATCCTTGCAAGTCACCCTAATGAATACTTGCTCCATTTCAGTTATTGTAACCTGGGCAACATAGCCTTAAAATACAGATATTGACGTGTTGTTTACCAACAAAAGAGCTACATGCCTGACAATAGCAATCTATAAATGTTTTGGAAATCTGTAACAAGGATCTGGCATCAGAGCTTTCTTTAACAAGAGTCTAGTCTATCTGCATGTTTCCATTTAATACCTCACACTACATAAGGTACAATACTACTGTATTTAAAAAAAATAAATCAATTAAAAAACAGTGTAAACTCTAACTTGATTATGTACAGACTATATAGAAACCCCCAAAGGGTTAATTTAGGGTTAGTTTAATCCTACATTTCCTACTACTTTTATATAAACAATGTTTATATGGCAAGCACTATGTCGCATGTTATTAACTGAGCTTTAAACGCGCTAAAAGATAAATTCTCTTATCTTTAGACTGAGCCAGGATTGCAACATTCCCATGATTCCATTAAATATAATTAGTTTTAAGTACAAAACTTACAATGTTCACAAGTGCTCAGTGTGTCCCCCCCTCGGATGCATATGTCCAAACAAGTCAACCCATTCCATGCTTTGCGAGCATGTCTGGAGTCACTCCAGCCACTCCTGTTGTATTGCTACCCACTGGCAACCATGTGAAACTCACAAATCTCTCTTTCTAACAGCATGCGCTTCAGTTGTTACCAGCGAACAGCTGCAGAATTAAAGTGCTTTGAAACTGGATGATTCTTTTTGATAAACCCTTTAATCAAAGGAGCTTGCAAAGAAAAGCGTCTGGACTTCTTTAAGTTTACTTGAAGACGTTTCACCTCTCATCCGAGAAGCTTCTTCAGTTCTAAGGTCAAATGGTGGAGAGTCCCAGATATAAACCTAGTGGGAGTATCCCCCCACAGAGGGACAAAAGGACCCCCTGATGATCCTCTAATCGCCTGAGCCAAGGTTCCTTTGACTACGATGACCTGGATGACTGAGAACCTTCACAGACATAAACCCTTTAATCAGCTAAGCTAACCAGCTTGCTATAACCTTATATATAGTTGATATAACAGTGTAACGTGAGATCTACTTCAGTAAGAAAGCTTCTTTTAGATATAATAGCTAACATTTCCCACATTGCCACAGAGTCACCAAGAGTATAATCGTACAACACTTGTTACGCTTGAGCACATATTGGTCAAAGGTATTGAAGATTGAGAGAAGTTTTAGCAGCAAAAGTGTTAGTCAGATCCAGTGAGGAGGCTGAGGTAATTCCTTGGATGGACTCATTCAGTTAAATCGGTCTGGGAGGGAAATGTGTTTCTGCCACTGAGTTACTTCACTAATCAAATCAGAATCAGTGATTTCAAAGTGGAGGATAGTCAGTGCTTACCAAATCATTATGGTCAATAAACTATGGGTATATTTAGCATGCATCTACATAACATCCTCTCTCTCACCCCTTCTTTTCACTCACTCTATGATTTTGTCTCTCAGTGCTTGGCTAATTTTGCACTTGGATGTAACTTGGTCTCACAGGAGAATGCTCCTGTTTTGCATAATCTGGTTTCTAGAGCTACAATTGTAGTACAGCTGCAGTCAGACTCAACCCCCAGAGTGATGCAGTGCAAATGAAGTGTCCACCGATCCCACGGCCATTTAAATGCAATGAACTCTTTCACCAGATCACTGTACATGAGAGAGAACACTGAGTACAATCACTCACAAAGTGAATGAAGGTGACTAGCCAATAATGAAAAATGCATGTTCACAGTTGAAGATAAATATGGTAAACTATTATGATACACCTTCCAGGAACACACTGTGCATCATTTATATGCCATTAGGCAAAAAGCCAAGTCAGCATTCTGACTCAACAGCAAACTGCAGTCTATAGATTTTTGAAGTGCACAGTACAGTAGAACTGGCAAAAGTCTTTAAGTCAAAGGGTTAAAGCAGAAATCAGTAAGTTAAGGAGGAGCACGTAGCTGTCAGTTGACCTCTATACCTGCTGGCTGCTTTTGCTTTGACCCAGCATCGATCCTGAGCTGGCCAGTTAACTCTCGGTCTCTCGGTCTCACCCCACTCTGCTGCTCCCACAAAAGTGAGGTGATGTGTAAGGACAATCCCCGACTTTAACCAGTCTTTGGAAAGCATTCAACCCTGCACACAGTGGAGATTTTATCAGACTAGTGTGTCAGAAATGCAGCATTCTTTCTTTTGAGTAATCCAACTGATAGAGACAATTTTTCTGTCTTTAACAACACATGTATTAGCAGTAATGTTAGGTTGGAACTTGAAATTTGTTCTATTTTGGTAGTTTGGTATATTTGTGTGTGTGTGTGTGTGTTTATTTGGTGCATATTTTGTTGCTTAACTGTTCGAAGGATTTCTTCTCTGCAATTCCCCATAACTACAACCTGAATTAATGAAAAGCAAACGAACAATGAAAACAAAAATGCTCATTCGCAGTTCTCATGTAGTATTTCAGGAATATGCATGCAAGTGTTGTTAAACCAGCATTTTAAAGAAAAGCAAATTCACACAGAGAATCCAATTCTCCCAGTTTTACAATACCAGCTGTTTCAATTCTTTCATCCAACTTAAATGCCTAAAGCACAACAAATGGTAGAATAAACAAAGTTAACATTTCTGCTCCTTTATTTATTCATATTTCAGTTTTATATCCTCGCATTATCCATTTGTCTGGAAGTATTCAGCCATTTGCCAGCCAGAAACAGCTGCTCAAATAGCAGGTACGAAATGATTTATTGTATTTGCTCTCATACCCTCCACAGATTTGCATAACTAAAAGTACAGACCTGTGATACTATAACGTTATGAAACTGCCTTGGATTTTGGAAAACACATTTACAGCATTCACTATTTGCCAAGACGGTTGCTAAGATTGATATCACTGTAATTATTGTGCATTTAATATAAATCTGCAGCTAGGAGAGTGCTTAGTATAAAGCCTTAAAACACAGGGAAACACTGGTCAGTGGCAAAATCTTCCTTACAGTATTTCTGAGTATGTGAATGACGTCATTACAATCTGTTTTTTTTTAAGGGGGGATATTCACAATCTAAACCACAACTTCATCCAGAGATTTAGTTAAATTCATGTGGTCACTTGATTAGCCAGGGTATATAGTAGCTGCATGGATACAAAGTCTGTCATTTATACTAAAGGTTAAAAGGCTGAAATCCTTGCATACTACTTTCTCTGATATTATTTCAAGATCCTAACTGCTGCCACTATTAGACGTCTAACATGTTGTTTTCTGTTTTAAAAATTTGTCCCTTTTGATGACACGTTTGCTAAGCTGCGTGAAAGCAGTCTATCTTGAAAGTTGATGCTAACCAGATAGCTCTGTCCCAAAAGGTTGATTCTGTTCACCGTTCAGCGTTTTCAGTGGGTGAAACGTTTCATGACTCAATCAAGAGATTTCTTCAGTCTCTGCTGACTGGAGGTTTCCCCAATCTTATAAACAGTACATTTGAATTTGTGACATCAGTTCCTTGATCATTAATATGCAAACTGACCATTGATCACACAGATAGCTCTATCCTGTATCATCTTGTGTTTTCTTACATGTGGTCACCGTTGTAGTGGCCCTTAGTGTCATGCAGCTTCCTCTTCATATAGTTTGTTTTTCTTTTTTTACTGGAACTTCATTATCTTGGACTCCAGCCAGTAATATGGATACATTTACAGCTGTAGCATACCAAAAAAAAAAAAAAACTCTGAAATTTAAACCTGGAAACCACAGACATGCCTGCTGTTTGCAGCAATGGGGAAATACACTTTTGTCTGAGCAGGTAATTTCTAATAAATTTAGTTTTGGAAGGGTCAATAAACTTTAAAGAAATAGCCTGATGTCGTCAGTCCACTGACCACCGTTTTGAATGGTAGTAGAAGTAGTAGTATTTTGAACACGCACAGTTTTCATTTATATATTTTGAATTAATCTTAATTACACATGAATGGCATCTGTTCTGGTGCTTTTGTCAGTTCTAATACTAATGACTGGAAAAGTCCAACATAGTTAACTGTTGTTATAGTAACAGTGTTGTTCTCTAATATATACTCAGATGTACTACCCTATTATAAAGATTAAGGTATGCATGTTACAATTTGAACAAAAACTTCATTTTGTATAATTTATGTTTTTAACAAATTAAATGTAATTACAATATGGACGCAACATTATCATTAATGGACATTAAACACATTTCACTGACCAGTAAATTATTACTTAGTAAGATATTAAACAGACTGTAAGGAGTAACTGTCATATGAAGGAATATAAATGGTAGCGCTGACATCAAAGACTTATTTATGTCCAACAACAGACTGTGAGCTAAAATGAGATGAACCATCTGCATCGTGCTGACAAAAAAAGTTGTCACTTCTGTAATGATGAAAGGAAAACCTGACAAAGGATACAGCAAAGAAATAGCCACACTGTATTTTTAAAAGGCAAAAATAAATAAATGAATGAATAAATATAGATATACTTTTAAAACATTGAGTCACTGGGGTCATTGCATAAAGCTGAGAAGCAGATATTGTGCTGTTGAGACGCTGAAAGACACTGAGCCTAACTATCAATCATTCATTTCTTGTGGCCTCCTCTGGAGAGGGAAAACACAAACAACATCCTGAGTCGAACATTGTAGTTTTACTGATCATTTCACTGTATGTTTCAATCTTTTGTGTGGCTGATATAAAGAAGCATTCACAACAGGCAGTTTACTGGGAAATGTTCAAAGGCAAGCCCCCAGTTGGTTTATGTGTTATATTACATTAATAACACCTCTGTCCTGTGGGTGGTAGAGGCTTGACAGCATTCTAGTCCCAGGTTGTCCAGCCCCAGCTGCTCCTGTTTTGACTGAATGACTCAGCAGGAGGAAGTCAAACAGCAGGAGTTATGACTATTACCATGAGCCACACAAAGTTAGGTGACATACCTAATGCTTAACTAACTTGTTTTTTCCTTCCTCAAATGCCTGCCACGATTTATTTCATAAAACAAACAAACAAAAAAGCGGTATAACCCATGCATTCTCAGTATATTTAAACTAGCTATGAAAAACTGTCTGTAATACTTTCAAGTCAAAACTCACTTGTACAACAACTGTCTTATAAAAATAAAGTATAAGAGTAAAGTCACAATTAATAGGTTATATTATCCACTATATTTATCACATAGATTTTTTTTCTTCATTACAGTACACCTGCCACAATACATGCGAGGTGAGTTGTCAGATCATGAAAACAGACATTACAAAGTAAAACCCAGGACGTCAGCGGGATAGCAGCTCATCCAGCTCAAAGTCCATCACAAGTCAAAAGGCCATCACCCATTAGGTGGCTCATTAGTCCTTCAGGTGGATGAACTAAAACCTGAATTTTTGTTCTACAAATATCACAGCGTTTGCACACTAAACTGAAAACCGTGCATACATTTCACTCAAAGAGCTACAATTTTCAGTGGATACCAGAATGTTTGTGTACTTTATTTAAGTACTTTCACTACAAGCATTTGAGTATTTGGGCTGATACAGAAACGTGACCGTGGTATTGGGTTTAAATTATTAACTTATGAGGATATCTGTTAGTACTTTTCAAGCCTTTGGTTAAAGGCAAGGGCTTCTCCTAAACACCTAACAATTGCGTATGGTTGGACATTTAAAGAGAGACTTATGTTTAATGTACTGTAAGGACATCCTATTGTTCGAACAAAAAAACTCCTTGAGAGATCAGCCATGCTGTTGGTAATTACAAACATTAATCTTGTTTTATCCGTCTTCTTACTAATCAGTTTGTCAAAGTCAGCCAGGATTTTCATTCCAGATAGAGCCTTGCCTCAAGTATAACATTTTTTTCTGTTTACACTTCGTTTTGGCTTACAGGATCTTACCGGAGGCAACACAGAAGAAGAGACTGCCAAGTTTAGAGGGGATTGGCAACATGTGACACTATCCATGCGAATGAGAGTCATAGTTGTTGAGACACTGCTTAATTTTAGCTTTTCTGGCATCTACCCCTTTTACAACAGTGCCAAAAGGTGACATGATGAGACACAAACTTACAACACTTCATCAATATAACTGATTAGTAAACAGTTGGGTCAGGACGCAGTTCAAGCTCTGGGAACATAGCCCATCCATAATGGGTTTGGTTAATTTTCTAAAAGTTATTTTGAAGCAAAAACACACAGGCGATGAATATTAACTTGTTCCGACGTCCTACGGTGCGATCATATCCTCTGCTTTCTTTGAGCCAAGACATTGTGTAAAAGTTATATTTGCTCCATTGTCATGTTGCTTTGCTTTTTTGTGTTTGTTTTCCTGTTCTGTATCGCACACAATGGGAAGTTGGCATCTCGCTGAATTTTAATGTACTGTTATATCTAAATTTAATTCAGCACTTACAAATAATTTCAAAATAAAATGCAAAATGTGTCCATATGCCTGCTGTTCTTTTCTTCCTAAGTGTTGACATTTTGTTGTGTTTTCCTTATTTGTTGATCACAGTGTCAATACATTGCATCTTTTTTGTCCTCATACAATATTTTTTATTTCATTTAATTTTATTTAGTTCAACAAAAATAAGATAATCACAGGTCAATAAATTTACCCCGCACTATATTTAATATTTGGATATTTTTAATAGGTTTGATTTTCCATTTATTTATTTATTTATTTTTTGTTTTTAATTCAGTTCAATTTGAAAAGTGTTGTCTGGGTGGACACCAAGGTGTTTCCAAGCCAGGCAAGAGATGTAATCTCTCCTGTCTCCTTTGTCCTGGATCTGCCCACCAGCCGTCTCCCTGCAGGTTATGCCCAAAACACCTCACCTAGGAGGCACCCAGGAGGCATCCTGATCAGTTTCCAACTCAGCTGGCTCTTTTTGATGTGGAGGAGCATCGGCTCTACTCTGAGCCCCTCAGGAATGGCTGATCTCCTCACTCATCTCTAAGGCTAAACTCAGACACCCAGAAGCTCATTTCTGGCACTTCTATCCAAAAATCTTTAGGTCACCACCTGGTGCTAGCAGCTATAAATGTGGTTATCAATGCAAATAAACTAGTGTCTTATTTCATTTTAATCATCTTATTTTTCTAATAATCCTATTTTATTTTATTTTTACATTAATAATTAATGAAATTGATACTACAATTCAAATATAACAGTTTGTTGTTTGGGTTCAGCCAAGTCACAGTCATGTTCACATCCCACCTCTCCATAAATACTCAAACAACAGCTTCCTTGTGATTTTGTGCAAATATGCCCAGATTTGGTCATTCTGGTCTACATATGTAACCATGTCCAAAATATGCTATCAATGAATCCATCAGTGCTTCCACTGCTTACATTTTAATTTATTCGTTATGTAATATTTTTAGTTAAAAAAAAGAGAAAATGAAAGGTTAAACCTTTGCATTGTGCAAACCAATGGCAAAGAGTAGAAGTAACCAAAACAGCAATAACTAAAACTCTGTGATGAGAACAAGAAAAATGAAACAAATTTTTCATTTAGTCGGCAGTCCCATCTATGCAATCTAATTTTTTGATGTGTGTCTCTCTCAAGGACACATTGAACACTGAGCCTTTGACCTTATAGTGATTTAAAAAAAATCAAACATCTCTGCTGCCTTGTTTCTATGTTACCTTCAAGATGAGTTTTCATTTAAACAGTACATTTACATAATATTATATAGCACTATCTAAGGAGACAGGAGCTGTTTTTCAATAGGCTTCTAAAAGTTTGGAAATCATTTTGCTACCAGAGGAGTTGCCCCGGCTGGCCATTAAAAAAGAAACAGTTTAAGGCATTTCTCATTTTTTTCTTTAGACAAATATCGTGAATTAATGTTTTATACTGTTTATACTCCTGTATAACCTTCAACAATCACTCTGAAAAACACCCACTCCTTAACCCTATAACGCCCTTTGTACCTTATCTGATACAAGAGTTTCTGAGACCTCTCTATCTCATCAACATGATCAATACTTGCCATAATTTTAAAATGTTAGAATGTTAAAATTTTAACAGCAAATTAACATTGCTGTTAACGAAAAGTTGCCAAAAATGCCCATTGTATCAAATGCCATACAAAACATAAAACATACAAAAATATGTCATGCACAGCATGATATTGCAAAAAGTATAGTGTATTTTGTTATAAGGGTTATTAAACATCTCAGTTCCAAAAAATCTGAATTTTCTGGCTATTTTTTTATGGGTTGGTTCTTAAAGGATTAAATAAACAAAGAAATGATTTCCCTATTGATGGCTTGAGAACAATTAACTTTTTTTTTTTTAAATCACAAAAACGTATACTGCATGCTGTCGTGATTTCATTTTTAAAAAGAAGAAGAGGAAATGAAGCTTCCAGAGAATTACTGATATACTGTAGCTCTCCATAGTTCTAACCATACTATTTACTGAATCGAATGCAAGGCTGTTATCATTTTAGTGCAATACTTCAATAAGAATATTTTTTAACATCATTGTACAACATCAAACTTCATCTGCTCAACCCCTCTATATTTTTGCTGCATATCAGAAGCAGCATCAGCTACTGTGCAAGGAAAGCGGGCAGAGATAAGAGGAATTGGTGGCAAGTAACAGAGAAATGAAAGATATGTGACACTAGAAGAGCTTCTATAAATGAGTTACTGCAGAGCTGATCCAAGTATCTTAGTCCTACTGCGGTAGCTTTTTGTGAAAGACCGTGTGCAAAATGTTGCTGTAACTGTCACATGCTAGGAGGGTAGGCGCACGCCCTGGCTTATTTTCAGGTATTACAACTGATCTTTAGACGGGGCTTTTACTTTTATTCGTGAAATATGCTTTGGGGCCATTTCCAGGATAATTTCTGTCAGAAGAGGTTGAGACGACTGATTAGATTCATAACCTAGATGACTCTAAACATGTTCCCATGTGTACCTGTGAAGCATAATGCTATGCAAAACTTTTAGACACTGTTAATATTCCTATACTTATGCTCATTCTGCCATATGACCAGGGCCCATAAGATAAAGTAACGGACTATCTTCAGCCACAAGGAGAACAGAGAGTCCAGATGGTTGAGCCCCACAGAGACGTGGTCTCAGTCTGAGATTACAGGAAGAGACAGAAGACAGTAAGAACTCCAAAATCTAAAGAAGAGCAGTTGAAAATTGAGCAAACTAGCAGAAAATGACCTTGAAAAACTTTGTGCCGGTCTATCAAGAGCAGCTGGTATTGTTTAAAGACATGATGTGTATGCACTCTCCATTTTTTCCTCCTTTTTTCAGCACTTTGCAAAGTATCATAAGGCCTTGATAAGTAGAAACTATTTGTGGCATGGTTTTAAAAAAAGTGGAAGAATGACCCAAATGCAGAACACCAGGAAACAGGATAAAAAAAAAAATAATAATAAAAGGCATATGATGGAGAAACAGACAATGAGGAAACAGTCCAGATGAGGAACAGGCAAAAGTCCAATAAACATTCCAAATCCAGATAGTAAACAGTAATTCCATGCACGTTAACTCAATGTTATACTGTCAACCTAAATTTCATTGCATCAACATTGAATTCTGGCATTGTTACTTGATCACTTTTGCACGCTCAGTATTATTGAAATGATGTGGATGTAACTACTAAAGATCAAGAGGACATAAGTGAAATTTGACCTGATGTTAAACAGAACAAATTACTTAGAATAATGTTATGATAAAAACTATTAAACACTAGGCTCTAACATATTAAAGACAGCAGACAACTTCACATCAGTAAATAAATGTTTATGTAATTTATTCAATCAAGATTACTTCAAACTCATCCTAGCTAACATAATGACATTTTTTAATGACATTTTTGAAGTGTCTTAATAATGACAATGGTGACTGTCACACATCTACAATATGTACCACTGTCGTGAGTGTTCAACAATATATATGAAATATATTTGGTTAAAATACATTTGCCGCAATTTAAATACTAGAAAATACGTGAATACCTGATGTATTCATAGAGGAGATCTCTGGGGTGCACTAATGTCTCAGTAATAATAGGATTGTCTCCCGGTCAACCATAAATCCATAATTTTAAATATCATCTCCAGTCAACTATAACAACAAGATCTGGTCCTCTCCGACCATCTCCCTCAAGATCAAACTCCGCCTGCTTAATTTGATCGTGATCCCAACCGCCACTTATGCCAGCGAGACTTGGAAGGTGTCGGCCTGCATCAACACCAAGCTCGACGTCTTTCAGCAGCGATGTCTTTGCCAGATTCTGAAGATCCACTACACCGACCACATCACCAAAGAGGAGGTCCTGCCAAGGAGTGGCACAGTCAAACTTCACAACATCGTTGCACACCAAAGACTCCGACTGGCCGGCCATATCCTCCGCATGGATGACACACAGATTCCAAAAACAGCAATGTGCTGGCAACCCCTGGACGTCCCCGCAACACCTGGCGAAGGTCATTCCATCAAGACCTAAAGACATCGAATATATCATTGGAAGAAGCTGAAGCCCGGGCACAAGATCGAGCCTGGTGGCGTTCGTTTGCCGCCCGTTATGCCACATAAGGCATGGGAGGATGTAAGTCTAAGTAAGTCTAGGGCAACTATAAATCAGTGACTATTGAACTGATGGGGTGGGAGGGAATGGAATAGTCAAAGTGATAATAGGTTTAATTTCCTGGTCAACTATAAATCCATGACTTTTCAATGTCTTTGCTGTTGCATCATCATTATAACAGGACAACATCGGATCAATGCTGTTCCAATGTCATTACTGTTACACTGTCAATTTTATCAGTATTTTAACATGATTCAACATTTATTTGGCATTGAGATTTCAATCTTAACCATAATGATAATTATGATGAAAAAAATAACATTAATTCAATGTCATCTTGCTATCTGGGAAGGTTATTGATGAGAAATGACTAAACACAAGGAGAGAAAAAAAACCCAAAATGCTTGGACCTCAAGAAAACAACAGCTAGAAAAAGTCTACAAGTAGCACAAGGGGAGCACGTCAAAGTGTAACGCAGGATGTGTATATCCTGAGGAGACTGATTGACCACAGGTGTGGTATAGGAAAGGGTAGGAAACTGTAATTAAGTCTAAAAACATGAAGTGATTAAAGAGAACCTCCAGAGATCCAAATTTCTTGAATCATTTTTTCAATAGTGCAAAAAGTATAAATATTCTGGACTCTAAATATGCAAATAGCATTGACAGATATTTAGTACTAGACAGAGTGAGAAAAATATCACTGAGTGAAATGACAACATAAGGCTTGTTGCAAAGCTCTTTTTGTGCTGATTTTATGAGCACTTGTTCACACAATCAATATATATCTCCTATATAATCAGGTTTGTGCTGTTTTTTACTGATTACATTAGATGATAACAGCCAACTGAGCCCTGTAGTAGGCAGAGGAGTGTGCCTACTGACGATAATTGTGGGGCTGAAAGCAATTGAATCAGGTGAGCAGACAATTACAAGTTTCAAATGGCTGAAACCACTTCAAGAGGCTATTTGGTTAGCATTTCTGTTAATACTGTTAAATAAATTTGATGCTGGATTTTTAGGTCTTTTTTTCTTTTTTTGAATTGAGCAGGCCACAGTGCACACGTCTATCCCATTTGTATGAGAGCTGTCTGCTGTCTGACAGGAGCCAATACTCAAAGTGTTGAATGTCCTTAAAGGGGGGCATAAATCCTATTGAGAGCAACAAATAACTTGAGTTGCATAGTCAGAAAAGTGACTTTTACTAACCTTCCTTTCCTTTTGCATTGTACACCAAATTTTAAGGCTTTTCAGAGTTTCTGAACTCTCATGCAGTGTAATTTGTTCTGTTCCATTTTAAATTTGGTTTGGGACGTTGGTATAATTTGAGTAAAATAACTTTCTATATAGATAAAAAGGACACACCTAAATCCGTAGTCCATCATTTACTTCCCATTCAACACAGTTCTGCAAAAAATTGTCGCAGATTTGTCAGGTATTCTCTTCAGAACAATAGATCTAGTGTTTAAATCCTGACCCAGGCCTGAAAACCTGTACTTTCCATAGATAGCTACCCTTTGAAAGTCTATTAGAAGCCAACATCAGGGACAATCCCTATAGAGAAAATCAATTAAAGCAACCAGCTTATCTAATTAGAGATGCTTTGCTACAAGATGAAAAACCACAATAAGCAGTGGCCTTGATGGATACAAAGACTAGTAGCCAAGACCAAGGCAGCATGGAGGGCAGTTAGCCAACTGTCCAAACTGCAGAAATATGTGATAAACAAAGGGGTTCCTAGGGAATACGACGAGCTGTATGTACCTGGGCCTTAGAAACTGCCAAGCAACTAACCAACCAACTGGCCAACCTGTGCACTGCCTGGATTGACTGCAAGACTAACAACTTTGTTAGTACTTTTCCCAACCCTAAGCAACTACAACCAATTTTAGGATACCCCAGGTGCTGAATCCAAATTTGACCTCTTCCCTACTAATTTTACTGTTTATAGGCAAAGTCATCCTCTTCCACTTAACTAATTCAAGCTGAGTTTTATTAGTAATAGAATTTAAACTGAAATAAAGTTTTTATAGCAATCTGCTAAAATTGTGTTTAATTATTACATTAATATAGCACATGGTTCAGTTAGCTGTAGTGGAAGATTTACCCAGACCAAGTGACATCAACATAAGAAAGAAGGAACAGATACTTGACAAATACCAAAGGCTGAGAGACGAGCTAGAGAAGACGTGGAGAGTAAAGGCAATGGTGGTCTCCTTGGTAATCAGAGCATTCGGGGCAGTGACCCGCCAAACTGGATGAGCGGCTCCGGCACATTCCAGGAACAACGACGGAAATCTCTGTCCAAGAGAGCACAGTAGTAGGAACAGCAGATATTGTGCAGTACTCTCGTGATCACCTCTGATAGCCTTTGGTGGATGACCAGAGCTGGATGAAAAACACATTTTATTTTTGTTTATATATCACATCTGCAGTGATTTTGAGCCAGTCACCTCACACACTAAGTGCTGTCATGTGCCAGCGATTTGGTGGTCACGATAGAGCGGCAGACAGCACATGTCATTTATATGTTTCATTTTAAAGTCATTACCAATGATCATACTTTAATGTCTAACAATTGTCAGACCTTTGATCTAATGCATTGGATAAATATTGAAAATAAATGTGTTTTTGCAAATACCGTATGTCCACAGCTCAGTGTGACAAATGACAGTCATTTGCCTCAGGACATGATCCTCCTCAATTGCCTGTTCAGAATTTTTTTTTTTTTTTTTTCCTACAGCACACTAGTGGGACCATTGATAAAGGACAATTGGACTATCAGGTATTCAGCATGACAGCAATATATTTCAGTCTGACCTCATGTAATTGTAATGCTGCTCCCTGTATGGCAAAAGGTAAATGCATGTTTGCAAGAGAAATGTCCAGAACAAAATCTATGCTTTGGTAAGCCAGCATTAAATATGTCTGATAAAAAAAATAAAAAAAATAAATCAAAACATTAGTCTCCATTATCAAAAAAAGATGTATATATACACATTTTCATTACAAATGTTGTTATATATAAATCCTTGCCACCCCCGGTTCACTTTCCAGAAAGTACTTTTTAGGTATCTGAGGTCATCTTTGGCTCTGACAAGTCTGTAAGCTATCTGGCAGCTGTCAGTCTTGATGTAGCCACTTGCACAGACCCCAGCTGGTCAGCTCAACCTTATTTATGGGATGAAATTGAGGTTCTTCGCACTCACCTGTTCCCTTGCTCTCCTTGTTATCGGTTAATGTGATTGGATAGATTCAATAATGGCATATGATGTATTATTTATTAGGTTGAGTTAAGCATGACTTATTGAGTGGAGTTGTTCCAGCTTCCTGCAGTACCTACTGACCACTGATTGTAATTTTTTTTCTGTTGTTCTTTCTTTATTTGCACAGTGGTTAAAATCAAAACTCTTGTTTTTTTGTCTTTTTAAGAAAGAAAGAAAATAGAAAGGAGAAATGACAGTTTAAGGGTACCTGTTAACTTTAACGTTGAAATTTTGAGACATAATGTCATTTGTTTGGCCACGGTAGCAGCAAGCACTGAGTGAAATATCTGAAGGCTTGTACAGTTAACATACAACCCAATCTAGCCTCTGGCCTAAGAATTATTAAGACACAATTATAAAAACCAAAGCCTGGCGAGAGCAAAGAAAATGGCAAAGCTGTTTCTCCAGTGATAAAGTGAAAGAAACACATAGGAGCCTGTACATAATTACCACAGCAAATAAGGGTATTTGAGTATCTGAAATATCGGTGTTAATGTAGTAACTTGTTTTTCTAAACTAGAAACAATGTTTCCATTTCCCTTTCTAACTGATTTACACTCCAAATTGATATGACATGTTGATCATTACTGTATGTAAAAATATAATCCAAAAAGCATGATAATTATGCAAGAAATCAGGATTCACTGGTTCCACTGTTTGTTTCTTAATGATCAGAGAATGAATATGGGATGGAATTGATGGGCAAGACACTACCACCATGTTGCTCTCCAATGGAAAGCGAATGGTAGATAGAAACCACTGACATAGATAAAAGTGCTTGTATGAATGGATGAATTAGGCAAGTTATATAAAGCGCTTTGAGTAGATTAGTGCCATATAATAACCAGTCCATTTAATGACCTCTGGTAATGCAAGCTAAACTGTCTCTGAGTTGGTTTGACAAAATATAAAATTTGTTTTTTTTCTTCTTTTCAAACTTACGTTAAAGGTAAATGGAATCCCATCTATATTTTAGTAAAGAAAATATGGATTGCCATCATTACCTCAGTGGACAAATGTAACCACTAGACTACTTGGTATCAACCAACCACAGGTTTTAGACAAGAATGATTATTTTTGTTTTCTTTTTTTAAAGTAAAGTAACACCTAAAATAAATACACCTCATAAAAATTACCGAACAACAATTCCCATAACAATTCTTTAAGTTTCACCAACTTGAAGATGACAGTAATGAAATGAGGGAAAACTTAAACTGGATCTTGATGAATAAAATATAAAGTTCAAAATGTTTACTGACACATTTTATGTAATTCATAAAGCAATTAATTGACAAAAAATGGCAGAACAACAACATTTGATAACACTGGACATCAACATCACCAAAGGTCAAAGTTAAAAGTAATTCATTTAATGGATTCTGAAGAACTTAGTATCTGTTTTCAGACATAGAAATGAGTTTCTTTGCCAAGGTGAACATGCAAACCTGTTATTTTACCAGAACCAGGTGAAACAAAAGCCACATTATATGATATCTGAGGACTGATTGTGACAACTTAAGAGGTTTTAGATAGACACATTTTCACATGTTGTGGATGTAACTGTGCAAGTGTTTAGAAACAGTGTAGAGGTACTGTAAGCCTTCATAATTTGAACTGCGGGGGACTGCTGGAAAAAGAAACCTTTGACACCTCTGTTGATGAATGACAAATTCATTTTAACAGCACTCTAAAAGTGATATGAATCTTCACACCAGGCTGTGCATAAATCATGCAGAGAGATAAAGCTTTTTTTTGTTAATAGCACTTGAAATAAAGATCACAACTGTACTGTACATGAGTTAAAAAAAAAAAAACAGAAAAAAAGAAAACCAAGTCAGCAGTAAACAGTTTTGATCAACTCAGACAGCTTGTCAACTCTGCATTAGGGCTGCCACAAACGATTATTTTGATAGTCGACTAGTCACCGATTATTTTTGCGATGAGTCGACTAATCAGATCATGGACGTAAAACGTACAGCTTATTGCACCAGCATGCATCTGCTCTTATATAACTATCATTAGCTTGCAGCTTTAAGTGTTTAAGGTATGTGCTAACTAAAAATAAAGACAAGATGATAGTTTATTAAATTTTTATGAAATTTGCAGATTGTTTCGGTGAAGTTTAATAAACTCCTTGCTATCTAAAATATAACAGGACACCGGAGTAAATCCTTGAGCATCTCACACTACTGATAATCAGTTGTCTGCTTGACGTTTGTTCAGCTGTGTAAAAACTATAACTTTAACCTCAGCCAAACCGATTTACTCAGGAACAAATGAAATACTAAAAAAAATCCAAACTATAACATTTTTAAATTATCTAAGTGACTTATATATGTTTAATCTGAGTAGCGAAAGATGGCGGTGGATTTGAAAACGATTTGCCGGGAGTCCGGTGTTCTCACGGGCTCTAGTGAGCCTTGCCCCCAGCTAGCTATCGAGCCAGTGGGTAACAGACGTCTCCGAAAACGTCGGAGCGCTTTTGAAAATATGTGGTGTCTTGATAAACTGAGCAGATATTTGAGGTTTACACAGTTACATTCTTGGCTGAAAATATGTTAAACGTTTATTTTGTGACCCAGAAAGAATAATAAGAGTAATATTAAAACTAACTAGCTGCCGCCATTGTTGTAAACTGAGCTGGGCTGCGCTATGAATTCTGGGACAGAGCTACTTCTTCTTCTTCGGGGTTTAACGGCAGCTGGCATCCTTGTACATGCAGTGCTGCCATCTTCTGTTTCAGTCCGTTATTACACTCTTAAATCCTACTACTTATTCCTGCGTCTTTTGGGATCTTACAAAGCTTCAAACGACGCGTTGACTATTAAATCAGTTGTCGACGATTTTGATAGTCGACGTAACGGTGACTAGTCGACTAATCGTGGCAGCCCTACTCTGCATGCTTTGCGAGACAGGATGCCAGTTACCATTATACCTGATCAGTCCTGCTTGTGGCTCTGTAAAATGTTACTGAGGCATCACAGTACTTGAAACTAAATGCTTAAGGTAGCATACTAAAATGCTTATAACAATAATGCTAGCAAAAACCACGGCCTTTCGGCGTTTGACAATTGGGCTGGGGTTGATCAAGTAATATCTTGAATACTTTAGTAATATCTTGAAATATTGATCCCTAATACAAGTGAAATACAAAATAAACGTGTACACTGCCACAGATGTAGGTATATACATAAATCAGTTACAGAGGAATAAAGTTGGGCAGCACAGTGGTTCTCCCCGTGTTTGCATGGGTTCTCTCCAGGTACTTCGGCTTCCTCCCACAGTCCAAAGACATGCAGTTAGTGGGGATAGGTTAAGTGGAAACTCTAAATCGACCATAGGTGTGAATTTGAGTGCGACTGGTTTTCTGTGTCTAAGTGTAAGCCCTGCGACAGACTGGCGACCTGTCCAGGGTGTACCCTGCCTCTCACCCTAACACAGCTGGGATAGGCTCCAGCCCCACCTCCCCGCGATCCTGAAAAGGCTAAGTGGAAGAGAATGGATCGATGGAGGAATAAAGTTTATGGCTAGCTGATGACATAGTCCAATTATATTAATAACTCAAGTAATTTTTTCAACTGTCAACATAATAGGACACATTTTGTTTCTTGGGGGCCCAGTGGAAATTTGCCCCATAAGCTAGCTATATATATATATATATATATATATATATATATATATATATATATATATATATATATATATATATATATATTTTTTTTTTTTTTTTTTTTACTAGATTACTTGGGCAGCTGCCACCCAGCCTTATCTGAAAATTCCTGTTTAATACCCTTTACATTGCCAAAACAGGAAGGAAGGATTGGTAGATTGCTCATGTGTCAGAAAAAGTTTATTAGCTTCCAGTGGCAACCGACTCGTGCTCATGGAGTTGTGTGGAAGTGAGCATGCGCCAAGAACGGAGTAACTGTGCCAAACCAAAAGTGCTTAAAGCTGGGAGAAATGAAGCCCAGCATGTTTTCTAAAGGTTGCCAACAGATATTCAGACACAATGTGGCTGATTTCCTGAGGACAAGATGCCAGAATTGTTTGACGTTTTATTAGGCCTTAAGATGTCTTGTTTAAGAATGTTGTGAGAGGCTTGGCTAATTAAATTGGCTTTCAAGCAGCGTGTGACTGGTGTGCATTGTGCACTGATGTGTTTGGGACCAAGCTGACAAATATTCAATGCTTGAATGTCTCAATAATGAAAGAACATTTTTAAGCTATGGCTCAGCATTCTTCATTCTGCTGCTTTTGATGTATAATAACGTAATGCACAACAACAACATTTGCACAGTGCTGACAAACACTTGTATCTCTGTTGAACTTCAGTCACGTGACAAATGACAGCTCTAAAGGTCATGTTGCAGATAAATTTGAAAGGCAGGCGGCACGAGACTAATGAACATGAACAAAAGATACTCTCTGCGGCCAACAGTAGTATATAAACTGTTTCTTGAAAGAACAAATATCCTCACTTTTGGGTATATCAAAGTCGTGGAACTACCGCTGCAACTATTCATTATTCTTCCTTAGATTTTCTTAGTGTTTATTACCAGGCATACTTGCACACAGATTTAATACACTCCAACAACTCACTGCACTCCCAGTGGAAGTGTACAAGAGAGACCAAAGCATTTTGATAATGTGAGCATGAGGAAATGCTCAGAGCAGAGGCTAAGAAAAGGTCACCTTGACAGAAAAGAATTAGAAAATGACAGAAATGTCAGGAGGCATTTTTATTAAAATGCCAATATTTTGCTACATCAGTCTAAACAGGTCATCAAGATAAGACCTTTATACTGTTTTGCTTTTCTGTCAAATCCTGGCATTTTCTACAAGGGGAATCATATACTCTCATTTCTTTCAGGAAAGGGAAACTGAAGTCCTTCATTTCCATTATACTTTGAATTGTTTAACGTGAACGTGCATGTGTGAATGAGCGTGTTAGTTTAAAGCACTAAGAGTGGTTGGAAGACTAGAGATGCTTCATGGAAATGCACCTTATTTACTGTTTACTGCAGGTGTCTTACAAAGATGCAAATTGGTGATAACTATACAACATCCCCATGAGGGAAAATCCCATCACAAACATGTAAAATTGGACATTCTGCAATAAAACATATGCATGTTTTTCTCCAAGTAAGACAGCCTGTCAATATCAATGCACACATATATACACTTGTGCAAACAGCACGCACATAACTTACACACACAAACTTATTTAGCTTATAGTTTAATACAATTTTGTGGTGCTGTATGAGCCGCTCTGTTTACTAAATGAGTTATTCATACATTTTATTTCCTTGCAGGTACATGGTGAAATTGATGGAATATGTGTCAAATCACTTTCTGACATCTGCTCATATTCATCAGCCTCTAAGTCCTTGCATAGGTTCCTTCATTAGAGAGGTGACACAAAACTCCATCAAGACTTTATATCCCCCTAGCACCTGGGCTAAATTGGATTTTAAATAAATGTCAGAGTGAGTTTTACATTAACACTGGAGAGCACAAATGTAGGTGTGGTATAAGGTTCGAGGCAGAAACGCACAGTTTCTGTAAGATAATGTCACGTAACGTTTCACCGCTCTCATTTGCCCGGCCCGAAAATGGCATAAATTGTCAGTGTGACAGATTGAGATTTCAGTGTTATTCATTGCCTCGCTGTTGGGTGGCCCCTCACATTTTAGTTTTCTACCACATACTTAGTTAATTACCTCGTTAAACTCTGGTTTCACCAGCTTGTCTTTTTTTCTACTCTGGAGCTTAAATAATGTGAATACATTAGTCAGTAATATTTGATGTATTGATGGACTCGGACTCCTTTCCTCTGAGTTACTGCTTAAAAGACTGTAATGGACCTCTTGATACTAAATTAACATAATTAGTGCTGTAACTATGATACCTTTTGTTGGATTATCATGCAATATTTTCCTTTTGTTATGACTTTCTGTTCAAATCTTGTATACGTCATTTAGTCTGGGTTATGAAATGCATTTGTTGTTCATTAACTGAACATAGCTCAAATTTACCTACATTGTAACTGATTTCTCTATATTTATATCAGTGGCATTTTCCTAACTGTTTATCTGAGACTTAACTGTCCTGCCCATTTCATACTTGTATGAGGAAAACTGGCAAAAAAGGTCAAGCTGTTAGTCAAAACTAAAACTGTATGCCAAAAAACTGTATACCATTAATATGAAACTGCATTGCTAGATACTTAATGAGCTTACAACCACTGACTCAATAGTGAGGCCTTTGTAATAAATTGTCTGGTGTACTCTCCCAAAAGGTCACTCCAATCACATAATTTTCAATGGTTTTATTTCATGTTAGTTACCATAGTTGATGCATAGTCCCACTTCTCAATGTAGGTGTGGAGAATGTATGAATTACCTTTTGATGTTTCAGCTCCTCTGATCCAAAAGCAATTACTCTCTAAACCCTGTAATAATTAGAGTGAATTAAAGCACAGTACAGAACGAAGGGAGGAAAATTACATTTGGAACAAACTAATTGCACTTCTTATGAAAGGATTTCTTGACAGCACTACTGAAGACTGAAAATAACATGCAACGAAACTATATTTTGAGTCGTTATTTTTTCACAATCAAGTGAAATCACCCCTCTGATTAAAGCCAGCAAAGGAAATGCAAAAAAAACAAACAAAAAACCCAGAAAACAAACTGATCAATATCCCAGGGTAGTGACCTGAACAATATTTCCTCTCCTCTGCAGCTTAAATATGTTATTTTCCAAGATGGAACTCTTGAACTGTTAGATTGCATGGACAGACCATTCCCACGATACTCACCTGCTCTGACTTCTTGTCTATTTTGGCTACTTTGTATTTTCTTTCAAACATAGCAAAAAGCAAGCAAACTCAAAAACAGGAGGATATTCTGTCCAAATACATGTTTTTGTGAAGCATCTTGCAGTTTCAAGAAACGGTTCATAGTGCATATATGCAAAGAACAATCACAGTGGAGACTACACACCAAATGAGTAAGATATATGACTTAAACCTCTATAAAAAATGCAATGCAATATTAGTTTATTTTCTTGTTAATTATGCAAGTATTAGTAACATAAATTGTAATTATCAATATATAACACTTTTGGTCTGGCAATATCATCAACTCCTGATTAAATGTGTTCTCTCGTTTCCAGTAATGTTGTTAAAACATTTCCATCTTCTCTGTTAATTCACTGACAAAACCAATAATGTGTTAACTCCTTTATCAGCTTCAAAACTCAGCACTGCTACAGATAAATCCCTCTGAATCTTCCATCGTGCTGCTTATCACTCACTGTGCCGCGATTTAGTCACCGACTAAAAAAATGAATAAAGATGAGGTCATCGCTTCATACATGCCTGAATTCTAACTGCCGTACACATTTCCTTTATTTATTGACTGTGTTAAAATAAATCAATAAACATTACCGACAAACCATTTAGTGTTTAACAGAGTAGGTGTGAAATGATTAGGTGCTTGATCAATTAATAGACTGACAGAAAATTAATTGCTTTAGTCATTTCTTTTTAAGAAAACACGAATAAAAGCTCCAACTGCTGAAATGAAGGAATTTTCTTTGGCATAAATACTAAACTGGTTGTGGTTATTTTCTAAATTAACCACCTCAAGGTTGTTTCCTTCAATAAACTAGTTTGCTCATCTATCGCTCCAAAGTCTGAATGCATTCAGAGTTAAGTAAAAAGAACAGCAGCAAATTGTCACATTTCAAAAACTGGTCCAGAATATTATAAACATTTGGAATAACACACATCCTGTAACTGCACTGCACAAGTTTTACCATGCTAAACAACCCTCCGTGACTCAAACAGTAAAAGCTAACAAAGCACTCTATGTGTTGATATGTTAACATAGATATGCTACGTTTCGTATGCATGCAAAGCACTGTTTTTTAACATTAGCAGCAAGAATTCATTTTACAATATTTTTCTCTTAAACCTGTTCATACAAACTCACACACCAATGAAGGCAGAGCTATCATTTGGACAGTAAAATGATCTAAACTTTTAATCTTGCTCCGTTTATCTATATTAAGTGTTCTACTGCAATAGATGTTTGTCATTCACCCATTCACACACATCCACACATTCAAGGTCCCTTGCCATTAGCATCTTTGTTCATAATATATTGCTAAGGGACACTATGAGTCTTAAAGGCAAACTGAAATCAGTGGGAAATCTGCTCTACAAACTAAACCATAGATCAGAGTAATTTTAAGCAGGCTTTTGCTGCATCATCTTATTTCTTTTCAATAAATGATTGCATTTTAGTCCTTGTGTATGGAGCCTTGCCAGGTATATGTGCATGTATTCTTTCAGATGCTTTCTTTAAAGGGCACCGTGGCAAGTCTTCTCCATCCCTAGCCCTATCACACCAACACTCTCCTCCTTGACCACATCCATGGATGTGGTGTTCTCTTTGGTCTTCCTTTTTTCCCTCTTCCTTGACAGCTCCACATTCAGCATCCTTTGTCCAATGTATCCACTATCCCTCCTCTGCACATGTCCAAACCACCTCTCTCTGATATACTCATTTCTAATCCTGTCCCTCCTGGTCACTCCCAAATCTTAGCATCTTTAACACTGCCTCCTCCAGCTCAGCCTCCTGTCTTTTATGCCAGAGCTACAGTCTCCAAACCATACATCACAGCACACATCACTGCTATCTTATAAACGTTTCCTTTCACTTTTGCCACTTTCCTTAACCGTATTAAGAAGGAAGTAAACCCTTCAAGGGAGTAGTTGATAGTGATTTTAGAACAGCTAACTTTGTAGGCACTCCATTACCTGATGATTCTATTGACTAATTGCTTAGTTACTTAATCTCTTCATCTTTGAGATGAATAATTTTGGGCTTTCAAGCTGTTGCTCAAGCATATAATTATTAGCACTTTGAAGGGCCTTCTAAAATACTGAAATAAACAAACACTATCATTTCCTGTCCAAAACATAATTTTCAAGACAGACAAATGCTACAAGTCAAACGTCTTTAGGTCACTGAACTACCCTGAAAAGGTACTATTAGGTTTGTGGATTGTAATACATTCTGATGAACCCTTTTTATTCCATACCGTCTGTCACTTTACTTCTATATTCACTTTATGTAGAGTCGAGAGTATGAGTGAGTCACAGAGAAAACCGCTGCTTCATGAGCACCTTCCTCCCTATAATTGCACAAGCATCATTACTGTAAACACACACTATCAACTATTTGAGTGCGCAACATACAAACAAGAAAAATAAAGTGTTTGGCCTGGGTCTTGTTTTCTCATACACCTTTATAATGAAGACCAATTCAAGAATACAGGCTGGAAAGCGGCTTGGCAGGAGCAGGATGAATACACTCTGACATGCCTCATAGCACCAGGATAATTAGGTGAGCTGGATGCAAGAAAAGAAAGAAATTGGCACCGACCTTTTGGAAGTAGGTATGAGACTGGCAACAGTGACTAGAAGAAATGGCTCCCACAGGGCAAAATAACTATGGGCATCTAAAGCCAGTGGCAAGACACTTTTGAAAAGGAGTGGTAATGCTACACGAGAAAGTCCTGTTTGCCTCTGGCACAGTCTCTTACAGTAAAGGGGCCTGTTGCTGGAGGGCAGACTTCCTTATCCCAACATATTAATGTTTAACAATAAAAATAATAATTACTGGTGTAAAATACATTCAATCATTTCTTTAAGTTCACTCACGAAAGAAGAATTACATGCCAATGCCCTGTAAACCCACAGAATCTGAGTCTACAAATCACCAAACATTTCTATCAAAGTTTTCACTTGACAGGTGCCAAATTAGCAATTCCATTTAAAAAGAATGACGCTAACATTAATTATACCTACTAAAACTATTAGCTCTGTTATGCAGTTTAGCAGAAATGTTGAGTTAAAAAAAAAAAAAAAAAGAGTTCCTTGGGGAAATATGGTCATCACTGAATCAATCCCTTCTTGTCACCGAAGTCCACCCATGCAGTCACTCCTGAAAAAAAAAATCAATGATCAGTGCTGCACAAAGGAAACATTCATTGATTTTAAATAGTTTATAATATCTCAAGGAGGTGGTTAGAAGACACTGTGGCTCATTGTAACACTTCTACACCACTGGGGGGAAAAAGAAAGATGAAACAGAAGTTAGAATACCAGAATAGTCTTCTGCTCGAACAATTATTTCAGTTACCTAAAAAAATAAATAAGGTTTGCAAGATTCAACCTGGTAAATGTGACACTTTGGGGTGTTTTTTGTCTTATCTGGAAGTAAATCAAATATCTTTTTTGTAAAAAATTAAAAAAAAACAAAAGAAACAAAAACATACTAGCTGCTGCTCAAACAGGAGTAAGAGAACAATGTCAAGTATAGTCAATGCTTTGTAAGACATTTTGAAAGCCATTCAGAGGGAAAAAAAGACACATTTGTTAGTTTTCTTTTCCTGCATTATGTGTTGATAATACAATAAAATTACAGTGCTTAATTACACAGCAAAGTTGAGTCAGGACTATAATTATTTTAACCACTAGCAAACTGCTTAATTAAAAACTTCAGTTTTTTGTTTTTTTGGGGGGTTGATTGTTTCAATCCAAGAAATAATAATCGTCCTTCCTTGTTGTCCCCATTAAAGCTCAAACACAGTGAGAAGACTTCCATCCTGACCATATACTGCAGAAATACAATGCTATGCCTGCTATTTACTTTACAATGTGTGAAACAACCAGCCATCGTGGCGATCTCCTAGATCATTTATTTCATTTCCCTGAAATTAGGACAGAGAGTCTGACTTTCTGCCCCTATGTGTTAGACCTGTTATAGACTGGTTCCATATCCAAGATATACAGCACATGTTGCTCAATATGAGCTGAGCTGGACAGGCTCCAGCCTACTGTGACCCTGCCATCAATAATGGACAGATGGATAGATGATACTTTCGCCGGCGCATCCGAAGCATCATAGTAAATCTT
Organism: Perissodus microlepis; assembly: GCF_051167445.1. Lineage (NCBI taxonomy): Eukaryota > Metazoa > Chordata > Actinopteri > Cichliformes > Cichlidae > Perissodus > Perissodus microlepis. Next base: position 25,486,321 of record NC_140469.1, on the reverse strand, counting down.
TATCAAACTAAAAAAAAACCCACAGTCATTCCCAACCATTCTCTGGGCTCTAGCGACTTGTTAGATTGTGCATTTTTTCAGCAAAACACAGAAGTTTATTTTAATATCAAAGCTTTCACCATTACATATTTAAAGAGTAATTGCATATGGTAAAGCTAGTAGTATACAGTCACAACTGTAGGCTGTCCTGTGAAAAACACATACACGACCTTTAACAGCTGGAAGTAATTGTTTTCTGTATGACTTTATCAGTCTCTGTTGCTTCAATTCACCTCTCTCAAGGTCTTATAAGGCATTTCAGTTGAGTTGAAGTCTAGAGTTTGACTGTACTACTGCAACACCTTGACTCTTCATGTTTTTGTAGATTTGCTGTTGTGCTTGGGATCATCATTCTGCCACATGACCCAAACTGGTTTAGCTGCCAGACAGATGCCTTCACGTTTGACTCTAGAATACTTTGGTATACAAAAGGGTAAGCCATTCTGCCATGTTCTTTTAAGAGATAACAAGCTTTCTCCTGGCAACTTTCCCAAACAAGCCATACCCATTCAGCATTTTTCAAATTGTACCATTATGAACTTAAGCATGCTAAGTGAGACCTGTAGAGTCTGAGATGTAGCTCTTGGGGTTTTTTGCAGTTTCTCTGAGCTTGGGATACATTTTCTTTCCCTTTTTTGAAAGATTTTGTCATTGTGTTAACACAAACCAGAATGCCCCAGATCATCAAACTGCCAGCACTTCTACTCTCACAGAGGTGGTTACACATCAAGTGCAATTGCTTAGCACTTGGCTGCTACCTACCCTCTTAATTCATATGGAAGCAGTAAGGATAGTTATTCAGAGGATTGCATACCCTCTTTTCCAGAAGACTCCATGCTAACAAAGTGGGGAAAGTAGAAGTATAAAGAAGAAAATGCAGGAAATCTTGTTAGATATGCAGTACAAGCATAAGCACAGAAAATACTAGATGTGTGGGAAACCTATATTTTTTATTTTATTATTGGAGCATACTGGCCCATTTGAGCAGCATATATCATTTCAACAGATACAAATGAAGAGTAAGACAAATATGATTAAAAAATGAAACATAGAAAGATAGATAGAACTATCCATCTGTCTACCTATGGTTCACAGTCCACTTGACCATGCATGATTAGACCACACAGCAGGGTCCATAAGATGGATTATGCAGTATTTCATCACACACCAAATGTGACCTCGTGTTCTATGCCTTTTCCGTATTAAATTTCAAATTACATCCTGTTAATTTGTGGATGAAGCATATTAAATGAAACCTTGAAACCATGAAGTATAGAGGTTAAGACCAAGAGACATCACTGTATTTAATTTAAGGAACCAGTGGGCTGTCTGTGAAATGAATTAGTCAGCAGGAAGTGTGTAATTATGCTTCCTTGATACATTATCAATCAGTAAACTAAGGAAAAGAGACAGCTGAATAGTTTCAAAAATGATCATTATTATTATCTGAAATCAAATTGAAAACACACACTGACATTGTAAATATTTGTAGCAATGTGTAATAATGTGGGTGCATTTTAATGACACGAGTTAGGAATTAGAGATTTCATTTTCAAGTGCAGGACTTCATCCAGAAAGGCCCTTGTGTTTGAAACATCTTTGCAAGACATGGAATTTGTTATCGTCATTAAACTGTGTGTAAATTAGGCCCAGCTGGTTGACCATGCTGTCTGAGGTTTTGAATTAATGAGGTCCTACTGAACATTAAATAAAACAGTGGGTTATCATATTAGGTTTTAGAGATTTAATGTTTATTCCATCTCTGGAATTACTCGCCCGAGAAACACCACTGGAGAGTGACAACCACTTTGTCAACTGCTCTCTTCCCCTAGCAGCCTGGGTTGTCTTTTTGCATTGCAGACTTGGCACAAACAGTAAATGGCAGAGCTACTTGAAGCCAGTGAAGAGAGAGAAGGATGGTACAGTAAATGTTAGATTCAGGATGGGACAGGCACTGTTACTGTCAGATAAGCGCAGAGCTGAAATCATGGCATGCTAGCAATCCAGTGGGAATCGCCTGCATGTCAGTGAGGTGAAAAAAGAAGGGAGAAAAGCAGACCCACACAGCGCCTTGACAAAATTATGGGTATGAGTGCTGAATGGCAAGTGAATTGCAAAGGTTTTCTACAATACTGTATCTGCATAAATATAACTAGTTAAAAATAATGACTTACTGTAAAATTGTCCAATTTTTCTTCAATTTGTATTTACAAGTGACCTCAAGAGAGGCAACAGAATAGGCAACATCAAAAAATCTCATCACCCTGTGCATGTGCAGTTTGTATAAGTCTGAAGTCTCTTGACCACCCAGCAGATGCCCCATTCTTGAGTAGCAGCAGTAAACATCGGCAGCATTATCAAAGGCTTCAGCTTGCCCTGCTCTCCATCAAGTCTCCACTCAGCTAATGCCTGCATCTGTAATGTCCCAGAGGCGGCCTTATCTCCCCCGGCCACTTGGATTCATTGCCAACCTCCAGTTCATGGCAAAGCTCTGATCTGAAGACAAGCTAGTTGCGTGCCAAGGTGGGCAGCAGAAAAAAGTGACCTCCCGCCACCAGTACTCATTGCTCCCACTCACATCGTGGACGCCAACAGGTCCCCAGCACACCCTCACTGTGGGAACAAATGTGAGTCTCTTTAGTAGATTAGCCTGCTCTTTTTCTGTGTGTTGTCCCTCAATTTCAAGTCCTGCAGTGACTATGTTAAAGTTGTAGTTTAATACTACCCCAGTAACATGGATCAACGGGGTAGAGCTTACACGAAAGGCGACATAAATCGAATCTGCTGAAAAAAGGAAAGAAAAAAAAATCACAAAGATTAAAACAACTGCGGCCACAATGCATCACAGTTTGACATATAACATCTTAACAGCTACAAAAAAGTACTTTTGATTCTTATTTGATGTAATTTTCATGAGATGCAGTTAAATTTGATTTGGGCCCACAACGGCTATGACTACTGTCATTCATTAAAAAAAAGTTCATATGTGTATCATCAAAGGTCAAAACCTACAGCTATTAAAATAATCTATTTTTGTTACTTTGTTAACCAAAAAACTAATAATAGAAAATGTTTAGAATTTTACTGTTTGATCAATATCACTGTTGGAATTTATACAGTCCCAACATTTACCTAGACAGCACTCAATATTGGTGTTAGCTAATATTTTGTCTGTATTGCATATTTTTGTTATGATAGCAGTGATATATTTGTACCTCCAATAAAAAAAATTGAATCCGTTCCCACCAATTTTAACCTCTTTAGCCAATCATTTCCTGACTCGCTAAAACACAACAGTCATTTTGCAGTACAGTACATCTTGAATAGGCATGCTGAACGAGCAAGGCACAGAGCTTTATATAAAATCTGCCAAAGAGCTGAAACACATAATTAAAATTCCGGTGTATTAGTCAATGATGTCAATGTGTCAGCAGTTGGATGGCTGCATATATGTAGTGATATGTAGTGTGAAACCTAAGATAACCAGGTCAAAGCCCACAAAAGCCTAAAGCCTGAGACAGCCAGCTCTTAAATTTTCCTGGGGGACGAGCAGGTACTCCCAGTTCCACTGATTAAGTCTGCCTACCAGGAACCTGCAAGAAAACACTGAGGAACAAATAAACAGGAAAATAGAACAGGCCTTGGCCTTTGCCTTCAAAGCTTCATAGTTATATACATCTATTGTTCTATCTACACAAACATATTATGTTGATTTAGTTGAAAGCATTTTTCTGATGTTGAACTACTCCACCCGTAAATGCAACCAAAATGCTTGTGTTTTGCACAGCTAGAAGAGCTTGTTATGCTAATATGAGTTGCTTAAAACAAAATGTAATGCCTGCATGCAACCTAACTACTAACTTAAAATAGAAGGCATCTTCAGATCTGGCACATTCTTGTAAACTTAGCTACAGGCTGAAACAGTAACCCCGAATTTCATCCTCTTTAGTAGCGATACTGCAGGTGGTGAATCATCAATAGTAAAGAATTGAGAAGGATGTGAGTGATTGTTACTAATATCTGTGTTTCTTTGTAAATATTGCTCAGTGTTTTAGATCAGTGACATTTTGGATGCGCTCCAGTGAAATCTGATTGATTTTAAACAGTTCGTTTACTGCTGGAAATCATTACACAGTAAATATAATCTCTTGTTTTGAAGAATTAGAGCTGGCTATTAGCTACACACTGACTATGCAACCCTCAACCACCTCACCACCTGACCTCAGTGCTTAAGCCCATGAAAAACTGCACAGCTTATAAGCAAGCTTCAATACTTGTTTAAATATGAGAAATCACATCAGCATGTCAGTATGGAACACGGTTCTCACACGCTGTACGTTATCCGTATGAACTCCAGTACCCACAGAGGCATCATTTAACATTAGGACCTCAAAATCATAAACCAGTACATAACTTAATCATGCTGAAAAGGCCACTGATCTTCCTGTGGTTTAGCCACGGATTTCCTCTGAGGCAAGACCAAAGGTCAACTAAGCAGCTCTTGATTTACAAAGTGGGGGAAAAAAACCCTCCATTATACAGCACATTGTGTTTTGGTGTGACTAACTTAGAAACTATGAAATGAATATACAAATAAAAACTAATAATCTAAATATAAAGACTGTTAGACAGAGAAAGAGAGTTAGAGTGAATGCTTAAAATCATTTACATTGCCCTTTTCAAATATTAAATCAATGACTTTATTGACTTGCATGTAAATTAATGTCATTCAGCACCCTGTGGGTCTTTTGATAGCTACAGGATTTCATTTTTTATTCATGGACTTGCGTGGATACAAGCATATGTGCTTCTTTGGGGGCATGTTCCTGAACATGAGTATATTTTCTTAGAAGAGATCAAGTCATTGCCCTTTTTTCAAAATAGATTTAAAAGAATAGAAAGAATAAGTTAAAAAATACTATTTCAACAGAGTGAACAGCGACTGAACTATGACATGTAAGCATATATATGTTCATGAGCTGATCTCAAAGATTAAAGAAGTGATATTTCAAAGTGGATAAATCACTGTGATCGTGGTTTGCCATCCTGTTTAATTAGTATCGCAGCCTTCGTTGGTCAGAAAGTCTGGTCGTGTTACCGTGTGGTTGCAGATAAAAAAGCTTTTCTGCTGAGATTATGATTTAACAAGGTGCGAGGTTAGGCTTGCAAAATAGCACAGGATGTCTGATCAAACATATTCTGATTGGCTTCCATCCTCTGAACCATTAACCTTGAAACAGTGTGATGGATACTGCAAAGTCAAATCGTACACGGCTTCATTTGAATGAAGACGAGGTGGGAAGAAAGTGAAACGCGACGCAAAGCAGACCGGCAGCCCAAATGCACTAAATAATGTACACTTACAACCAAGTGAACCTTGCGAGGTGTCAATGTTAGTCAAGCTGCTGATGGTACAATAATGTTTGGAGCTATTTTACTTATGTTTATTTCTAACACTTTGGATTTAATTAAAGCCTGGATGAAAGCAGTTGAAGCCTGATGTCAAATTCATTAGCGTGGTTGCAAAGGCAATATATTTTGAAAATGGTATTATTTATCGGGTCATGAATACTATGCAGAATTGCTAATATTCTGTATTTTCAGTGAGAAATTGAATCTTAGAAACGAGTGGAGGCGCTGACAAATTCCCATTTGAAGAAACAAAGACATTATACAAGTGAAAATGTAGGAATCTCTATAAATCTTTAATAGGATTTTTGATGCACTTAGTTTGTAGCAATATAAACATTGCATTAAGTATGCTGCTATGGTTTGTATGCTCATACCTGCAGCTTTCTAATATAATGTGTTGCATCTGTGGACAAACTTAAAGGATTGATTATCTCACCAAGCTCATTTCACTGTCTACATAGCAACACAAGTGGCTCCACATTATCTTCATCTGGTAAATGTATCATCCACACACATACCTAGTCATGAAACATATCAATAACGCATCAGTCTACATTTGAGCTGTCGATGTAGCAGAAATTCATCAAAGTCAGCAAACAGAGGACGACACAGACAGCTTTTCAAATTGCCAAGATCTGTTCAATGAGCCATGCTCACAAGTGATTTATTTGCTCATTTCTCAAGCAACTGCATAGTTTGTAAATGCTCCAACATATTTGAACAGACGGTCAGACCAAGAGAAGTAATAAAGTACTTAACAAAAGACCAGTGATAAAATGTACTATTTACCACCATGGATCATGTTGGCTTTCAACACTTTCTTGCAGAGTTTGACGTCTGAATGTGACAGACCCGCTTCAAAAAACAGGAAACGCAGTGTTAAGCTGAAATTAATTAAGTGTGGGTGCAAAACGACGATGTGCACTTGGGAAGATAAAAGACGTGTCAGATGCAATGTCAGAGGAAAATCCACACTCTCGCCATAAAATAAATAAATTGCTGATACAAAGGTCAGTTTAATTATAACTAGGGCAACGGGCAACTTAAACATTTTCATACCACTCATTAGAAAAGACACAAGGTAATTCAAATGACTGTGATTCAAATATACATCAATGTGAAAAAAAATGTCCACTTCCTGATTTGTTTTTTTCTGTTGCGCATTTGTCACACTTACGCGTGTCAAATACACACAACAAATGCAAACTACATCATTAAAGCAAATTTTAAAATGAGACAAAAGACATCCAAACAGCCACCCAGGTCCTAATACAGCAAAGCAGCCCCAGAGCATCACACTACAACACAATGTTTGACAGTTGCTATGAGTTCTTTTTATGCTGTTTTACCCTGATTACCATTGAATTATGGACAACTGGTGATCGTGGCTCAAGAGTTGGCAGTTCGTCTTGTAACCGGAAGGTTGCCGGTTTGAGCCCTGGCTCGGACAGTCTCGGTCGTTGTGTCCTTGGGCAAGACACTTCACCTACTGCCTACTGGTGATGGCCAGAGGGGCCGATGGGGCGATATGGCAGCCTCGCTTCTGTCAGTCTGCCCCAGGGCAGCTGTGGCTACAACTGTAGCTTGCCTCCACCAGTGTGTGAATGTGAGAGTGAATGAATAGTGGTATTGTAAAGTGCTTTGAGGGTCTCGAAAAGCGCTATATAAATGCAATCCATTATTATTATTATTATTATTATTATAACTGGTGCCTGTTCTGGGTTCTTCTGTGACTTCCTAGTTAAGCTGTCAATGTGCTCTTGGAGTAAATTGGTAGGCCATCCGCTCCTGGGAAGGTTCACCACTGTTCTAAGTTTTCTTCATTTGTGAATAATGGCTTTTACCACGGTTAGTTAAAGTCTAAGAAATGACTTAGAACACTTTCTAGACGGATAAATGTCAATGACTTTGTTTCTCATCCATTGTGGAGTTCCTTTACATTGTTGCATGATCTGCTGCTTTTGAGATTTTTTTTGGCCTGCTTCACTTTGTCAGACAGATACTCAGCTTTCTAAAGATTATTGTTAATCACAGATAAGTCATGATTTAACTGGGGGGCAATTCCTTTTTCCTTTTTTTTTTAGCTGCACATGTACAAAAAAAGTACCCAGGGTGACACAAACACAATAAACAATTTCTGTTTTTGGAATAAATGACCATTAAGAACACAAACCAGGCTTTGAATGTGACTCTAAGTATCTCCCTCGACTACTTGGTGTACTCTCTAATGGTTTTTGCTTTGTGAATCTTTCTGGTTTAAAATAAAGATGTCAGCACCACACAACAGAAACGTTTGCTGTTCTTTTGTGTTAGAGTGTGTGCATGTACGTGTAAGCGAAAGTCTGTGTTTGTGTGTGCGCGTGTGTGCGTGCACGCGCATGTTCAGAGAAGTGCTTTTAATCAGTGTTATGTATAGTTTTAATTTGGCAATGCTTAATATTCCTGTCCCCATTACACTCAGATAGTGTTTAAGCTGCAAAATTGAATTTTTAAAATGAATCATTGCAACAGCACTATGCACTAGTAGCACAGATAATTCAAGCTGAAAAATAACATTGCTCTTTTTTTTGCCTGCTTCTGCCCAAGGAGGATGGATAAGCTCCTGCAGAAAAAGGTTCGAACATCACACGGACAACTATGATTACTGAGAACTGTCTACCGCTAATGCTATAAAAAGAACCATAATGCTTTATATGCAGGTTTAATATTGCTTTTTGAAGAATGTACAAACAATAAGATTGCGCTTGTGTTATGGATTCCACATTAACATAAAACAATACTTTACCTGTAAAAACAAACCCCTAAAGTGACTGGAAGTAGCAGGAGCCTCAACTCACTACAAATGCTGCTCATGTAAGATATAATACTCTGAATAAGCATATTATTTGCAACATGACCCATTTTTAAGTACATATTACTGCTGATACCTATGTAGTGTTGCTCAACCCTCATTTTGCACTGTAAGCTAATTAAGTTACTCAAATACATCTAATTCTAGGTTTAAAATTCAATAAAATAGGTTTTTCTTCAGTATTATATGAACTAAGCGCTATTTCAGGCAAAACTACTAAAGCTGTTTCTTGAGTCTTGTCGGGTTAAGGAATGCATTGCCTCCTTTCTCACTGTGTTTTTAATTCAGCCCAGTTGTGCCAATTTTGGCAGGATTACAATAAATTCAGAACTTCCTGTTTTCACTTATCTTTATTATATACACTATATAAACAAAAGCACTCGGCCAAGCATGCATTACACCTATAGGAGCAGCTAAGCCAGGAAATTCATGTCATGAAGCTCCCAGCGTGCAGTTTTCATGCTGACGTTAATATGAGACAACTCCATTGTCTGCTACTTTGTGGTTCCTAAACACTTCCACTTTGCAATAATCCCAATTACAGCTAATCACGGAACACCTAAGATGAACAAAGTTTCTTGAACTGACTGTTGAAATGGTGGCATCCTATTAAAACTATACTTAAATTTAGTGAGCACTTTAAAATGAAATATTTGTACAGCCACACTGCAGACTAGGTACTTGAGTTTATACAGCTGTGTCAATTAGACTCAAGTGTATTTTGCAGTGATGCTAACCTGAAAACCACATAATCAACATGAGTCTGTAATGACAAATAGTTATAAAGCGATGGAAACTTGCATGAATTCATATGTTTCAAATGTATTTTTTAACATCCAGTATTCAGCTTTTAAAGCAATACCAAATGCCACTGCTTTACATTTGCATATTTACCTACTCTTTGTGGTTGCAGTTGCCCATTTCCCTGCGGTGTCATGCAAGACGTAAATAAAAAGGTCGGATTTTTCTCAAAACAATAAACAAACATGCACCATATCTTTTATTTACCAGGGATTATGTACATGTTGGATGGTTTGGAGGTGGATTTATCCAGTGACCATCGGCTTTATCCAATCATTAAAACTGCAGGAGGCAAAAAGGAAAAAAAGAGAAAAAGGAGACTCTAAAAACAGTCAGCCGAGTGTGGATATATGCAAATGCTTTACATGCCCCACGAGGCTTTTTATTTTATTTTATTTTTTTTGCTGAGTATGGGTTTCAAATGAGTTTTAGCCACACAGGGTGCTTCTTTTAACCCTGCAGCTCCTGTGGGCAATTAGGTGGTACTTAAACCTGATAACACAATGGGTGTGGCTGCTTGTTCTATTCCTGTTCTGTTATGTCTGATGCAATGCTTTAGACGCAAATCAGAACAGCTTGCAGCTCTGTATTATTTTTTTTAATTTATATTTATTTATTTTTCACAGAAGCCATGCCAACCAGCAATGAAGGCAGTTAAGCTGGGTGCAGAAATGGCATAGTCAGTCTACATAATTTTCAAAATAAAAGACCAAGCGAATAGTACAAGTTTGGGCTTCTGAAATGGTGCCGGTCTGATCTGAAGTCATGCAAAGGATACAGGCGTGTGTATTCCCAGAGTAATACCCAACTCCGGAGATGAGAAGGAATATTTAACAACTCTGGAAAAGCTACAGAGAAACACAAAACTGTAGTAAATGTTGACAATACTGATAAAATTATAGATGATTTTGCGACTCCTTACACCTAGAATGATCCCTGACCAGTCACCAGGTGAAGTGCCTACCATTCCCCTATTATTTGTCAACCTCAAAAATGGCCCATTGTTATTGTGTTAGGGTTGCATGGCATCTTGTTGGGGTTTTTGTTCACCCTCTCCAGATTATCCCACACTTTTTTTTCCTGACATTTGCAATTCCTGTCTTATAACTGGAGGAATCAAACAAGCAGTCGCTCCTTGATTGATTGAGATTTTCGTCTACTAACATCTTTGTTGGCTATTAGGCAACAGCCGTGCACTCTATAGTATTTCTAATGTATTGGCAATCGCACATGTAATTGAAAGGAATAGTGTATGACAAACATCAGTTTATCATACACTAGGGACGACAGCGAGTGTAAATGTTTTGACATGTTTGGCCAGATCATCTGACACCAGATGGAGACAACACTGCAGTGTTCCAGCCCTTAATTAGAAAATCTGTCCGCTTATGATTCTCTACCTGTTATGTATGTTAATAGCTGGCACATAATGTTTCTAGTTGCATGTCACCTTTGAAAAATTAAAGCATTCCTCTCATCTGCTTGCTCACCATCATTTAATTAGCAGATGTGAAGCAGCCTAACCCATTACTCTCTCTCACACCTTCAGCTGAACTAGCCATCATTTGCAATAACAGCATATATATTATAGCTATGCACAAAATAGGACATGGATATATCTGTGTAATCACTATGCACTAGTAAGAGTACAAGATAATTTTGTATTTGCAGTGGATGCAGACAAGGAGCCACTTACACCAGCTTCAATGTTTGGAATAATTGTCCAGCATATATCTTTAATGATAAAAACAAACAAACAAACAAAACCCCCCGTGATGCATAAGTTCGGATTTATTTTGGATTTTCTTTCACATGGGGTCAAAAATATACATCCAACTATTTGGTCAAATGTCCCTTAGCAAGTTGCACCTCTACCAGATGCTTTTGGTAGCCATCAGCAAGTGTTTACATAATTATATTCTCTAACACTCTTCTTATTAATTGGTAGGTTTCATTTAAACTCATAGGTTTTCTGTTGGCCAAACAGGGTCAATAAAGTTTGAATACAGTTGAAGTTGGGACTTTGACTCTTTAATGATTTCTTTTAATCATGGCCTTCCCAAAGTCACCACGGCATCAATACAAATGTTGAGGGGGTGTGACCACAACTGTTTCTCTAAATATATAAAATATTGTATTACAAGATGACTCAGTATGTTCTTGTGCATCATAGTATACATTTCAGAAACGTATTTTCTATATAATAATTTTCAAGTATCAAGCATCACATGTGAGCCAATAGATCTTTTCAGAACATATCACAAACGTGATGCATTCTGAACCTCTTATAACATCTCCAGGTAGTCTCTAAAATTGAGTTCAATGGGAATACACTTTCATATTGAGGATGCCTGTGAAAATCAGATGCATGCATTGCTTTGTTTTCGCCAATAAACTAAACTGATTCTGTAAAAAGGCTAATAGATGGCATCCGATTTGCATATAAATTATTGTTGGAGTCGGTAGTGATCTATGACTCGCAGTCTGATTTAGTGGTTACAGCAGAACAGCCAGGTAGGAGCTCTCGGTACAGTCAGGGAGTTACGGAGAAATGGTGAGATGCAGAGAGACTACATCTCTATTTGGGAGGGGGGAAGTTGGCAACTCGACAAAAAAAATTTTAAGCATCAGATTTCTTGGCCCTCAGCATCTCCAAGATCAAGCCTCCTGTTCTATCAACTTGTTCGTTGCTCTTTTTAGCTCAGCTGCTTCAACAATTATAACATTTGTGTTGGATACACAGGATGACCTGTGCTGGCTTGGTAAACGCATGAGAATTTGATTCATATCAGCAAGGTTTGTTAAGCTTTTGGCAGAATGCAAGTGGGTTGTTTTTTAAAAAATTATATTCATGCTATTTTAAGACAGTTAAGCTTAATTGTGGCAAAATGGTTTATTTACAGGCAGAATATGTTTCTGAAAAAGCAGATCAGATTAAAACAAATAATAGAAAACATCCAACTGATTTCTGGTTCTTCTCTTAACTTAAAACCTTGGGAATTGATTTGGAGATTATTATTTGTCAATTTGGTGTTCTATAAAATGCCAATCCTGCCAATACTGATGTTTGGGATTGTCCCATAGGAACAAACGTTGTTGCATTTTTATGTTTATTTTGGTGGGATAAAAACCCCACTGCAAATATTGCTGTTTCTCAAATATATATGTTCCAAATGAATGTTTCTATATATAATTGAATAGAACATGTACACAGCTCATTTGTTGAGCACATTGTGGTCGGAGTGATAAAAGGTATAATGGAGGCATTCCTGTGTAAATGATGAGTAAGACTGCATGAATCATTGAGATCGTGTCTGCCAAGCCCACCGTAATCAATTGTGAGGCCACAGGTTGCTTAGTGCAGAACTACAGGCATCAGGAGATGACATTAGAAGCTCTTATGTAAATGACATCATTTTGCTCAGAGGTCCACTCTATAATTTCTATATGACTCTCTGTTTTGAAACAGTTCATCCAAAATAGCCCATGTTTATTTATGCTGCATACATTATTTTTTTAATGCTATGGAACTAAGCTATATATTCTTATTTACTTTATTTTTCATAAACCATGCAGGAACACTTTGCAGACAAAGGATACACAGTTGATCTATTGAGAAATACTCTGTGACGGACCGGCGACCTGTCGAACAGTCATATTGCCCAATGACAGCTCAGAGGGATCCAACCCTAAATTTGATGAGCAAATAAGGCCTTTGTAACATAGGATTAGAGACTTATTGGTGATCCCCTGACAACCACTGGTTGCTGGGGAGCAGTGACCAACATCTAGGCCTACTTGAATGGAGCTTTAGCAATCAATTTGACAGCGACTGACGGCAACCTCCAGCAATCAGTCATACACTTTTTTCCCTAGTAATCAGTGGTTGCACGGGGGTGGCTACAGTAACTGGTCTCTAGCTTTGTGTGACTAAGAAAATAGAAAATACATGGATGGATGGCAATACTCCAAAATTCAAGCAATATTTGTCTAAAGGTTGGTGCTCCTGAGAGCTTTGGTTTAAAAAAACAACACAACTTAGCAGAAATCTGAAGCATAGCTACTCACTCGATGGAGATCGTATACTTTCCATGTATTCATAAGTGAAACTGAAGATAGTGGAATTGAGAGATGGCAAGAAAATCAATTGGTAAGCTAAAGATTTTATCCCATTAATCACACACACACAGCAGCTTTACTATTTAGTTAGACCTACCTGGGAAAAGGGTAGGTTTAAAATATATGTCTGTAATATTTAATCTTTTTGGTATTCAGTGCATGGAATCACTTCACGTATTTATAGCTGTAATATTATATTCATCTCCTGGTTTGATTTTACTTTGTTGTGTTATTGATCCAACATGAGACATTTCCAAATGATAACAAAAACAGACGGCTATCCATCTCCTCTACATGTGGTGATGACATCTCTGAAAGTGCCGATCAGCTTATTTCTACAATGATGCACTGTTAATGGTGCACATTTAATGACTTTCTTTAGGGCGACTATTCATTTTACCAAGCAGTGTTATCATTCATTGCATTTTAAGGTACGTGCTGTCGATTTCCTGTTAGCAGTTCCTCGTTTATGTTTATTTAAATATTGAGGGTCTGTCAACAGAGGGATGCATAAGTGGAAGATGCTGTGATGCCGAGAGCAGACTGTCAATTATTCTCCTGGCTTTCATTAAGAAGGAGTCTGTAACAAAATCAATGACTTCTATTTTAATCATACATGTCCAATACTAGTCCTTTGGCAATGGCAGAGTGAAAAATATACTGCTCTAATGAGTAAAACAAAGTTTAAATTGAGAAAGAAACAATCAACAAGTAATATCTCAACACAAATAACTTTTTAAAAATAATAATAATAATAATACTAAGTCCATTTGAAATAGGCCGCCCAGGCTTTGTCTCTTGTCATCATGCTATTAGCAGTAGGTGGATTTTTGTCCATACTGAGCAAAATCGCCCCGCTTTTCCTGTGAGCTGCATCACACAGTACAGAATAATCTTTTGTCTGTGCACTCTTCAGACCATTAATTTATGCAATTTATTTTCTAACGAGTCAATTAGATTTAGATTACAAAAGGGCTGACAAGTTTAATTAATCTATAATGGATAATTTGTCCCCCCATCATCTGAAACTTTTCTCACTGTACTGGATGTAGTCGATATGGACATCTTGCTTTAAACAGTTTGGGGAAGCAATAATTACAGCTAATTAGAAACAGAGATAAAAAGGGCATTGCATATATGAATAGTATATATTAATAACGTTTTTTGTTAATTTGTTTTTGATACTGTATGAAAACAATTAACATAGTTTCAAATTTTAACAATGCAAAAATGATACATTAGTCTTTCATTACAGTTTTAAAGCTACCATGAGGATAACTGATAATTGCTATCTTATAACACTGGATATGCTGAGTCATCCTTTACACATGTCAAACACTATGACTGCTAAAATGTAGCTATCTAAAGAACATTATTTTTCTTTCTTTCTTTCTTTACATATAATAAAGCTGTTTACGCTGCACATTTATTTTTTTGTATCCAAATTTATCATGTAGTTGGGACACTACCTTTATGACCTGTGCATTATATAAACACCACAGCCTCCCTGAGTATTGCTGCCGACCACGTCTGTCCCTTTCTGACTGCAGTTTACCCATCCTCCGATGGCACCTTCCTGCAGGATAGCGCACCTTGTCACAAAGCTCATAACGTGTTAAACTGGTTTTCTGACTCTGACTCATTCTCAAATGGTCTTCAGAGTCACAAGGTCTCAATCCAAGAGATCACTTTGAGGATGTGGTGGATATGCAGCCACCAAATGTGCAGCAACTGAGTGATGCCATAAAGGATCAAGTAATCCTTTAAATTAAAAAAAAAAGAAGCTTCCAACACCTTGTTGAATCTATGCCACAAAGAATTAAAAAGTTAATTCATTGATTAAAAAATGAAGAAGCATTATTGCTAGATTATTGTTCTAGAGCTGTGATTCATTTGAAGAATGAATTGAAGTAAGATCAAATTGTTACAATAAAAGCAAGAAACTATTTATTTTTTTCATTTTTTGTATGTATATTTAATTATTTGGACACTCTTGAGAACCTTTACTTTGAAAGCTACTAAAGTGGATTTTTGGGAAAGCGTATTTATGAGTAACTGCATTTCTTGATTATCCCCATCTTGATAATACCACAGATTGGTAGGAAACCAGATACTGACTGCACTTTTCTCTTGGAAATATTTCACAATTAGTATGGCTGACATGACCCAGAGTATCGCTTAAAGATTCATAAATTCAAAATAATCAGGAGTCATACTATTTGCTTCCTGCCAGCACTCAGATAGAAGCATTATGTTGCTCACAAATGGAAAAGGACAGCTCCTGCTGACTGCATTATTTTTTGACAGATGCACTTTAAGCTATTGAAGTTTCCCATGACAAGAAACATATGGGGTGGTCAGCAATCACTACCTCATTTTTGGGACAATTTTCTATCTGGATTCAATATTGTGAAAGATGCAGATACATACAAACAAAGATGGATTATTTGAGGAAGCGTGTCACTACCACATCATTTATCATGTTCATTTTTTTTTTTTTTACAAATGACGTTATTAATACTGCAGTATAACATATATGTTTTTTATTAATCTTACCACAAAACTTTATTATTTTTTTTATTATATCATTTCAACACTGACATATTATTGTAAAACAGAAACCTTTAATAAGCATTTATTTTTTGAGTGTAATTTCTTTGCTTTCTTTGCTATAATTTTTTTTAAAAAAAAGAAATGAATTATTTTAACTTCCTTCTAGAACCAACTATAGCTATCCTCCTAAAGAAATGTCATTTTTACAAACAGAAATGATGATAGAGATGACGGAAAAGAAAAAGGCAATTTGCTGGATGGCACAGTGCATCATAAAACCCCTCAAAATGACAGACTTACTGCTGTAACATTTGCATAAAATGCATGAGCTGGGCAAAACCCGAAACTTCTACAGCGACACAAGATGAATGACAAGGGCAATGAGAAAGATGACTCCAGATCTGTACTTAAAATGACCAATTATTAATTATGCATACATTTTGATAGGATATTTTATTTTTAGATACTCCTAAAATCCTCAAACTGTGACTTTTTTATGGTACCAAGCAAAACATGAGCCCTCAATGATATTCATTACATAAATCCGTCAGAGTAAAGTGACAGCAAGGACTCAAACACGTATGCATAACAAGTACACAGTGAGTCGTTTTATTGTTTTAGAGTTTACATTAACTATAGCACAATTATAAAAAGTGTTAATGAACAAATCTATTGATGGTTTTATATCATTTTAATCCTAAAAACAATGTATTTGATGTGTATTGTAATTCAATTCAATTTCAATTTAACTCAGTTCTATTTGCCAAATCACGACAACAGCTGCCTCAATGTGCTTTAATTTATAAAACAAAAGCCAAACAAAAAGGGGAAATGCATTTATTGTTGTATCGTTGTATTTCATTTTGCCTTTCTGAATCGCTTTACCATTGCTTTTGCTTATGCAATGATTGAATTTAGCAACATGGATCAATAGATTTCATTGGGTGGTAGTGAACATACAGCAACTCTTCCACAGTGATACACTGAAGGTAAGTTTACGCAACTTAAAAAAGTGATCCACTTAGCAGTAAAAAATGTCTGACTGTCTTTATGTCTAAGAAGTTTTTTCTTTTTAAGTATTCATTCACCAAAAATGCATTTAATGTCTGCCTTTGCCGACCTCTTATTGTGCACAGTTGGAAATCTGCGGTAATGATAATAAGGGTCGATCAGAAAGCAAGGACTCACAGGTCAGACTTGCACTTAAGTCATTGAACTGTGTGGAAATGTGCATGAAAGAGGAAAACAGATGGCATTCTATTAGACTCATACTTCTTTGCCACCTCTACTACAATCATATGTACATCAAATTCCACTATTGTGTCTTTGTCAATTGCTTTTCTCATGTTCCCCTTGACAGTTGTATCTGTGGATGCAGCAATTTAACTCTTACTAAATGCAAATAATATCTCTTCTCCAACCAGCCACACATTCATATCTAGCAAAAGTAGATGTGTTCACATGCAATCACTTCAAGTAAGCATAGTGCACGGTCTATTTGTGAGCTTCATCTACATCAAGATCACATTTAAAAGGATTATAGTGTCTGTAGCTATAAAAATAAATGCTGATGATTTTGTCTTTCCAAATACATTTTGAGGGAAATGAGGGAAATTGCTTCCTTTGCTTATGTACCACATGTGGTTGCAAAAAAATAGTCCTGATCCATGTGGGTAGGTTTAGGAAGCTAAAGCAGAGGCATTGCAGGGGGAAAAAAAAGTGTACACTAAAAAATTATGTTACTGTTACATCCGAACTAAAAGATGACATAATTTCCAGAAGGTGTAAAATTAAAGATGAAATGTTTTCAATATTTTATGGAACATTGCCTTCATTTACAGTTTGACACTTTGGCACTTTGTGTAGTCAGTCAGTAGTTATGAACTCCTTCAGCTCAGAAAGTTCAGTTTCAGATTTACTTTTGCCATTCAAGGCTTTATTTGAAACCTCCTGTGTTGTACCAGTGCCAAAGACTTCACGCCCCAAGGACCTCAACAGCTACAGGCCGGTGGCTCTGACAACCCACCTGATGAAGACCCTGGAGCGGTTGGTCCTGGCTCAGCTCCGGCGCCTAATAAGCTCATCACTGGACCCACTTCAGTTTGCCTATCAGCCTGGCATTGGAGCGGATGATGCCGTCATTCACCTCCTACATCGTTCCCTCGCTCACCTGGAGACCGCTGGAAGCACTGTGAGAATCATGTTCTTTGATTTCTCCAGTGCCTTCAACACTATTCTTCCCTCGGTTCTGAAGGACAAGCTGGAGAACTCTGGAGTGGACCATCGCCTCACTACCTGGATTTTGGACTACCTCACCGACCGACCACAGTATGTGAGGACTCAGGGCTGTGTGTCGGACAGGGTCGTCTGCAGTACGGGGGCCCCACAGGGAACGGTTCTGGCTCCGTTCCTCTTCACCATCTACACTGCAGACTTCTCCCACAATTCCACCCAGTGCTTCCTGCAGAAGTTCTCTGATGACTCTGCAATAGTCGGCCTCATCACTGATGGGGATGACAAGGAGTACAGAGGACTGACTCAAGACTTTGTGGACTGGTGCCAGCTGAACTACCTCCAGATCAACGCCAGTAAAACCAAGGAGCTGGTGGTAGACTTCCGCAGGCACAAGCATTCTCCACTGCAACCACTGAACATCCAAGGTATGGACATTGAGGCTGTGGACAGCTACAGGTACCTTGGTGTTCATCTGAACAACAGACTGGACTGGACTCATAACTCAGACGCCCTCTACAGGAAAGGGCAGAGCAGGCTGTACCTGCTGCGGAGACTCAGGTCATTTGGAGTGGAGGGCCCACTCCTGAAGACCTTCTATGACTCTGTGGTGGCTTCTGCTGGGGCGGCAGCATCTCTGCCGTGGACAGGAAGAGACTGAACAGGCTGATCCGAAGGGCCAGCTCTGTTCTAGGATGCCCTCTGGACCCAGTGGAGGTGGTGAGTGACAGGAGAATGGCAGCTAAGCTGTCATCACTGTTGGACAACATCTCCCACCCCATGCAGCAGACTGTGACAGCACTGAGCAGCTCCTTCAGTGGGAGACTGCGGCACCCACGGTGTGGGACGGAGAGATTTCGCAGGTCTTTCCTCCCCACTGCTGTCAGACTCCACAATAAAGACTTTAACTGATCAAACACACACATCCACACATGTGCAATAACACTAAGTACAATAATCTTTTCTGGCATCGTTGTATTTTTTACTCAGTTGTATATAACATTTGTATTCTATTTTTATCTTATTGTATATTTTATTCTACTGTATATAGTATTTTATTTTATTCTATTCTGTACAGTTGTGTACTGTATTTATTCTTATTGTATTCTAATTTTT
Organism: Perissodus microlepis; assembly: GCF_051167445.1. Lineage (NCBI taxonomy): Eukaryota > Metazoa > Chordata > Actinopteri > Cichliformes > Cichlidae > Perissodus > Perissodus microlepis. The sequence continues at coordinate 25,467,198 of NC_140469.1, read as the reverse complement.
GCTTCATAACTTTTGCACTGTCCACTTCCTGCTGTGACAAAACAAATTTCCCACGTGTGGGACTAATAAAGGTTATCTTATCTTATCTTATCTTAAAAAGATAGTACACAGGAAAGAGGGCAAAGAGTTTTGGGGGAAAAGGTCTGGGGTGGACTTAAACCCTCCAAAAATAGATTCTGTAGGATTTTTGTATGCCCTGCTGTCAAAAGACTTTCAAAGAAACTGGGCTGAGGAACTGTGAAGGCAATGGCAAAACCTTTAATTTCTGCCTCTTGAGGAACTTTTGAAATATGAGGTTTGTTTGGGGCTGGTATCCTGTTTTAGAAACTTATTTTCAGCTATAGCTTTCTAAGGTCTGTGTGATGTTTACTTTTAGAAATTGACGGTAGTTATGGAATCCATTCTTACGTTCTCAACAAGTAAATTGTTCCTGTTGCCACTGGCTGCAGCCTAAGCCCGAAGAATCATAATGACACTTTGGTGGTGTTCTTATAAAATTTAGGACTCATCCATGTGTCCAAAAGGTCCTTACTTTAACACAGGTTCAAAAGTAAATCATGCTAGTTTAAATGGTAAATTGCAAACTTTGACAAATAGTGTTGAGGTGGTGTTATGGGTTTTCTTTTCATGATAATTCATGATTTTGAAGGCACTGCTGAAAAGTAAAACAATGACGCACCACTCCTGTACGGTGTACATTTTAGGACATCGTCAGGTCTCAAGAAAAAAGTTGTCAGGTATCAGACAAAAAAATGTCAGGTCTCAGTTCTCAAAAAAAAAAGTTGTCAGGTATCAGACAAAAAATTGTCAGGTCTCAGTTCTCAAGAAAAAAGTTGTCAGGTATCAGACAAAAAAATGTCAGGTCTCAGTTCTCAAAAAAAAAAGTTGTCAGGTATCAGACAAAAAAATGTCAGGTCTCAGTTCTCAAAAAAAAAAGTTGTCAGGTATCAGACAAAAAAATGTCAGGTCTCAGTTCTCAAAAAAAAAGTTGTCAGGTATCAGACAAAAAAATGTCAGGTCTCAGTTCTCAAGAAAAAAGTTGTCAGGTATCAGACAAAAAATTGTCAGGTCTCAGTTCTCAAAAAAAAAAGTTGTCAGGTATCAGACAAAAAATTGTCAGGTCTCAGTTCTCAAGAAAAAAGTTGTCAGGTATCAGACAAAAAAATGTCAGGTCTCAGTTCTCAAAAAAAAAAGTTGTCAGGTATCAGACAAAAAAATGTCAGGTCTCAGTTCTCAAAAAAAAAAGTTGTCAGGTATCAGACAAAAAAATGTCAGGTCTCAGTTCTCAAGAAAAAAGTTGTCAGGTATCAGACAAAAAATTGTCAGGTCTCAGTTCTCAAAAAAAAAAGTTGTCAGGTATCAGACAAAAAATTGTCAGGTCTCAGTTCTCAAGAAAAAAGTTGTCAGGTATCAGACAAAAAAATGTCAGGTCTCAGTTCTCAAAAAAAAAGTTGTCAGGTATCAGACAAAAAAATGTCAGGTCTCAGTTCTCAAGAAAAAAGTTGTCAGGTATCAGACAAAAAAATGTCAGGTCTCAGTTCTCAAAAAAAAAAGTTGTCAGGTATCAGAACACAAGGTACCAGACAGAGAGAAAATCTTCCTGCAGGTGGCGGTGTTGTCATGTCCCACCCAATGACTGTATAAAAGATGGACGACACGACAGCTCCCCAAAAATGAAGCCAAAACGTCTCTATCGCCCCCTGGTGTCTGGCTGCAGTATATACGTCATAAACCCCGCCTCCTCCATGTTAGCGGATGGGACTGGGGTCAGACTAAAATAAATTTATTCTCCTCAGATAATTTTTTTCCAAAGATTCTTTCTTTTGTTATCAATAGTTCTCATCACGCTGATTGATGTTCAAGGGGTCTCCTCTCCCATAAGTTTGATTCTAATTCCTACCGCGGTGATGTTAAATTGGGGTGAAACGTCATCATAACAGCTTTGACTGGCAGCTGCAGTCACGGAGAAACTTGCGTATCTCTGTTCGGGAATAGCAGATAGAACGTAGGCTCTGAGAGGAGGGCCAGCGTTTACGCTACGAAAACACGACCGAGTGTTTTAACCTGACAGCCTGAGGTGTTCTTCAGTAAACTGGACTACCCGACAGAAGGACCCGAGGCCCTGCTGCACTTTTTCGGTAAGTTAAACGTGTTTGTCAGCTAATCCGTAACTACCGTCCTTAGCTCGGTCCTGAGACCTAGCTAGCTAAGATGAGGACTCGGCTGTCAGGGTTCGTTTAGCTAATCTGTGCAGGTGAATGAATTTACACCGACTAAAGAAATCAAGAGAAACGCTCCGGGCTACTCAGTCACTAATTACTGTTACTGTACTTTTATTACAAGTATTATACTGTAAAAGCAACAGGCTGCATCCTGCTTCAGCTCCTGTGGAGAGCTGAATATTAAATATGTGCAAACAACAGCATGTTTTCAGTCTCTTGCCACATCTGTAAAGACAATAACTTTAAAAAAAAAAAAAAAAAAAAGCTTGTACCTTGTAGCTCCTCATTAATCAGGAACTATGGATTAAAGTACTGTAGTGTACTGTAATACTGAAAAAAATGTAAGAGAAGAACTTCAGATCCTGAGTGTGTGAGGACAGAAGAATCAGCTTTATTTCAATTTTGAGGGATAAAATTTATATTTGAGTTTGATGGTTCTGTTCTCTTTGTGATTACAGGAGCTGCCCTCAGATTCAGACCTCCGCACCACCCAGTGACAGCAGACAGATCATCCAACATGTTCACATGTTAACTGCAAAATGAACTGATGAAAACAATACAAAGGTTAAAGTACCACATGTGCTGTAGTGAAAGCTGCAGCTTTATTGATAAAGTTAAAGACAAAAAAACAAAAGGATTAATCACCCCTGTAACTGTGTCACTATATATCAGCATTAACAGGACCTCAGTTTTTATCTCAGACCTGCACAGCTTCCGTTTTAAACACTTGATGTACTCAGCTGTATAAAGAGCACGTTTGAGTTTCTCTAACACAATTAAATAAAACCTGATGAAGGTCAAAGGTCACAGTTTTTTGCAGATAGTGTGTTATTTACCATAAAGTGATTCAGAGTTATTCATACCAGAGTAACCAGAGAGGATCATATCTTTTTAAATATATAACTTTCTACAGGACTGAATATAATATCTTTATGTAAAAGTCCGGAGCCTCTGGGGAGTATCCGAGTATTTATAACATTACACAAACCAAAGGTCTCCATCACAGTGTTCATGAAATGCTGGGTTTATCCATCTTCTGGGGCGGGCCTACGGAGGAGTGCTGAAGATTTCCCTGTGAGGGAGCTGCTGGTGAAGATCATGAGTCCTGCTTGATCAATGCGATGAGCTTCAGTGTTCCTGGTGTTTCTTAAATGATGCCTCTTTCAGTGGGTCAACAGAACTTCTGGCACAGGACAGCTGTGATGAAAGAAAGGGAAGAAGTTTCTCCAAACCTCTGGACCCAGGAAACCCAGCTTGGTCCTGAGCTTGGTTCTCCCTCACTAGTTTCTCTCCAGGGTGAATGTAGCTGTTATACATAATATGGATTATTATTAAATAAAAAGAACAAATTATACTACACTACTGAAACCTTCTGCTGCTGTTTTTAAAGTTTCCATGTTACCAGGCTGAAGAGATTTAAACAGTTTTAGATCCATTAAACTCACAGTCTTAAATGTTAAAATCTCAAAGGACAGCATTATATTTTTGATATTAACAGTAACTCTGGGCTTCTGTGGAGTGTGTAGCCGATCTCATCGCTGTCTAAAAATGGATTAAAAAAAACATAAGAAGTGCTGAATCCTTCAACAACACAGACTATTAGAGTAGCAGCTGTCTGTGTGAAGCACTTGCTGCAGGGTTGCGCCATGAATGTATTCAGCTGCCAACAAAAAGCAGGACTCAGTGCGGGCAACTGCCATGAGTCTGACGATGTTGGGGTGAGACAGTCTCCTAATAAAACAGAAACATCTCCGAAAAAAAAACAAAAAAATCACATTTCACCACTGTCGCTAGCTAGAATGAATTAGCCAGACAAAAATAGTACTGATTTGGTTTCGTACAAAACTAGCTTTCCTTCTCTGATATGTAACTTTCACAACAAAACCGCAACTTAATATAACACAACTGTTGCAAAAATATGAACAAAAGTTAAACTTACCTTGTGTCGTTAGGAGCCTGAACCGCGGTAAAACTCCGGTGAGGTCAATGACCTTACGCTCTCCCACTGTCACACGTTGATGACGTATTTGGAAATCAATTCGGGTGGGACATGACAACACCGCCACCTGCAGGAAGATTTTCTCTCTGGTACCTTGTGTTCTGATACCTGACAACTTTTTTTTTGAGAACTGAGACCTGACATTTTTTTGTCTGATACCTGACAACTTTTTTTTTGAGAACTGAGACCTGACAATTTTTTGTCTGATACCTGACAACTTTTTTTTTTGAGAACTGAGACCTGACAATTTTTTGTCTGATACCTGACAACTTTTTTCTTGAGACCTGACGATGTCCTAAAATGTACACCGTACTCCTGAGTTTGCTCATACCTTCTTATATCTCTTTTAGCTGTGCTTTTTGAACTGCCTTGTTAGCAGCTCTACAATAATTTCTTTTGGGAAGCTTTTGTAACTCAACCTCCATTAATGGAAATGTTCCTGGCATCTTTAAATGTTTCTATCCAAGAATCGCTAGGTCACTGACTGGGCTGAAAATGTAATTTTTCATGCAGTTGTTTTTTAAGTCTGCATTTGCTTACTCTTTTCATAGTAACTGAAATATTAAGTAGTCAGCAAACTTTTGCAGACTTATTCCAAAGGTTTACAGAACAACAAAAACTTTCCTCAATATTTTAATGGAAAAAAATCTGTGTAATCACACGCTTGTTTGAAGTTTTTATTTAGAATCAGCGTTAGCTAATATTCATGACAAAGTTTCCCATTTTTATCTGTTATCTTTTCATAGTTCTTTTACTTTTTTTAGTCTTAGGTTTATACAGACAGTACACACATTAAATAACAATTTGCATCCACAGCTGATTGATTTATTTTAGAGGTGTTTTTTTCACTGACCCTCCCCACCATACAGAAAGCACGATTTCTGCAGTTCTGTATTATAATTGTACATTCAGTAGATGGATGATCTATCTGCCAGTTTGCTAATCAAGCAGAAATATGTGCTCCATCTTTACTCTCTGAAATTGCAACTAACATTACAGCAGACTGTGCAGCATCTCTGCCTGGCTGAAATTGCGCTCCCTCCCACTGCTCCTCCTTCACTGCCTCTGGGGGCCGTAAAGAAGAATTCAGGAAAAGAAGTGTGGTATTTTCCATTAGTTTAAAATCCTTGCTGATGATATCACTTGCAGGCACGTCGGGGAAGTATTCACTACCATCCTCAGTGATATAGACTGAGAAGTTGTACAGTTTTTTAGTCAAGATTAGAGGATTAACTTATGGAGATTAAACACAGTAAATTGCTCACATAATTAATTGGTCTTGCATTTAAGCTGGGAAAAAACTGGAGGACTATTATTGTTATTATCAACACTTTGATAAATTAAAAAAATTCCAAGTTTAACTCATTAGAAGCTTTGTAGAAGAGAACATAGAATAATAATTTTTAAACACATTAGGGTTTCCATATAATTTGGCTCACTAATGGGTATAGACAGCTTGAATGAGGATTGATATGCCAATCATCCTACACTGACTCAGAATGATTGATGACTGCCATTTTTCTCTCCTCACCAGCAAATCTACTTAAAGGGTCATATCAAGTCACAGCAGATACATGCTGTAAAATCTTCAGAACCTACTGCATAATATTACTTTTACTTTAACTTGTAGATTTCCATGATTTTGAGCACAATTTGTGTGAAGACCTATTAAGTGAGGAGAAGTGATTCCTGTGAATTTAGGAGGCTGAGGCGAAAACAACCAGAAGAACACTATATCATTGTTGATACTGTTTAAAATGCAGGTCTTGTGTTTTTTGTATATTCTTGTTTTAAAAAGGCAAATCAATGTTTCTTGCTTTTTTTAAAACTAACTGTATAGAATTCATCAATATCTCAATACATATAAATGCAATATATAGAATCCATAAAAATAATGGTTCTCAGATATGTGTCATTACAAAAAAAATACATATTAATGAGGACAAAGGAGTGTTATTCCCCAGCCATCAGTGCTAACCTGGATCTCATGCTGTTTTGCATAGGTTCATAAAGGTGCCACTTTTTTCTTCTTTTTTTAAGCATGTAGATGCATTATCAGCACTCCAAATACATAAAAGCTCAAAGTCAGCAAAATGATGAGATTTACATATCATTTACTCTTTGAACAGCCTTTGTTAGGCTATTTCCTGTTGTTACATGAAGTTAAGGAATAGCCAAGGACTCTCATTTGGTTGATGCATTTTATCTAAATAAGGATAAGGCGCATAAAAAAAAAACTAAGGGTATATGTTGTTTGATGGGCATCTTCACAGCTGACTGATCTCATAAACCTTTGGTTGTGGCGTGGTCATCTGGACAAATAGGCCATGCGAGGGATTTTCCATCCGAGGTTATGTGTGTTAAGCCTTGTATGATGGATTAGAAGGACTAGTTAGGAGAACAGCTCCTTTGCAATTCCTACATCAGTAGACTTGTCCAGAGTCTGTATGCCGTGAGGCTGAGCTTATGGGATTATAGTCAAGGTTCAGTGGCAGCTAATCAGAAATAACCAACAGATACTTTTAATATCCCGCTGCACTTGTTAAAATATTGTAGGGAACTGCCACTGCAAATGTGGATTAAGTAGTGAGTGGGTTTTAAGTTCTGAGACAATGCCTTCAAATAGCTTGAAAACATGTATTTTCTGCAATCAAGCTGACAGAAGGTCTTAAATAATGGAGGAGAAGAAAAAAAAAAAGAATTCATTCATGTCATAGTTTTCAACTGTGACTTCCTGTGACCCCTGATAAGAAATGTACTGACAAGGAAAGAAACTGTCATGTTATTTGAAACAAAATGTCCCCAGTCACTCTCTGCCCCAAAACAAAACAATGATTTGTTTGGTGTGAAACAAATTATAAAGGAAAAAAAAAAACTTATTGTGTTCTGTGGCAGCTTCTGAAAGGCTCATAATTGTAGGTTGTTGGACAATGGAGAACAAATATATTTCAATGGCGAATAAAATGAATGTACAAATGTAATCTATGAATAGTCCTAGATATTTTAGAGTAGTTTTATTATACTACACTAAAATATCTACATGCAAATACTTATTGTAGATGAAGTAATGATTCCTTGTCAAATAAGGTTTAACCATACAGAACACTGCTATCTTTCAAATGCACACAAAAGAAGCACCAGCCAAAACACATGAATAAAATGGAGTTATGTTCATCCTTATAATATTGACTAATCATCAATGGCTCAATGACTCTACAAGAACTGCTTGTAGAGTTACTAAGAAGGACGTTTGAAAACCATAGTTGACTGCAAAAGACGTTTAGGAAGATATTAGCAAAGGCAGCAATGGTAGGTCATTGTTTCTCCTTAAAAAACAAAAACAAAAACAAACTTGAAACTATTCATCAGGAGTTTGCAATTTAGCAAAAACTGGGCTAAATTACTAGTGAAAATATTCTTATGGACTGATGAACAAGAAAGAACAAAGAATGGTCCAGAAAAAAAAACAAAAAAAACAACACCTTATTTTAATACCAAAACTGCTATTTGATTACCCTGGGTTCTGGGAAAGTACATTGTTTTTGTATTTGTGTTTTCTTAAATGGACTTCCTTTTGGACTAAACACCAAAGAAGATGTCACCTTGAGAATAATTTCAGGTTCTGAATCCATTTATGACTATAGAGTACAGGGAGTGCAGAATTATTAGGCAAGTTGTATTTTTGAGGAATAATTTTATTATTGAACAACAACCATGTTCTCAATGAACCCACAAAACTCATTAATATCAAAGCTGAATGTTTTTGGAAGTAGTTTTTAGTTTGTTTTTAGTTTTAGCTATTTTAGGGGGATATCTGTGTGTGCAGGTGACTATTACTGTGCATAATTATTAGGCAACTTAACAAAAAACAAATATATACCCATTTCAATGATTTATTTTTACCTATGAAACAAATATAACATCTCCACATTCACAAATATACATTTGTGACATTCAAAAACAAAACAAAAACAAATCAGCGACCAATATAGCCACCTTTCTTTGCAAGGACACTCAAAAGCCTGCCATCCATGGATTCTGTCAGTGTTTTGATCTGTTCACCATCAACATTGCGTGCAGCAGTAACCACATCCTCCCAGACACTGTTCAGAGAGGTGTACTGTTTTCCCTCCTTGTAAATCTCACATTTGATGATGGACCACAGGTTCTCAATGGGGTTCAGATCAGGTGAACAAGGTGGCCATGTCATTAGTTTTTCTTCTTTTATACCCTTTCTTGCCAGCCACGCTGTGGAGTACTTGGACGCGTGTGATGGAGCATTGTCCTGCATGAAAATCATGTTTTTCTTGAAGGATGCAGACTTCTTCCTGTACCACTGCTTGAAGAAGGTGTCTTCCAGAAACTGGCAGTAGGACTGGGAGTTCAGCCTGACTCCATCATCAACCCGAAAAGGCCCCACAAGCTCATCTTTGATGATACCAGCCCAAACCAGTACTCCACCTCCACCTTGCTGGCGTCTGAGTCGGACTGGAGCTCTCTGCCCTTTACCAATCCAGCCACGGGCCCATCCATCTGGCCCATCAAGATTCACTCTCATTTCATCAGTCCATAAAACCTTAGAAAAATCAGTCTTGAGATATTTCTTGGCCCAGTCTTGACGTTTCAGCTTGTGTGTCTTGTTCAGTGGTGGTCGTCTTTCAGCCTTTCTTACCTTGGCCATGTCTCTGAGTATTGCACACCTTGTGCTTTTGGGCACTCCAGTGATGTTGCAGCTCTGAAATATGGCCAAACTGGTGGCAAGTGGCATCTTGGCAACTGCACGCTTGACTTTTCTCAGTTCATGGGCAGTTATTTTGCGCCTTGGTTTTTCCACACGCTTCTTGCGACCCTGTTGACTATTTTGAATGAAACGCTTGATTGTTTGATGATCATGCTTCAGAAGCTTTGCAATTTTGAGATTGCTGCATCCCTCTGCAAGATATCTCACTATTTTTGACTTTTCTGAGCCTGTCAAGTCCTTCTTTTGACCCATTTTGCCAAAGGAAAGGACGTTGCCTAATAATTATGCACACCTGATATACGGTGTTGATGTCATTAGACCACACCCCTTCTCATTACAGAGATGCACATCACCTAATATGCTTAATTGGTAGTAGGCTTTCGAGCCTATACAGCTTGTAGTAAGACAACATGCATGCAGAGGATGGTGTGGACAAAATACTCATTTGCCTAATAATTCTGCACTGCCTGTAGTTGGGGATTAAAACAAAACATAGCAGTAGTTGGTGGTCAATCAGTGCAATGCAGAAGATGTGATTATTACAGGTTTTATTTGGAGAAAAACAAACAAACAACAAACAAAACAGAAACTATTATATGCATTCCTATCCTTCTAAATATCACAATTACGCATTCTAATCGGACTCAAATAATGGAGTCATTTGGGTTGTGTTTTCACCATCCCCACTGAAAAGACCCCCACTGAATTGAAATTATACAACTTTCTTGACTCACTACATATATCTGATAAGATAATGCAAACTATGACTCCTCGGGGGTTAATTATCTTGTACAGTCCACTTGTTGATTTATTCATCAGCATATCCATATGTACATATGAAATGTCTTTCTTCTGGAGCTTTATTTTTGTGTTTACCTAAATATCTTTTTTGAAAATGGTGGAAATTGCTGTCGGCAGGCTGAGTAATTCTATTTGCATTCTTGTCCCAAAGGTTCATATTGAATTATTCAAGAGTCCTCTTTTACTTTGAGTCTGCATGGAGCTCATTGCAATATAATTTGTGATTAAATAGGGAGATTTACTTTACGCTAAAAAAAGCTGTCAATGAGTAGAATTTAATATGGAAGCAAGACTGTTCCCTGTCTTGCTGTCCTGTTGTAATCAGTTTGGCATAAAATATCAATGTGCATCAAAGGATTACTTAGTTCGTTTATGAATTTGTTCCTACTGTTAGCAGTGTGTTTGGGAAAGCCATTCTTAAAGTTTTAAGAGCTATATAGGAAATTCCAAATGAAATGGCTTAAATAATTAAAACTCTGGGATTTGAGAATTTGTTAGTGTTTTTTCTATGAACTTAAAATTGATTTTAAAGTGAAGATGAAACACAGTGAGTGGTCACAAAGGTATACACCCAAGCTTGGCTGCCCACATCAGGGTTTCCCTACCACAGAAGGCCTACACCTAAAATGTTAAATTCATTTTTTTCTCTCTATTGGTTTAACGTCAGTAAAACAGTAACATTAACTAGATGTGCTAGTGTGTCAGGCCACTGCGTGTTATCAGAGAAGCTTGACTTTAGCATTAGTTCACCAGTTTTTATTCCCTCTCTCTAGTGGGTGAATATAGCATTGTTCAATCAAAAGATATTCTCTCATTTGGAGTTTTGATGATGGTAATGGAGAGCATTGTCACATAGGTGTGCAACTTGAATGAGATCTGATAACTAAGGATCAGGCCTATGATTTGCACCATTTTCATTACTGTAAACTAATCAGTGACACCTGGTGCACTATGGATAGCGGCATTGTCATGCTAGAAGAGACCACTCATCAAAATCGAAAGGTTTCATCAAAATCGAAAGGTTGTCAGAACACTTCTCCGGGTGGACGCAAACCATGCCAGCAAGATGTTTGTATACCCTTACAGCAATCAGGTCTGTTCTACTCTCTTGGTGCAAGCTGTACATGCACTCACCGCTTATAAAGATGAAGATGACTCATCTGACCGTGCCAGTTTTTTATCCACATATCTCTGAACTGTGCCTTATTATATGTAATGAGGGGTTTAAGCACAGCAACCTTTTTAGAATATCCCTCACATACTCATTTAATTGTTGGACTGTGCTTTTAATTTGTCAGCTGTTTGTAAATCCTCGCCTACAGTATATGCTGTTCTCCAGTACTGTGGTGAATTTTCACTGCACAATTCAGATGTCACTTTATGTCTGTATAGATGTAAGTGCAAAAAGGAAAAGTACAAGAAGGTCCACAGCAGTTTAAAGTGCATCCATTGTATATGCCAGAGCTTTTTATATTCATTCTCTACCCTTGGTCTGCACTTGCACACTGCATATCACTCAAACTTAAGAACAACCTGAACTGACTTGAGTTCAGTGAAAATATGAAATGTAGCATAATGTTGGCAGAGGAAAAATCATTAGTGCAAAAATTTGTGGGAAAGTGTTGTTGAGGTGAATGGATGCAAAGGGCTGCAAATGTTAAAAATCTGCCATCAGGTTTTTATTCTATTAATTTGTTAGACTGAATAACTCCAATGTCGTTGATACAATTGTCACTGCAGTTAGGTGTAGGTTAAATATTCTGCAGCACAATACATGTAATATAATATAATATAATATAATATAATATAATATAATATAATATAATATAATATAAAAAAAACTAGTATTGCCTCTTCCAGATGAGGTGGAAGAGGTGGCAGGGGTGAGGGAAGTTTAGACTTCTCTGCTTAGAAGAGTTTATATTTTATTATATAGTAATAAACGTAGCATATCTATATCTGTATGTTTATTCTCAAACTTGTCCTAGAGGACTGCTTTAATGTTGATGAAACTTAGGGTACCAAGGTTTGTTACATCTATGTTGTGAGTGATTAAAATATTTACTTGAAATAAAAAGTATAATTTCTATTTTGTAGTGTTCACACATTCATATGCACGTTACACGTTTGTTTTAACTGGGAGCAGATGACTCAGGTTTTAATAATCTTGTTATAACCTATCTAGCACCCCTTTATCATTCTACAGCATTAATTAAGGGTGAAAGACGGTTGCAACAGATGACAAAATAAGGGTAATCTTTCTGGATATTTGCATGCTTAAAACCAGAAACCATAAACACCCAATATTAATTTAGGTGTGTAGGATGCAAAGCTGTTAACTAAATTGTGTATATTGTTGCAGTTATTATCTATTCTTTCTTGCGCAGGGGAAACAAAGAGATAATAATGATGAAAAAATGTTTTTACTAGGATTACACACCAAAGTAACGTAGGTTGTAGTTTTGATTAAAATACACCAATTCACAACATTAGCCCTAGACAAGAAATGGGGAATGAAAGTGGACTGACTGCTACTATGACTTGTCCATCAAGGCACAGTTACCAAAGGACACCTTGTGCGTATTTATGAGACATAGCAGCTTGAAAAAAAAGGCTACATTTGATGCGCTTGGAATGAAGATGGGCTTGGTTATCTTGGTTTTAACATTATCCTCAGTGATTTCCATTTAGCAGCTGCTAGAACACTATCATTCAGCAAACTGTGGATAATGATTATAATTAACATTGCCCTGTGCCTCTGCACTGTTCTATTTCATGGATTTCTATGCATTTCAATCAATGTTACACCTGTTAGAATGGGTGTCCTTATTACAAGCCAATACTTATTATTTGCCTAAGATTGGTTAGATAACTGAGGATCAATGCAGATTTGTCTTTTGGTGTGTGTTAAAATTAAAAATCATTGTTAAAATGAGCTTAAATAATCCAAGAGACTGGGTTAGTCATCTTATGCCATTGACGTCCTTTAACACAAGATTTTAAATTGCAAAACAAATGATGTCAAAAAGGTACCTCACACTATCCATTCATCCACCCATTCATTCATCTATCCATCTATCCACCCATCCTCTTCTACTCATACTTATCAGGAGGTTTCGGGTACACCCTGGACAGGTCAGCGATCTGACACAGGGTGAACAAAGAAAGAGACACAACCGCTCGCACTCACATTCACACCTATAAGCAATCTAAATCCCCAGTTAGCCTAACCCCAAGAATTGTATGTCTTGTTTGGACTATGAGAGGATGCTGGAATACCAAGAGGAAGCTCACAACCTGTGCTAGCCACCGAGCCACCGTGCTGCCCCTACTTCACACAATACCTAGTTTATTAATTTTTGTCTTATATTTTATTGTTTAGTTAAAACTTTTACATGATGACACTGATTAAGATGACAACCCAAAACTTGTTGGTCAAGTAATGCAATCGTTCTTCACGCCAGAAGTGCGGCTAGAGCTTCAACGTCTACAAACAGCCTGTCATTCTGTTGCACATCTCCCTTTCTGTGTTGTAAGGTGACGAGATAATATTGAATGCCTGGACTTCATTCAACTGAATGACGTCAAAAAAACAAGACATAGTACTTACATTTACCTTTGGGTATGACACAGTGACAATGGCAGACACTCTAGATGCAAACCATATGTTCCTATCTTTTGTAAACAGAGTGTATTAAACCACACAACTGTATTCAGTTACAAGAAAAGATCAATATTGACTAAAAAGTGCAAAAAAAAAAAAAATCCAATTGTGACCTACAGTAGGTGACTCACTGCATCTTCTATGTTTAATACTTCATTAGTAACACTAAACAGCAACTTTAAACAAATATTGAAGTTGCACTGTTTATAAAAAGACATTTCAATCAATCAAATTAAATCAATACAAACTGCCATACTGTGTTGTTAATTTCTTTATCAGTGTACCTTGTAGGAATAATCAGAACACAACTAAATACCTTTTTTTGGTTTACAGTGCAGTGGTACGTGCTGACTATGGTGAATTGGGTTCATGTATAGTGAAGGATTAATGGAAAACCCTGAAGTTTAAATACTTATATCCCAATTAAATTCCAGCGCAATTTCCACTTTAGCTGTGTAATAATATATTCGATTTGGGTCTTATTTGGCCTGCAGTGGCTCCTCTTTGTTGCTTTCAAACCAAATGTAAATAACTGTCAGTCTTCATTTTTTTTTCCTCCTCGGAGCTCTGTTACATCTTCCTTTTTAATCACCAAGTTCGTGAGGGTTTCTTTTTAACTACACAGTATAATGAAATGAATACATTTTTGAAAATAACTTTCACAGACTGTGCGTCATTATGATGAACTGTGCACACCAGGCACAATATCACCACCAAACTGCCCCAGAGAATTAGCTATTCTGTAATATATCCTCCAAATGAAAAAAAAGAAGTGAGTCATGTAACACAGGCTTAAAACCAGTTCCTCATGAGTATCTACCCCAGGAATACCCCAGAGCCAGAAAAGCATCTGGCAGAGAAGTTAAATCCATCCAGCAGCTACTGTCAGCACAGGTCCCAGTGGGTTATGCGGAAGCCAGTGAGAGATATCCATACCTTTAAAGCACACGAGTACTTCATCTCCTTAATCATTCACCACAATTAAATGTTCCTTTTTTGTTTAAATACAAAGCAATGACCACACAGATCCCTGGGAAATTGACAATTTGCAGTGTTTATACCGAGTCAGTAAGCTACAGATATTTTCGTACATTCAACGTCTTTTATTCAATTTCTTCGTAATTTGCATTCAGATTTCAAAAACACTAGCAAAGAATAACCTTAAAATGACCTCTTCACGGAGCCACAATGAAGATGTTGAGGTATCAGTAAAATATAAGACACCGTGTAATTTATGTCCATAGTATAAACATTTGTGCATTGAAGCTATAGCCTTGTTTGACTTGAGTTCCTTCAAAACACGAGAAAGAACCAAGCTGTCAACACCCCCACCCACCCACCGACCCCCTCCTTCTTGTGGCAATTGTTAAACTTTTAACTAAATGGCCATCAATGTAACAAAAGAGCAGTAGTTTCAATACATTTTATACCTGACCAACCATTCGAATGACCCTTTTTTCCCCCAGTGCTAGAGAACAGCCAGCTACAATAAGTAAAAATACACCATACACGGTTTGGAAAGTTGTCTGCAGTGTTGTCAAAGAAGCCACTATTTGAGAGTGGTGCTGTTCGATACGTCATGATTTGATTTCTCTGAGTATGGCAAGTTTCAAAGAGAAATACTGAGACTGAAAAGAAGGCTGGCAGCCTGGAGTACAGAAATGTGAAACCTCCTCCATAATGGGGGAGGAAAGATCGACAGTTACTGTGTCACCACTTGTCAGAAAGAGGAGTAGAGGTATACTGCAGAGCTTGAGTTGTTCTCAAAGTAGTTTTACATGGTACCTTGTGCTAGCTGTTTGAGAAACACTTGGGGAAAGGAGGAGTTCAGTAAAGGATATAGACTGTTGGCCACAATGCTTTAAAAAGTGAAAAAAAACTGAGTTGTAGTGGGGTGTCAGATCACAGTTAATTATATCTCAGCAGCACTTTTTTTTTAACTTTCAATACACAGACTGAATGGATATGAAATTCAATATGTGTTATCTGGAAATTTTTGTCACAATTAGATGTACTCCAGGCACACCTTTTTATTTATTTATTCTTTAAAAGGAAACTGTCTATAATATCTCTGAATGCTAACTGAAGCTTGTGTCATGCTAGGAATACAGACCAAAACAGTGATGAAAAACAAGTCAATAAACTTTGTCACACCATCCAATAAAATGATTCAACTACATAAGCTGTACATCAGCAAAAACAAATGGGGAGGCATATACCGTGAAAAGTATTTGTCCCATATCTGATTTCTTTAGGTATTACCCTGACTGATGATAAGAAACTGACTATAATTACAGTGTTAAAACACTGATATCCTACAGCCAAGGTTCATGGAATGAAATATACAGGGAGTGCAGAATTATTAGGCAAGTTGTATTTTTGAGGAATAATTTTATTATTGAACAACAACCATGTTCTCAATGAACCCACAAAACTCATTAATATCAAAGCTGAATGTTTTTGGAAGTAGTTTTTAGTTTGTTTTTAGTTTTAGCTATTTTAGGGGGATATCTGTGTGTGCAGGTGACTATTACTGTGCATAATTATTAGGCAACTTAACAAAAAACAAATATATACCCATTTCAATTATTTATTTTTACCAGTGAAACCAATATAACATCTCCACATTCACAAATACACATTTCTGACATTCAAAAACAAAACAAAAACAAATCAGCGACCAATATAGCCACCTTTCTTTGCAAGGACACTCAAAAGCCTGCCCTCCATGGATTCTGTCAGTGTTTTGATCTGTTCACCATCAACATTGCGTGCAGCAGCAACCACAGCCTCCCAGACACTGTTCAGAGAGGTGTACTGTTTTCCCTCCTTGTAAATCTCACATTTGATGATGGACCACAGGTTCTCAATGGGGTTCAGATCAGGTGAACAAGGAGGCCATGTCATTAGTTTTCTTCTTTTATACCCTTTCTTGCCAGCCACGCTGTGGAGTACTTGGACGCGTGTGATGGAGCATTGTCCTGCATGAAAATCATGTTTTTCTTGAAGGATGCAGACTTCTTCCTGTACCGCTGCTTGAAGAAGGTGTCTTCCAGAAACTGGCAGTAGGACTGGGAGTTGAGCTTGACTCCATCCTCAACCCGAAAAGGCCCCACAAGCTCATCTTTGATGATACCAGCCCAAACCAGTACTCCACCTCCACCTTGCTGGCGTCTGAGTCGGACTGGAGCTCTCTGCCCTTTACCAATCCAGCCACGGGCCCATCCATCTGGCCCATCAAGACTCACTCTCATTTCATCAGTCCATAAAACCTTAGAAAAATCAGTCTTGAGATATTTCTTGGCCCAGTTTTGACCTTTCAGCTTGTGTGTCTTGTTCAGTGGTGGTCGTCTTTCAGCCTTTCTTACCTTGGCCATGTCTCTGAGTATTGCACACCTTGTGCTTTTGGGCACTCCAGTGATGTTGCAGCTCTGAAATATGGCCAAACTGGTGGCAAGTGGCATCTTGGCAGCTGCACGCTTGACTTTTCTCAGTTCATGGGCAGTTATTTTGCGCCTTGGTTTTTCCACACGCTTCTTGCGACCCTGTTGACTATTTTGAATGAAACGCCTGATTGTTCGATGATCACGCTTCAGAAGCTTTGCAATTTTGAGACTGCTGCATCCCTCTGCAAGATATCTCACTATTTTTGACTTTTCTGAGCCTGTCAAGTCCTTCTTTTGACCCATTTTGCCAAAGGAAAGGACGTTGCCTAATAATTATGCACACCTGATATAGGGTGTTGATGTCATTAGACCACACCCCTTCTCATTACAGAGATGCACATCACCTAATATGCTTAATTGGTAGTAGGCTTTCGAGCCTTTACAGCTTGGAGTAAGACAACATGCATGCAGAGGATGGTGTGGACAAAATACTCATTTGCCTAATAATTCTGCACTCCCTGTACATACAATATTTTCAATCCGGTCTTGAAGTGAATATAAGTGTATGAATCCTGCTTCCGGGTCTGAACTACTCTGCATTTATTAAGGCTGTTGTGTTTTTAACCTGTTTTAATGTTTTGTATCTTCTTCTATTTAATCTAAACAAGACCCTAAAAAAGTCAGTGATCACTCTTAGGCTCTCTCGGTTTATTACCACTATTCATTTTAAAGCTCAGTATTTAAACCCTTACGATGTAACTACAACTCAGCCCATGCAGCAGTATATTAATGACTAACCTTGTATTGTGGATGAATTATCTCAGTTATCCCTAACAATCGTGAACCCTCACGTTAACTTTTATTGAGTGGAAAAAAGTTAGCATTCATCCTCCAATGTCACTGTGCATTAATGTGTTTCAATGATGCTAACCATAGCTGTGTAGCTAGCCACCACATAGCACATCATTATATACCAGCTAGCTCAACTAGCTGTATATACATACATATATATATACATATATATATATATGTATATATATATATATATATATATATATATATATATATATATATACATACATATATATATATATATATATATATATATATATATATATATATATATATATATACATATATACACATTCGTGTATATATATACACATATATATATATATATATATATATATATATATATTCGTGTATATATATATATATATATATATTCGTGTATATATATATATATATATATATATATATTCGTGTATATATATATATATATATATATTCGTGTATATATATATATATTCGTGTATATATATATATATATATATATATATACACGAATATATATATATATATATATATATATATATATATATACATACATACAGGGAGTGCAGAATTATTAGGCAAATGAGTATTTTGTCCACATCATCCTCTTCATGCATGTTGTCTTACTCCAAGCTGTATAGGCTCGAAAGCCTACTACCAATTAAGCATATTAGGTGATGTGCATCCCTGTAATGAGAAGGGGTGTGGTCTAATGACGAAAGGGGACAGAGCCTTTCAGTCTGTGGCACCAAGGCTGTGGAACAGTCTACCTCTACAACTACGTTTGGTTGACTCTGTGGAATCCTTTTAAAAACAGTTAAAAACTTTACTGTTTAAACAAGCTTTCTGTTGACCAATGCTTTTTACATTTTTATATTTTTAATTTACATTTAAACTCTATATTGTGTATATTGTGCATTTTGCTATTTATCGTACTGTTTATTTTAATCTCTGTGTGCAGCGCTTTGTGACTACCTGTCTATGAAAAGCGCTTAATAAATAAACTTACTTACTTACTTACTTACTTACTAATGACATCAACACCCTATATCAGGTGTGCATAATTATTAGGCAACGTCCTTTCCTTTGGCAAAATGGGTCAAAAGAAGGACTTGACAGGCTCAGAAAAGTCAAAAAATAGTGAGATATCTTGCAGAGGGATGCAGCAGTCTCAAAATTGCAAAGCTTCTGAAGCGTGATCATCGAACAATCAAGCGTTTCATTCAAAATAGTCAACAGGGTCGCAAGAAGCGTGTGGAAAAACCAAGGCGCAAAATAACTGCCCATGAACTGAGAAAAGTCAAGCGTGCAGCTGCCAAGATGCCACTTGCCACCAGTTTGGCCATATTTCAGAGCTGCAACATCACTGGAGTGCCCA
This sequence comes from Perissodus microlepis, assembly GCF_051167445.1. NCBI lineage: Eukaryota > Metazoa > Chordata > Actinopteri > Cichliformes > Cichlidae > Perissodus > Perissodus microlepis. The sequence continues at coordinate 25,448,173 of NC_140469.1, read as the reverse complement.
AAAGCACAAGGTCTGCAATACTCAGAGACATGGCCAAGGTAAGAAAGGCTGAAAGACGACCACCACTGAACAAGACACACAAGCTGAAACGTCAAGACTGGGCCAAGAAATATCTCAAGACTGATTTTTCTAAGGTTTTATGGACTGATGAAATGAGAGTGAGTCTTGATGGGCCAGATGGATGGGCCCGTGGCTGGATTGGTAAAGGGCAGAGAGCTCCAGTCTGACTCAGACGCCAGCAAGGTGGAGGTGGAGTACTGGTTTGGGCTGGTATCATCAAAGATGAGCTTGTGGGGCCTTTTCGGGTTGAGGATGGAGTCAAGCTCAACTCCCAGTCCTACTGCCAGTTTCTGGAAGACACCTTCTTCAAGCAGTGGTACAGGAAGAAGTCTGCATCCTTCAAGAAAAACATGATTTTCATGCAGGACAATGCTCCATCACACGCGTCCAAGTACTCCACAGCGTGGCTGGCAAGAAAGGGTATAAAAGAAGAAAAAGTAATGACATGGCCTCCTTGTTCACCTGATCTGAACCCCATTGAGAACCTGTGGTCCATCATCAAATGTGAGATTTACAAGGAGGGAAAACACTACACCTCTCTGAACAGTGTCTGGGAGGCTGTGGTTGCTGCTGCACGCAATGTTGATGGTGAACAGATCAAAACACTGACAGAATCCATGGATGGCAGGCTTTTGAGTGTCCTTGCAAAGAAAGGTGGCTATATTGGTCGCTGATTTGTTTTTGTTTTGTTTTTGAATGTCAGAAATGTATATTTGTGAATGTGGAGATGTTATATTGGTTTCACTGGTGAAAATAAATAATTGAAATGGGTATATATTTGTTTTTTGTTAAGTTGCCTAATAATTATGCACAGTAATAGTCACCTGCACACACAGATATCCCCCTAAAATAGCTAAAACTAAAAACAAACTACAAACTATTTCCAAAAACATTCAGCTTTGATATTAATGAGTTTTTTGGGTTCAATGAGAACATGGTTGTTGTTCAATAATAAAATTATTCCTCAAAAATACAACTTGCCTAATAATTCTGCACTCCCTGTATATATATATATATATATATATATATATATATTATTTACGTGTATATATTATACACATGAATATAATACATACATATCTACGTGTGTGTGTTTGTGTGTGCCTCTTTCATTCCATGCATTTGTTTGTTTCACACAAAATTAAATAGGAATAAGACCTTTGGAAACAATGATTTCATGTCATGTCCCATAACCTATCCAAAATGCACCATGGCAACACTGTTTCCATGCAATCCTCCAAGGAAAAAAAATAAATGACAGCATGAAACTGAATGCAACTGAACAATAGCTTAGAAACACTACATTGTCATACTGGGGCTTCTAATCAAAGGGTTTTTGATTAAGAGTAACTGAATCTATTCTGGCCTCATATTATTATGGGGTTAAACCCATTGGGGAGAGAGAATTGTAGGAAAAACAACAAACAAACAAAACAAACAAAAAGATTACCCCCAATCTGTTGTATACCAGTATCACTGGTAATGTCAAGGTGTTTAATTTACCATTTAATAACATGTGACAGGAACTATAGCAAGAGCAAACCATACAAATCATCTACATGGGTGATGTAGAGCCACGAAAGTGAAGCACAATGTCTTTTATAAAAAGAAACAAAAGAACAAAAACAAGAACAATAAAAAATGTTTGCAGTGAAAAAAAAGATGAATGTCTTTGTTTATAATAGCCTCCAACACATAGACGTGTCCACGCCTACAGTAGGTTTTCACAAAAAGAAGTTACATAACGTAAAATCCACTATATGAATAATAACAAATAGAAGAACACACTGTACATTGGTCAACCAATGTAGAATGGAAAGAAAGAAAAGAACTCAACTGTCTTTCATAACTTTTAACAAATAAACAGGTAACTGCAAGAAAACCATATAGTCAAAAATATGAGTCATTTACAATGGTTGACCAATAAAAGTTGGTACAGAAGTGCACAAACCTATTTGTTGATTAATACATACATGCAATTTGAACTGTTATACAGGGAGTTGTGCAGTAAAATATAATAAAATGTATTTGTGACTACTTTGAAATAGGGGTGTGTATTGGGAAGAATCTGGTGATACATTATGTATCACAATACAGGGGAGACAATACAATATAATGCGATACTAAAAGCCAGACGATATTTGTGTTTGTGTTAATTGTAGGAAGGAAAACTCACAGTAAACAGTCCAAACTGTTAAATGCTTGACATGAGCTATCTCAACTAAAATAGAGGGATACTTTCACTAGAGAAAACAAAAACACTCTCTCTTTAAGTTCAAAATGAATGGAGAAATTAAAATCTCCCTTGTCAGAAGTCATGTCAAATAAACAAACAACAACCACTTTAGCGATATATCAACTATTTCTTTAACATGAAAAAAGTAAACAATGTAACACTGAGGTCTTACTTAGTGCAGCATCAAAACGAAGCACTTTTTATGTTATCGTAACATAAACAAATATAAATCAAAAATTTAATTGCTTGAAGAATTCATCAAAGTAAACACTGACAATATATAAGTGTTATTAAAATTAAGTGCTAATAAAAGAAAGTACACCCCTGCAATGTCCATCAATGGAACACTTTTTGTGCAACCTGAAAAGGGGAATTTGTTCATCTGTGTGACTGAAGATTCCACTGATCAGTTACGTGATGTGCTGTAACAGTTACGTACGATTCAGTGGCTCAAGTACAAGCATCGCATGTCAAAGCAACTGTCTCTGCTGAGCTAAGTGAGTCCAGCACTGTCGCTTTGACTTCCTGGTACAAATTTGGCAGAGCGATGTCCGTGGTGTGTTGTCGGGAAGGAAAGGTGTAACGGGGCTCCAGCATTTTAATCATATTACGAAATCCTTTATACTCCACAACAGTTAGAGGGCACATGTCTTTGCAAATAAAAACAACTACTGACTGCGCTATTTTTGTTGCACTAGTTGAAGTTGCTGGTAGTTTCGAAAGGTTAACTTCTTCAATTGTACGTTGAGCACCTCCTTTTATTTTAAAATTAGCATTCGACGCTACATTGCTATGGTGTCTAGACACATGTACTTGTAAATTTGCTGTGGTATCCAAATATTTGACTCTGGCGGTGCAGATTTCACAGACTGCATAGCTTTTGTCTTTACGGCCTTCTTTTGTCCTGAATCCTAAATAACTCCACACATCTGCTTTGAAAGCTGCTGGGCCAGCTGTATCCTCTCCTCTTCAGTCAGCACAATTTTCCACACATCCACTGTTCTACTTCTTTGGTTTGGCAAAATAGACACTTCTACGGCACATGCAGTGTTATTGCGAGGCCTCATTTTTCCGTTATAGTGAAGGCGGTAACAACTGCTAACAACTAGCAGCCAGAGTTTGAATACAACACATAAAAGTAATACTCAGTAAGTGCATTTAAATTCTCAATAAAAAAAATCGATAACACTGCTTTTGAATATCAATTCAGTATCGTAACACGAAATATTGCAATATTTTAATGTATCAATATTTTCTCTCATCCCTACTGTGAAACATATGATACTCTTATTCAGGACTATGCCATTCCTTCACCTAAGATCCTCCCATGCTATATGACACATGAATCCAGGAAGTTTTCTTTTGGGCTTTCCCCAACTTTTCTTTCCATTTGGCCCCTTAAAAGTTCGGATATATCCACAGGAGAGTATCTTGATCAAATACCCAACCATTACAAGTGGTTTCTTACAAACAAAAGTGTGGAAACTTAATTTGTGGCTTCTTTGTGTGACATTACAACAATTAAGATATATACATTTGCAATACATTATTGACTTGTGTTTATGAGGAAATGAAAAGTACACTAGTCCAACTAAAAATGCCTAATTTGTCAAACAAACACTGAAATCTATAGGCTGAGTGGTGGTGTTATAGCACTGCAGAGAAATCAGTTAGCTGTAGCGCAAGTCAGGCAACTACATTTTACAATATAGCTCTCTTACACTAAGGTGTCACTGACTTTTCTTGAAGTCAGTATAATGAAACAAAAACAACAAAAAAAACTAAATAAAGTTTTTGTTACATAAAACATTATACATAATGGCAGAATTTTTTTATTTCTTGTATTGAGCATGACTCCTCTTATCACACTTAAGGTATGTACTACATATATAGTGTAAGTAAGAGGAAACTCCACTAGATATTGAGTTATTGTGTTTAAAACCTTCAGTAAGACTATGATATGTTTGTACAACTGGTCTGTTTTGGATGCCACAATGTAAAGAATAGATTAGTCAAATTTGTTTAGTCACATTTTAATAAGATAAGGCCATTTTAAACAAGGAACTCTTCTAAAATTTTATTGATGGAAATGATGAGTCTGTCTTGTTGTCATGTCCTTATCTATAGTTATTAAGATATTAAGCACAAATAATGTTATAATGAATTAATTGTGAGTGATGTGAATTATGTGCACAAATTTAGGCATGAGGAGAAATTACTGTGTGTATATGTGAATTTTATCTTTTCAGTTTGATTTTCCTCCTTAAATTTTGTTTTTCTGAAAACATTTTTTGTCCCCTCAAACATCCAAACCTGGCTGAAATCAAGACATGCCACCAGAACAGTCCACCACTCTATTTCTGATGTTTCTGATGAAAACCAAACCTGGAAACTAATATTTACTCACATGTTGGGAAAGAATAAACATAACTGATATTTATAAATATTAGACTATCTAGAACAATGACTAACTTTAACTTGAAGTGCATGCGTTTCAGTGAATTTTATGGTAGATGTTCCTAAACGTGATGGAGACAGCTTTGGTGATGTAGCGAGTGAACATTAAGGTGTCAGTTTGTAAACATGTACAGACGCTCTGATAGCAACATCTACCGTCTGAATGGTGATAAAAGACTTTTCAGTTACTTGAGGCTTTCCACCAGCTTATTTGAGGCTGTATGTCTCCCTGAGAGTTGCCCTCAAGCCTGCATAATCAATTTTAAGTTGTAGCTTCCATGTTATTGCTATATCTGCTTTCTTGCTAGGAGAAAACCCCCTCACTAGTTTAAAACCATTTCCACTAACAGCGACTTGAGAAGACTAAGCCATCACCTTTGATCTTTAAAACTGACTCTCCATTGTATTCATTGTTGCATTCATTTTTCATAAACAAGAAGCATCTTGGATTTTTAATTTGGTGTAGTCTAATATAGAGGTACTGGTAATAACCTGTTTAAATATGGTTGTGTTTTTTGTGTGTTGCATACTGTTCTACATACTGATTAGGGAAAGGTAACGCATTGTCTCTCTTGAAAATATCTTCAAGAATCATCTGTTTTTCAGCTCAGAATCAAGAGTTGTGTGGTCTTGAGGCTAGTATTAGTCATTAACCAATCACATCATCACCTGCCCATTATACCCGCTTTGCTGGAAAAGGATAACACATCAGATCACCATTGGTCCCTGGAGATAAACTCCAACACACACAAAACAATGAATGTGGTCCACAAACAAATTGGTAATAGACTTAGTGATAATTTTCCCTGGAGTATCTACCAGCATTTGTCACCATTCATGAAGCTCTTTCCAGCAACACCACACACACACACACACACCTCATCATTGCTGATAACAGGAATCCACCCCCCCCACCCCCCCACAAAAAATAAATAAATATATATATATATATATATATATATATATATATGTATATGTGTGTGTGTGTAAGTATGTATGTATGTATATATATGTGTGTAAGTATGTATGTATGTATATATCTGTATTGATCATTGTATTATTTTTGTAAAGGAATAGGATGATGTGATGTTTGTGTTTTTTAGTCATTTTAATTATTAGGAATTTTGAACATGCTGTTCATTTATCTTGTCATTAGCAATACGGTGAAAAAAAATTGGCCAATTACCCGTATGGCTTTGGCCACTTATTCCTTAAAATAATTACTAAAAGACTTAATTATAACCTGGAAATGTAAGGTTTCAAAGAAGTCCATATTTATGAGGCGAGATGGCTCTAAAGTAATACATCACACTGTTGCCACATGGGAAATAAAGGATCCAGTAGTTATGGTGCCTGAACAATACTGAATGAAAAAAATTCTCAGCTTTTGCTGCTTTGATTTTCCCCACTCAATCATAAATCTGTCTCTCTAAAGTCCCCCAGTTTATGGAAGTGCATTACCAAATCACTTGAGTACTTCTTTAACAAAGGGACCACTTTATATCTTTTTTTTTTTTACTCTGCTTTTAGGCTTTGAAAAGTCACACTGGTAAACAGCTGTTAAAAGAAAAAAAAAACTTTAGAAGATTGTCTTCTTAATAGAAACTGTTCCTAGGTATATCATATGGTAGAGTAACAAGTGCAACACAAAGGATGAAGTTACCTCATACCATCAAAACTTGACAGAGCAGGTGACAGGAAAAATAGTTCTCTTGAGACAAGACGACGACAACTGGTGCCGTTTCCTTGAAGGCACACATGAGTGAGCTTTGCCCGTCAAAATGTCAGCAGCTTCAGATGATGAAATCACACCAGATGAAGATAGCCATATCACTTCAATGCAAATGACATAGTTTAGCTTTACATTGTTTAATGTGATGGCAACTTTGCTGAACTGTACAATTTGTTAGCTTACCTATAACCTATATCTTCGGTTATAGGTGACCTCCTTGGGCAGTCCTGCAGGATTTTCTGCAGTATATGAAAGTGCAGTTGTACCATATGCATCTATGAGTACACTGTATCTACTTTGGTATGTCACGACATCTTTAACTCATTTAAGGCAAGACAGATAAAATCCCAGAGAGTTAACTCAGGTGATTATCCTGGGTGGTCAGCAAACACCAACTTGTGTAGCATAAAACATATATGGATTACTGATTTGTGGTTTTAATGATCAAACCTAATTGAAAGATTGCCTTGCTTTGAAGAAAGACAACATGTAAAAGAAAATACACCTAAAACACCAGAGAGACTCAGATATTGAGGTTTTGCACACAAGTGACCGCCAAACACATTATATTAATTCGAGACCAAAAACTCACCCCAACCAGTTAATGAGTTTTTGCTAGAGGTTGATGGCAGTCACTGGGAAGCTGATTGCTAAAGCACCAGTCACAGAGGCCTAGAGACTAGTTTGTAATCCCCTGGGAACAACCACTGACTAAGTAAAATTACTTATTTCCTTACTGGTCGGCAAAAACCTCCTAATATTTGCTGGTGTCGCCAGTAGATTACTGAGACTGCCCATAATTTGAATGGAAAACAATGACTCATGCGCTACACTTTCTACTTGCCAAACAATATTGTAAAGTGCAACACAAACCAAAAACAAAGACTGTTTGAGTTCACAGTAAGTTTCAAGTTGTCTTGAAATGTGTTTGCTGTGCTGAGGTGTAAATGTTGCTTTTCAAGTGTTGTAGCGTTTTTTTAAGTTTTATTTTTATTCATTAGAAAGAGTTTGAAAACAAGCAGGCAGCTGCTACAACACAAATTATATGGGAATCAGATAGTGATGAAACAGCAATCATAAGCAGGTTTTCAGTGTAGCGTTCTCTCTAGATTTGATTGACAGCAACCACCAGCAACTACTCGCCACCAACTAGTAGAGTCAAGCTGAACCCACTATTCCCTAGCAACCCTAGGTATGGCTGTATCACATTCAGTATGGCAGACAACCATTGAGCCATGTGGGTGTGACATCAAGTGAGAAACCTCTATACCACTGCCTCTGCAGCAGAAACCTGCATCAAACCTTATATTCATTAAACCCACAATGGTCTCATCCAACACATCATAAATATCTTAATCATCAAGATATACAGTCTTAGATATTTGTTCTCCTTGGTTCTACAATGCCACTGCCAAACTATGAAAATATTATACCTAATAGCATCCAAAGAGAAATAACCAGAAATGTTTTGTACAAAAGAAGAAAAATTAAAATGCCACTTATATTGGAAAAGAGATCCGTATTTGTATTTGTTTATCTTATACATTAACATGTAGAATATGAAGACTGATGCAATAATGCTTTGACTTATGTTAACAAAATAAAAACATTCAAAACTATAAATGGTTCATTAAATGTCTTTGCTATATTCTCTAGTCGTAACAATTTTGCTGTTGCTACAGTAAGTTATCAGAACAAATTACTTTTCAAATATACTTTGACTTCTTGGCTGACCTTTTATTTTATTTACTGTAAGTGACAAATATCAGACTTCCTTTATTGCACAGAGGAATATTGTTAAGCTTAGCTGACAAAAAAAAAACACTGACTGTTTAGTGTCTTTCATTACATTGTCATCTGTAACCTTTTATTGATTATTTTTCGTTAGTTTTCAGAAATACACAACAAGAAAATACAGTTATGCAAATTTTAATTTATTAAAATGAGTCCAAGCATTATTATTTATCCATAAATGAATGAAAGTCCCCAGAAGACTGTGCTACAAAATCAGGTAAAAGCCCACAAGGGGAAGTGGACTGTGAAATTTTTATGATAGTGCCAATTTAGTCAATAAAAGCAGATGTATCGCCTGCTGAGCACTCCCATAAGTAAGTGTTCACAGACTGAGTGAAGTGTCATCACTTTGGCTAGGACAGGAGCATCCTCAGGGCTTTTCTTGTGAAACCATCATCCAGCACTTCTTCCTACACATCACGTCACTCCACACAAATGTCACCGTACATTAGAGAGGATTTGTGCCTACCACTGAAGGAAGTTTCTTCTAAAAGTAAAACACTTTGTTAATTAAAATCATTCGTTAGCAGTAGTAAATTAGATCATAATAGAGGAGTGTCTATTCACACCTCGACAGCAGATACCAGGTCTTGGTAGATTTGCTGTAATCTCATCTATAATCTAATGCAGGCTATACTGTCTTTTATTTGGTCTGTGGTGTTATATGCACAGAGAAACTATGAATGAAGTCTTGTGGAGGCTGTACCTCTTCCCAGAAAAAAAGAACTGCTGTGGGGAAAGGTCTGGGGAGGGGTCCTGCATAAGGACAAAGATAGGGACAGAGAAGACAGATGGTTTGAAAGAGGAGTGAATGAAGCCATCTATGTCCACTGTGAACGACCATCTTTGAACAGAGGCGGTGGCTTACAACACCAACTGTCTGACATCTATAATCCACTTTTGAGATCCCTTCACAGATGCCTTAACGCCCACTCACATCCTGAGCCTTCTGAGCTCAGGAAATCGCATGATAGGGTGGGGCTAGGTTTCACAGTGGGTTTACCCGAAGCGTTGGCTGATTGTGACCCACACCCGTTTTCACTGGCTCGTGTGATTAGGTAGAAGATCAACAGGAGGGTCCATGACCCTCTTGGGGGACACTCCCATAGGTCTTAAATCTGGGACTCTCCACCAATTGCTCTTAGAACTGACGGAGCTTCTCAGATGAGAAGCTCCTTCAGTTCAAGGAAATTTAGAGAAGTCCAGACACTTTTCTTTCCAATCTCCATAGAATATATGATCAGTATTTTCAAGATCAAATCTAATTCAGATGTAAATTGTTAAATATTATTTTAATATGGCAGAATTAAATCCCCCTACTGTGCTATTACAGAGGTTCCATTTAAACATGAAATATTGTTGAAAATGAAACAACGCAAACAAAAGAAAAGAATAAATTTCATATTTTCATAAGATGATGTTTTTTCCTGCTTTCCTACAGCTCATCAGCCTCTTTTACCCACATCTGTGAATCTCCTGACAGAGAATTCAGTGACCCTGTTCATTTACTGAAGGTTTGGAGAGTTAGTGAATGTGTGAAAATGACTGGGCTCTGTTTTACAACATCATGGACAACAAGTTCTAACTTGTGAATCATGCAGTGAATGACAGTTGGGTTAGAGTTGATATTTTTTTTCCCACTCAGGAGTGTGGTTGTTTAACTCTATCAGCCCATCACAGCTGCTGCTCCACCACTTGCAAAGCCAGAAAAAACATGAACATAATTTCTTTGGAGATGCCCTTCATAGCAAGACTTTCTAACTACACAATGTCAAAAATAACAACCCTGGTGCATAACAGCAATTCAAAAAGTTGAGATCAGAATCTATCGAACTCACCTTTTCAGAAAATTCTAATGTAGATTAGCAGACACGTGTTTTTTGTAGGAATATTTGTGTATTTTTTTAAGTGTCATGCGAAAACTAGCACTCAGAATCCTTTTGATTCTCTTGTATTTAGTTAGAGGGAGTTTTCATGCTGAAGCTTGGTGGCATAATGAAAAGTGACATTAGAACATGATCCAGGCCATCCCCCCATTTGTACTGTATAGTTTCAAGATGCAGTGCTAAAATCAGTGTGGACGATAAAGAAGAATCAGCAGAGGCAGGGATGTATAGAAATGAGGAGGATCAATCCATCAGGTATTTGATGCTAGCCTTGATGAATGAAACATGACATAACCAGTAGTGACCAGTGCTGTTTAACTATTGCAAATTCCTTGAGTATTCATTTTCTTGAAAGGAAAACTGATGGCATATCAACGCCAGGGAGGAACAACTGTACTGTGTACTAAATCAAATGATGGTACAAGGTATTGTGTTTACATGCTCCATGGTTTCTAATCAGAGAGAATGGATCTGACATTCACAATATAATAACCTGCAACCCCAATCAGCTTCTGAAAATGATGGAGCTCTATCAAATACATGGCATCATTAATTTACTGCTTTTCTTTCTAGTGAAGCAACAGTTTTGTCAGAATATTACACCCCTGCAGGGGAAATAGAGACACCCGCTGCACCTAACAAGAATCAGAATCCTAAAGGGGAGAAAAAGTGACCGTATAATACTTATCTCCTTTCTTTTGAAATGTCATACCATAATAAAACTTATTTAAGCACAGTACCGTCTACAGAAAAATATTTTATGAATGCATGCAAACGTAACTAAATGGTCTAAATTGAAAAAATTGTAGTATGTCTTCTTAGTTTAAAAGTTTAATTTAAATTTAAAATTAAAATTTAAAATTAAAATTTAAAAAAAAAAAAAAAAAAAGATCTCAATTTAAAGAAACCCATGCTAGAAGGAACACCTGCAGATCAACCAGAGTATTCTGGATTAGTACATAACACAGTACTTTACTTGAGCATCCTGGGGTGTGCACTTCAGGCAAATTTTAGCAAAGTTTATGGAGGTTAGGTAAAATGTTATGCATGAGCTGTCATAATAATTCATGACGTGATAAGAAATTATCAAAATTGAATGTTTCTGTTTACATTTTTTAAACAATAACATGAATGGCTTACTCACAACACTGGATCTCACTTACAGTAATAAACACTGGATCTAGACTATACACATTTTAAATAAGTAGCCAGCTAGTAAAAATTAACAATTTCAATTAGATGACATTGTAAGGATAAGACTAAGAAGACATACTACAATAAAATACATCCTTTACATATAAAAAAAGGGAAAGAGAAACAGCATTTACCTGATCAACACTGCAGTATGATGCCAAAATGAATACATTTTTCAAGTGGAATAAGGATAAATTATTATTGTTCTCGACCTGTAAAAAGAATATTTTCTGCATCATGTTTTTCACAGATATGCATCAGATATTTTACCTATTTTCAGTTTTCATTGCACAAAATACTGCCAAGGTTACCTCATTCCAATAAATGTTTGCTATGTGACTCATTGTTTAATGTATATTGAGGTTCTGTAAACTAGGCGTACTTACATTTTTTCCCAAATAAGCCTTACAGTATGTCTATGCTTAGATTTTTCTGAAATTAACCATTTTAATAATTTTATGTTTGAAATGTTACATGCAAATTCAATTTCAGTTGTAAAACTAAACTTGCATAACTAACCATATTGTAATTCAGTAGTTCTACAACATTCCAGATCTTTGACATGTATTGTAATTTTATCCATTCATGTATTCATTCAATTTCCATTTTTCGGAAGTCAGGTTGAGGTAGTAGCAAACTAATCGGAATATTCTAGATGTCCTTCTATATAGTAACCCTTTTCAGTTCCTCCTGGGGACCCTGAAGCATTCTCAGGCTAGATAAGATGTATAATCTCTCCAGCAAGGTTTCGGAGTACCGCAGGATCCTATCCCCTTTCGGCATACTCGGAAAACCTCCAACATCTGCACCTAACACACATTGTAATTAGGTGCCCAAACCACCTCAGACATCCATCCCTCTGGATGTCTGAGCTCCTCACCCTATCTCTAAGGCTGAGCCAGCTGCCATACAGAGGAAGCTCATATCAGCTGCTTGTATTGACAACATCATTCTTTTGGTTATTACCCAGATCTCATGATCATAGGTCAGCTGGATTGATCAACTGGTAAATTGAAAGCTTTCATTCTATTTTTGGAAGATTTTAATTTTACCCTTTTTTATGCTAATTAACAAGCTTTACATGTTTAATAAAATAAAAGCTAATTAATTTTCCAATCTTTAAAGCTTATAATAACTGTTAAGAATCAAAAATAGCTATTTAACAATACTAAATCACTGCAATGCTGTCCTAGGATGGAGATATAGCAGTGGAGGTAAAGCACACTGACAAAGCGCACCCTGCCAGGAGGTTTCTATGTGTCTGCCAGCACCAGAAGGGCTCTTGAGGCCTAAGTACATACAGTACCTTTGTGCACACTGATGAGCATATCACCCATTGGGTGACCATTTATATCCACTGGATGTTAGCTAACGGCTAGCGAGCTGTCATTCATTCTCCCAATGATTCACTCTTAACCATTCTTTTCCTTCAAAATTGCTCCAAAATTTATATAAATATTGTTTTACTTCTTTTCCCTACACATCTGCATTTTAAGAGTCCAGTGCCTTTTCTCTCAGCCTGCTTTTCAGTCTCTCTGCTTTCCGTTGCCTCCTCTCTCGCCTCTCCTTTTGTCTCTCTGCCTTCAGCATCACATTCTTTCTGTTCATTTCTCTCTCTGTCCTCCTCTACCATTCATGTTCTTTTTCCTTCTGTATTTATTGCCTGTCCATTTCTGTGTGATTCCACGTGTGTCTCTCCTGCAAATGAGTGTCAAAAATCATTTTTTGTGTGATTATATAAACCAGTTTAATTCAATCCTTGTGTTCGCATCATTTTAGATCTGAATTATAAAAATGTGTCTAACAGTACCAAAACAACACATATTTATGCATTAATACAAGAAATTAAAGTGATAACATTCCTTTTTGTTGTTAAATTGAGGCTATATGTTTCACTGTAATAACCAAGAAACATATGCATTAATCTCTATGGTAATTAGGCCTCCAATACTTGATTTTGACAACAGACGGATATAATGCAGATACAGTCTCAGGCACAGTGGGCAGTAACCACTCTCCCTTTGCCACCTTCATTACTCTCTTTTTTTTCCCTTCATCTCATCAACATGTCCGGTATCTTATGCTTTTGCAGTCTTTCCGGTTTCTTCTGTATCACTGATTGCTGTGTTAATTAATATTTATCAGCAGAATCTTGCAAATAAATGCACAAAATATAAGGAGCCCTACTCTTTCAAACCTGCTTTTCAACTCCACACACTGAAATGATACTACTGGTTCGTTAGTCTGACACTGGATTGATGGAATTATTGCTAGCTTGCAAACTAGTTAGATTTATTCAGTAACAAGTCAAAGTCATGACAGTCATGCATTGCTTAATGTAGCAGGACCGAACGGGAACCATTCAGATGATTTCTAAGTGTAAGCGGCAGTGAGCTACAAGCAGTCAAATAGTACAATTTTCCAGTGACTAGCATCACATATTGGGAAAATGGGGGTTATATTTATTGATCAAATGAGAGAACCGCTTGTGTTGAATAAAGATTTTGTAATGAAGGCAGGATCACCAAAGTAGATGTGACATCTACTCCTTTCTTGTGGTTATATGCTTTACCTGCAAGTGTGTGAATTAACTGGGATAAGAGATGTTCATAGCACAGCCTATATAACATAATACGAGACAAGGCAACATGCACAATTACTTTAACATTGTGTCACCCCTGAGTTTAGTTGAATCTAGAAATATAACACATTATGACAGGCATTAAAAAATGTATTTCTCCTAAAGAGCGTTTAGCCAAAGACTTTGCATATCTTGGCATGCTGTGTAGCGTGTCCTTAAAAAACTGGACAAGTGGGGGAGAAAATAAGAAGTGGAAGCCTAAAAACTATTCGCAGCAGATGAACAGGACCTTAAAGAAACATACTTAAAACATAAGGAAACAAAAAAAAACAAACAAAACACACAGAAGACCTTGAACCAGACCTGAAAGATAGGTTTAGTTAATCAATTTGTTGTTCAACGAAGCCTCTTCAGAAATGGTCTCAGTGGAAGGGCAGCTGTCAAGAACTCATTCTTCAGTAAAGGAAACAGGTTGAGGTCTGACAAACTGCACAAGAACTGGAGAGATAAATCCAAATTTTAAAATTTTGGATTTTGGTATCACTGGCAACAGTGAGTCATAGTAAAGGGCTCTATCATGGTTTTGGGCTGCATTTCAGTCAGTGGTGTTGAAGATCTTCTCAAACTTGATGAACTAGAAAAGATGCACACGCCTACAGTACAGCCAGGGCTAATCTAAAGAAGGGCATCAAAAAAGCCAAACACCATTACAAAAAGAAGGTAGAAGAACACTTCTCCAACTCCAACCCCCGACGCATGTGGCAAGGACTCCAGACCATCACAGACTACAGGACCACCAAACCCTCCCCCGCATCCTCTGATGTCTCCTTCCTCAACGAGCTCAACAACTTTTATGCTCGTTTTGAGCGAGGGAACCCCACAACCACAACCAAAGCAGACGTGACGCCAGACCACCAACCTCTGACTCTCTCCCCCACCGATGTAGGAGCGGTGCTGAGCAGGATCAATGTCCACAAGGCTGCAGGCCCTGATGGCATACCCGGGCGTGTTCTCAGAGCGTGTTCTGGGGAGCTTGCAGGAGTGCTGACAGACATATTCAACCTGTCCTTGGCCCACGCTGTGGTACCGGCCTGCTTCAAATCCACCTCCATCGTCCCGATACCCAAAAACTCCAACCCATCTTGCCTCAATGACTACCGCCCAGTAGCACTCACCCCCATCATCACTAAGTGCTTAGAGCAGCTGGTCCTAGCACACTTCAAATCCTGTCTCCCCCCCACCCTGGACCCCCACCAATTCGCATACCGCCAGAACAGGAGCACAGAGGATGCAGTCTCCATCGCACTGCACTCTGTCCTCTCACACCTGGACAACAACAACACCTACGCCAGAATGCTGTTTATAGACTTCAGTTCAGCGTTCAATACAATCCACCCCTCACAACTCATCAGGAAACTGACAGACCTGGGCATCAGTTCCCTCATCTGCAAATGGTTACTGGACTTCCTGACCAACCGCCCCCAACATGTCCGGCTGGATAACCACTGCTCATCTACCATCACAATGAACACCGGTGTACCACAAGGCTGTGTGATGAGCCCTTTCCTCTACTCCCTCTTCACCCACGACTGCAGACCTGCTGATGGTTCCAACACCATCATTAAGTTTGCAGATGACACCACGGTGATTGGCCTCATCAGTGACAACGATGAGGCCGCCTACAGGGAGGAGGTGGATCGTCTGGCTGAGTGGTGCGACACAAACAACCTGCTGCTTAACACCGAGAAGACCAAGGAGCTCATCGTGGACTACAGGAGGAATGCTGACCCACATCCACCCATCCACATTAAGGGGATGGCTGTGGAGCGTGTGAGCAGCTTCAAGTTCCTGGGAGTCCACATCTCCGAGGATCTCACCTGGACGACCAACTGCTCCAAGCTGGTCAAGAAGGCTCACCAGCGCCTCTTCTTCTTGAGGACTCTGAGGAAGAACCACCTGTCCTCAGACATCCTGGTGAACTTCTATCGTTGCACCATCGAGAGCATCCTGACCAACTGTATAACAGTCTGGCACGGGAACTGCTCTGCCTCGGACCGGAAGGCGTTGCAGAGGGTCGTGAAAACTGCCCAGCGCATCGCCGGAGCACCACTTCCTGCCATAAAAGACATCTACAGGAAGCGGTGTCTGAAAAGGGCTGGGAAAATCATCAGAGACCCCAGTCACCCATCACATGGACTCTTCACCCTCCTGCCCTCTGGGAGGCGCTACAGGAGCCTCCGGACTAAGACCACCAGGTACCGGAACAGCTTCTTCCCCACAGCTGTCAGACTCCTGAACTCTGCCTCCTGACATCTGACCCACGTTAACACATGGACTGAACATACACACACCCACAATGGACAACTGTACCCTCAAACACACAATAATAACATGGACTGAACCACCACTCACAACCACTAGCACTTTATATAGATACTGTAGAAATTATCCACATATCTAATTTATCTTAACTGCACTACTGTATAGCTCTGTAAATAATCATTCTGTACATACGATAATTTTTAACCCTACAACTGTTTACAACTTGCATAGTTCCCATTTCTGTATAACTGTATATCTCAGATTTCTGTAAAGTTATTTATTTCATATTCTGTATAGTTTTTCATATTTATATCCTGTTCATATCCTGTACATAGCTTGTACTCACTACAGCCTGTACATACCTATAGTCATAGAATATTCACAACATACTTCATACCGTGTACATTATAACATACCATAATAGACCCATTTCTGTAATATACTTACATATCTATATTATTGCTAATATATATTGTAATATATCTATATCACTAAAGCACTTCTGGATGGATGCAAACTGCATTTCGTTGCCCTGTACCTGTGCATGTGCAATGACAATAAAGTTGAATTCTATTCTATTCTATTCTAAACAAAGTACCATCAGATTTTTACAATACATGCAACACAATCTGGAAACCATCCGATTGGCAACAGATTCAGTTTTCAAAAAGAATATGATGCAAAAAACACAGTAAAAGCATGCCTGGATAGAAAAACATACATTATTGAAGCAGTGTTGGATCATTTTGATAGAGCTCAGGAGGTAGAGCAGGCTATCTTCTAACTGGAAGGTTGGTAGTTCGATCTACATGCCAAATATCCATTAGAGAATGTGTGTGAATGTTAGACGGAAAGCACAAAGTGCCTGTATGAATGAGTGTTCATACAAGCACTGGGTGAATTAGGCAAGTTGTATGAAGTGCTTTGAGTTCTCAGGTAGAGTAGGAAAGCTTTATATAAGAACAATTTCCCTTTTTTTTTTCTTTACAGAGAACAAAAAGCAGCCAACATCCAAAAAAGAGCTTCGCCCTTCTAGAAACTGAAGAAGAATTCCTGGAAACTAATTAAAGAACTAACCCCAAGTTTAAGAGTAATAAAAAATAAAAGAAAGCTTCTAAATATTAAAGTTGGTCATAAATCGCTGCACCTATTTCCCATTTCTCTAGCAAAGTGTATATAAATAAGGAATGAGTCAATACTTTTGCACAGTACTGGAAAACTGGAAATAAGTAAAAAGTTATTAACTTAATAACAGTGGGTGGATGATGGAAAACTGCTGAAGTGAAAGCATTAAAACACATGATCAAGATGAAGGTGAGAGTCTGCTAGTCGTAATCTACTGCTAGATATAGCCTTTCAATGTCAAACATGAAATCAACATTTAATATAAGGAAGGTAGGAACAGAAAGCTGCACACTCAAACCTTTTTGCCATTTTGTAAAATATCTTCATATAACCGCAAAAAGCCCCGACAGAAGATGAAATGTGAGCTTTCAGTGCTCAGCTAATGTGGTCTTGTCATTGGCAGAGCTATATCAATAACCTATCTGCAGCTGCAGTTGTTGTGCTAGCACAGCATACAGTGGGTAGACATCCGCACTTGTGCCTTCCTTTGGGAAGGAGAGGGAAATCAGAGAACTAATCAGCAGCAGCTAGGACTGTGGAGGTGAATGCAAGTGCAACAAGCTCGTGATGCTGATGGGAGCTGACAATGAGAATTGGGAGAGGATCAGGAGACACCCTTACTTAAGCTAGCTGTTTCCTCAGCCTGGAAAACTTTGATTTAATGTAATGGAGTCTTCATCAGGAGGGAAGGAAAAAAAAAACAATGGGAATTTGGCAATTGTTTGCTTGGAAGGCCTGTGAAATTAAGATGAGAAGATTGGAGGGTTTGTTTGTGTGTGTTTATAAGGTAGTGAGGAACTCTGGCTCTGAAAATATGTTTCTATATTTTTCTGAAACAGTTGGGTACAATGCTTGTTCTTGTTCTCTGATGTTTGCAGAGTTGTTTGGGCTGCGTAACAACAGCGTAATTAACGTCCCAGGGGTGTAAATAGCAAATAAATTAATACTAATTCTATGCAGAGATGTACAAAATAGCCTCCATTTTTAGTAGCTTGTTAGCGCCCGCACACACACAAACACACACAAAACGGTGGCATGTACACACACAAACACACATGTATATCCTTCCTGCACACACATGCATATAAGTAAACATGACACACCTCGCCTCCTTCCAGTCATACATGAACATAAAACACACAAGCTAACACATTCAAACATGCTACCAATACAAACACACACCTACTTCTTAATCCCTCAGCACCACGAACACAATGAGGAAGTGAATTATGATGTGTGAGGACTTGGCTTGGTATCACAGGGAGGCTACCACACTGCTCATTTGGATGTTAATTAGTTTGGCCTGTTTGCATTTTTATTTATCTGGTGCACAGAGTTTGAGCTGATAATCTATTCACACTGATATTGGGAGATAAAACTTCAGCTCAGATGAGGCTGGCCAGTAAAATTGCTGCTTTTCTTAAATTATTCATCAACAGGGCGGCTCTGAGTGGCATCCCATGCATTTCAAAGTCACTCCATCCCGCCATTTATCTGCTCAAGGTACATGTTGGGGATTGATATCGGCATCTATAATAAGGTATGGCTCCCTGTCCCTCTCTGTCTCACCCCTCAGCATCAAACACCTCCATGACAAATTGGTCCCGTCTCTATTTCCTTCAGTTGAATTAAAATGCTATATCACCCTCAATAGCACATACTGTATTGAGATATATTGATATGCATCCAACACGGGGCATGTAATGAGAAGAGATGACAGAGCGCTTGGATTGCCGGTGCACCTGCCACATACTGCTGGCCAAGTCAGTGGGATGAGAGATGAAGAAGAAGATGAACAGGGCACAAATGCAACCCCCCCCCCCCTCTCCCTCGCTGCGTGGCTGATTTACAAGTTATGGCCTTTTTCTCCTTCATTCCGCCGTCATTGAAAGAAGATTAGATGGGGCCGATTGCTTTAGACATCAAACATCATACAGTCGATCCGTCGGAGCAGTCACTTTCAGTGCCGCCCCTTACGCACAGCTTTGTGGATGCATTCACAGTAAGAAAAGAGGAGGAAAAAAACTGTATGCCTTCCCAGAGTCCACCCTCTTCTTCAGCCTCTAACCTCCCCTGTTTCTCTATTCCACAGTCAACTGATGCTCACTGGGATGTAAGGGCAGTATTTTCTCCCCCCCTCCCCTCCCCCCATGCTTTTTTGTCTCGTTTTTCTCTCTCCCTTTTTCTTTATCGCTAACTTGTGAATGGCAACCAATCAGGGGAAGAGTCGCCTCAGCTTCAGCCTCGGTGACATCCACCGCCAGAAGTGATGCACGGCTAGAGAAAGAGAGAGGAGGGGATAGAGGGAGAGAGAGAGGGAGAGAGAGAGGAGGGGAGGGGGAGGAAAGAAGGGAAGGGAGGGAGAGAAAGAGAAAGAGAGACACAGACAGAGCAAGAAGAGATGATAGAAAGAAAGTGTAGAGGAGGAAAGGGGAGAGAAGCCAGAGAGCGGGGAGGAGAAATGGAGCGAGGGAGGGAAGAGAGAAAGAGCAAGGCATAGAGCGAGGGAGGGAAGTAAGCAGGAGACTCTCTCTCTTTTCCACGCACACACACTCACACACACTCCCATACACATTCGCACCAGCTGTGCTGTTGTCAGTCTTGGAATGTAAGCACTGCCGTGAGGAGTCAGAGTCTCCACCGCTAAGCACTGCTAAGGAGTAGGAACACAGTACCGTGCACTCAGTGACACAGATGGATGCTAAGCTGTGAGAATCAAAGGTAAGGGCTTTTTCTGATTAATGTTTAAGGGTATATTTATATTTTGTCTGCTCTCAGACTCCAGGGGATGATCTGCTCCTTGCACTGTGACAAAGCCAGACTAATGCAGCAGTGTGGATATCTCAGGAAAAGAAGTGTTGGAACTTCAAAGAGCTAGAAAACAGCTGAATCAAATTAGCTGTATTTTTATTTATTTTTGTATACCTTAAAATGTTTTATTATTTTTTTAAATGTTCTTGAATGTACAAGGAAGACTTGAAAATCAAGGAAACTTCACATTGTGATATCCAAGTAGATTCCAATTTTTTTGCCTTTTTACAAATGAAACTTAAGGATCAATTAGGGTGCTTTCTTTAAAAAAAAAAATAATTAAAAAGCTTTAGCTTTTTTAAAATTCATTATATTTTTTGACATTGTAAAATATTCAGCCCATGACACCTGTCACACAGGAGATAATATGTACCTGTAAGATACTATGACTATGTAAAATACTCAGTAGTCTGATATCCAAACTTTGTCACTTATTCTTAGTGTGATGTTCTCCATACTGTGCACCCATGGTTGCCTGCATAGCTTATATGCACGAGTATAGCCTATGCATACACCTAAGTGCACTTCTGCTGTATATATGACTCTATGTGTGTGTGTGGAGATGTATTTGTCTGTCTGCTGAAAGCCAGTGAGTGCGGCTCACACTTGTGATGTGCTGTGGGCAGATTTGATGGAGAGGCACTGTACCATTCATATCTCTAAAAATGCATGAAGGTGTTTATGATGGTGTTCGAGCACCGCAACAAGAGCAGCCAACAGTGTTACAGTGTACGTATATGTGCATTTCCTCCACAGCACAAACTTAATCCAACCCTGACTCTCTTTTTCAGCCTTTCTAGCAGCAACAGCAGCAGCCTACTCCCTCTGTGTGCTGCCTCACACGCAGACGGCTTCACAGTCACCAAAGTGATATATGAGGGTTTAGTTGTGTGCGCCAGGATGCCCGTGTAACACCATTATTGTTTAGTGCAAATTAGCCACTAACACGGTCCCTGAATTATTGTCAGATATGGAGCGACCTTTCAGCATTAGAATGAAAAGAGGTGGAAATCCATTCTCCCACAGAGGCGAAGAGGCTCTCATGAGCATTTGCAAAGCTGGCTTTAAAGAATCAGACATGAATACATATTTGAAAAACACTACATATGTTCAAATAGAGAAGCAAGAGTGGGAAGTGAGTGCATTTTCACAACAAAATGGGAACTGTAATAAGCTCGCTTTGCGCCTGAATTAAATTCTAGCATTTGTAATTTCTTTCCGGTCTCTGTCTAAAACTACTTGGTCAGACTTTCATTCCTACCTAGTTACACTCTCCTAGATGCATCTCAGCATAAACATTTTTTCCTCTTTTAATCTCTTTTTGTTACCTTTTCATTGTCAACACACCCTTTTCAAGAATAACGCCCCTGCATCCACAACCCCCTTAGAGTAGCTTTTCAACACAGAAGTGTGCACTGTATCACAAAATTGCTTTGAGGATTTCAAAACATGAGTAAAGCTTGCTGAGGTTTGCCAAAGACTGCAGCCGTCAGAGGCCGACTTGGGAAGGTCTAGGGCTCCACCAAGTGGAAGTTTGCGCAGGTGCAGCAGCTTGGTGCATCAACGCCCCTCATGCTAGATTTATACTCTGTCCGTGCTGCTCTGTCAATACCGGCAAGCAATCACTGGAGCCACTCAAACTGCCAATCACATAACACTAGTTTCTAGCACCAACCTCGCATATAAGGTTAGCATTTGTCACCGCAAAAAATACAGCATTTGCTTGATATAAATCATGCCCTTGGACAAACAGTGTAAGTACAAAAGATCACCAAGACTAATCATGACACCAATTCGATGACCTTGCCGCCTTCCTGTGCCCTCTCTCCATCTTAGTCTTCTCTTTTTCCAATTACTCCACCTCTGCCTGTGTTTATTCACGGCACTTTTAAAATATATTCACGCGCAGAATTCCTTGATTGTGCAACATAAGACTAGAATTTAGATGGGGTCTAAAGGTCTGTGGTTTCAAAGTGGGTCAATATTTGTGTAGGAGGTAGGAGGTTTTGTGTAGCTGAGTCTTTATTATGTTGTCCTACCCTTATGTAACAATGCATCTATTCATGGATAATGTAAATGTATTGTGTTACTTTGGGGGACTATTTTCATTTGATAAATCAATGTCATCCAAAATGAATTTTTGGTTAAGTAGGGCGGTTTCCAACTCCTTTTTGTGTCTTATATCTTCACTAAACAGCTAAATCCCTTATATACTTATTAAAACATGGCAAGTCTATTCACTGCAGACATTTGCAGTAAATAGTAACCACAGTCATATTCAAGTGCCAAAGTTTGCAGCAATATTCTCCCATGTACGGAGGATTATCAGTTTATTATGCAGAGAACTCTTAAAGAGGTTTACTAGCCAGACCTCTGCTGCATATTGCATCTATAATTATTGTCTCACTAGCGTCAGAGAATAAAAGTGCACGGTTAGCGTGCTCGGTTTGGGCTTCATGGGCAAGCCTGCATGTTCAATTTCGGGGGCATAAAATTTTACACAGACTAATGTGCAAGCCTGCGCTTTTCTAGGAAGCATATCCTGATGAACAGTTAGTTTATATCTGATCAAAGATATTCTTATTCAGCAAAACAAGAATGTATAATTTGCAGATTACAGAAACGGAGCAGAGCAGAGCAACTGCCAGACTGTGTCTTAGCCAAGATTAAGAATAACAACCCTAGACAACACTTAAAAGTAATTCTGTCCCTTCACATCTGTGTGCCTTAATGCCAAGCCATATAAGCTGCCTACAAGTTAATCTAATCATAAACAACTTTTTCTTAATAAACTCCACGATTTAATAGGTTGAATAAGCTGAGATAATTTAGTTTGCGTATATAGGATCTGGCGTACATTCAGCATGCTCACTCATCCTTTAATGGAGTGTTTGGAAGAATTCTGAAAAGAAACACTGGCCTAATGCTTAATAGGCACACCACATCAAAGATTAATATCCAGAATGCTATTAAAACTCAAGGACAGGCTGGGATGATAATTAGAAAATGCAATCACAAGCATCAGACTAGATTAATTGCAAGGCGGCGTTTCCTGATTTCGGCAATGCACGTGTCACACTAATGTCACATTATGAGCAAGAAACTAACATAAAAAATGTAGCACATCAGCAATTTACAACGATTTCTACATTTCATCTCCGTTACTGCGGCAATACTTGGACAAAATTAAAGTCTCTGTACTTTCAGAACGCTGGATTTCATTCATATGTGCAGCCTGTTGTTCAACATCTTTATAGTTTCTTAAAAGCTTTGGGTCAGTCCTACCATGTCAATGAAATTTGTGTTAGAGTTATTACATAGTTTTAATAGCTTTCTCCTCTACCTCATCCATATATCGTATACATTAAAAAAAAACTTTGATCAGTTATTGAAGAATTACTGTTGACGTAACAGATTTAATTCATTTAAACTCCCCGAGTCACTGAGAATAAATAAAATGTTTCAAATTAAGATCTATCAGCTACATGTTTTGATTTTCTATTCACAGTACTGCGTGTACTTAAATTTGCCATTTCGCTATCATCATTAGAAACATAATACTAATTTGTTCCCTGACATTAATAGATCCTTTGTTCATGTGACTTGCTTCACAGTCCTTTTTTAAATTCTCTGAACAAAAGCAGAGACATCGACTCGCATGGGCTTTTAAACAGCGTTCCCTGAGGTACACAGCGAGTGCTTGCTGGGGTAACTCTCGTACCTTAACCTTTATAAAGGGACCCTGCTAAATGGGTTCTTTTAGGAAGAGAGGTAAGATTTATTAGGATTAACTTACAAAAGACCATCAATTATGCATGGACACCCAAATTACCTATCAGGACCAGTCAGTGGGGACACAGCCTTTAGTGAAGTATTGGAAGAAGACTGCCAATAACACAAAATACCTTTTCACAGGCACAAAGCCTGACAGACACCTGGGGATAATTTTGGTGGTTTGGGAAATTCTGTGTATGTCTATATGGATTTTCTCCTTTTGGAGTGCATCAAAACATCTTCAGGGAATAAAAATCTATGAAATTAGCCATCAGTAAAGGATGCAAAAATTAAGTAGAGCTAAAAATTGAGAGGAAGTGGGTAAGGAGGGTGAACTGGATGGAAGAGATGAAAAAGACAGACTTCCCTTTAGCAAGACGATCCATTTATACATATGTTAGTGGAAGTCTGTTCTGTAGCTGTAAAATGTAAGTGAACAACTGTGAAGCAGAACATTAAAAAAAAATCTACAGAGGATGTTGGGGTAATATATTTTGCTCATGTCAGAAGCATACTTCTCCCAGAGGTGCCTGTATTAAGCTGTTTAAACATGCTCACCGTCTTTGAAGCATCTCATCAGTGTTTGCATATCATCAGTAATGCTAGTTATAATTAGTAAAGTGCACCACAGTCCTTTAAGATGCAGGGTGTGGAAGAGATATGTCTGATTGTGAATTCTACCATATTTACTAAACTTAAATTATCTGCATCTAAAAAAAAAATACAAATTTGCTCCGGCTGATTACAGGAAGATGATTTCAATAGGATGCCAGTGTTGGTAATAAAGGATGTTGAGTAGCCCATTGAAAAATTAATAGGACCTAGCAAAGTTTCCCTGCAGGCTAATCATTGCTGGCTTAGTGTGTTTCCACTGTAGTGAAAAAGTGACTGAAGTCAAGACGACCACTGCTTGACCACTCATACATCACTGGTGTTGTAGTCCCACCATTAAAGTTTATGTAGTTTTCTAAAGTACAAGCCGCTTTGTTTGTTTGTTTGTTTGCTTTTCTGACCATCACGATTGAATGACATATTTCTAAATGCTTCTGGTCTCTGGGAAATGTTGCTGCGATGGAGACTTAAGAGTAAAAATGTAGTACATGAATAACTGCTTCCAAGAAAAAAAAAAAGGAATGTCATTAAACCCTATCACATAATGAATATGTCCAAGTCAAAGATCATTTTGATACAAAACAAGAAGCATGATTCATTAAACTGAATTTGATCTTGACATCCACTCCATTGGTTATGCACTTAGATTACCGAAGTCATCTGGTGATACATTTATTATGTTTATTGTCTTGAAATTCTTTATACTTCATGCCTTTCATTTATCATTTACTTAGAAGTTTGTCAAATCAGTTCCACCACATTAGCTTCATCTCTATTTTTATCATTAGATAAGTTCACTTTTACTAGAAAAACATATACACTCTTTTATGATGACACTATATTAATTTATTCTTAAGCTTACGGCTCTTAGACAAGCCTCAACATTAAATCATGGCTTTGAAGCTTTTAAGGTGATTGAATAACTAGTGCAGCTCTTGGCCTTGTATAGCAAAATCTGAAGGAAATCTGAAGGAAAAGCCACTGTACACAGAGTACAAAGCTGCTGTTTTCACAAGTGCACATGCTATTTGAGTGTTTTAATTGTATACTGTCAAAGCGATAGATAGGTGTCATGGTCTTTTTCTTGAATACAGTTTCCTCTTTTCACAGGGATCTAAAGGAGATCAAAGAAAGGAATACAATGTCTGTTCTGATGACACCACCTTCCAGTGCTGATCCTCTCAGAAGCTTATCACCATAATTCGGAAGTCATTCAGGACATTTCCCAGCTGATTGGATACCATGATAACCAATCAAGTTCTGCTGCTCCTCATGCTCTCTATCCTCTGGCCCACTATTGCCCTTCCTTTTGCGCCTGGGAATATTGGGAATCTGTTTGGGATGCCAGAGAGTGATGGTAAGATTCTTCAGCGGTCCAAACGTGGATGGATGTGGAATCAATTCTTTCTGCTCGAGGAATATACAGGAAACGACCATCAATATGTCGGCAAGGTAAAACGTCCAAACACATTGTAGACTAATTATAGGAGTTTTAGCTTGTCAAAGTAGTGTTTGATGTAATTGGCTGAAGATGAATGGGCTGCCAGAAATCTGGCTGTTACAGGCACAGTTACTGGAGCTATCAGACAGAAACAAGTGTACACAACCTCACTTTTTCCATGGTTTTCTTGATTACCCTGTGCAGTGTAAACATACTATTACAGCTAAAATAAAAGTACAGATTTTTTTTTTATGTGGCGGACAGCATTAATATAACAATAACATCCCATTTTAACATTAATACCAAAAACAACCATTTCTGGCTTTATAATAATTTTTGTGAGATCCTAATGAGACAAAAAGTCAAAGCATATAGAAGCTGAAACAGCCTGTGGACCAGCCTTTTTCAACAATATGACCATTTCTACCTTCAAATTTGAGGAGGTAGGAATGGTTATATTGTTGAAATAGGCATGGATGTACAAGGA
The DNA here is from genome assembly GCF_051167445.1 of Perissodus microlepis. Taxonomy (NCBI): domain Eukaryota; kingdom Metazoa; phylum Chordata; class Actinopteri; order Cichliformes; family Cichlidae; genus Perissodus; species Perissodus microlepis. The sequence continues at coordinate 25,421,661 of NC_140469.1, read as the reverse complement.
CACAGTGATGGGTGATACATAATACAAGAAAAACAGAAATAAAAATAAATAGACAGTGGCACCTACTGGAGTCAAACTATGGCATTTGTACATGCGTTCACCATGAACCTAAGGAGCACTTAAAAACTCGTATATAAGTTTATGCAGCTTGTGAAATCACCAGCACATAGAACAAGTGCAAATTTAATATCAATATCAGGTCAAGACCATAGCAAATCCAAGCCAAACAAAAACATGAGACTCGGCTCCTGCAAGACATGCACTCTCCTAAGAATCGGCCCAAAAAGTTTTGGGACAACGCTACTCTTCTCCACCCACCTACTTCAGACAGTTCTTTGTCAGCTCACCCGTGCTAGCACCATAAAGACAGGTGTGATGGGGAGCGTTGCAGTTATCAACTCAAGGGAGGGAAATGAGGTGACTGTCGACAGCCAATTTTCTAAGAGGAAGCTGGCTTTCATCACACACCTCATTCTCTGGAGTAAACAAGTGTCTTGTGCAAGGTTGAGTACGGGGGATATGACAACTTCTTTTGCTGAAACCATCATTCTGATGTGGTGAAGAGAAAGGAACAGTAAAAATAAAAAAAGAAGAGAGGGAGGAAGAAGAAAACATATCAATCAAGAAGGCCACTGAAATTCACCTTGTTGTATTATGTGATGAAGCAGCAGAGGAAATGCTAACTATAAATGGGGCCATCCAGTGATATGTCGGCGACTGGTGTGATGTGGCTTTTTCTCGACTCTTTGATGCTTTCTGGCACCCAACTTCTGTGGCATGACAGCAATCACATTCACCGGTTCCGCACTCCTCCTGTGTCCAATATCATTCACTATTAAACTGTCAGAAAAACATGAGCCTATAATAAATTACTGGAGGGGGAAAATAGGGCAAACACACGCTGCCATTCTGCTTTACAGAGGAAGCTGATACAAATCACTAATTCCATCAGTTTAACCACAGGGAAAAAAACTGTGATGGTAACAGAGACTGGTAAACAGACAAAGAATAAGTTAAGATGAAGGCACATAGCCTGAACCAAGTTTAAGGAGATTTTAAGAGTGAACAAGTTAAAAGATCAATCAATTAGTTGTCTATGACTAAATTAATCAGTGCCCTACTTTCAACCCTACTTTAATCACTAATTTTTCTCATTTATTGAGCAAACATACCAAGCATCCTCTGGGCCCAAGTCAGTACAAGAAAGCAGGACCAATGCCAAAGATTATATAGAAAGATATACAAAAGACTGATACGGAAAACTGAGAGAGTAACTGACTGTTCAAAAGATGGACAGGAAAGAAAAACCCAAGAACGGCAAATAAAATAAGAAAAAAATATGAGAGATCGAAATAACTTAAGACCCTCTGACTGTCACAAGAAACTGAATGAAAAACAAACAAGATCACATGGAAGCTAAATAACAGAAACAATGCCAAAGATGGAAAGGTCTATATGAAAGATACTCTTAATATACGACTGTAACCAGAGACTGACAATAAAAACTGAAAGGAAAACTGTAAGACTATACAAAAAATGGCCCAAAAGATTGACCTATATAAAAGATTTAATATAGGACAAAAAACTGATATGAAAAAACGGAAAGACTATATGAAATACAATACAAAAGACTGACAAGTAAAACTGATGGTGATAGCCTGATAAAATAAAAAAGAATGATAAGAATGAATGACGAACAAAAAAAAGAGCAATATCAAAAAAAGAAAAATAATGAAAGATTTAGCTTTAACACAAGACTGTAAAACAAAATATGAAAAATCACAAAAGATGAGGAGAAAGAAAGAATGAAAGAAAGAATTAGATATATAGATTATAACCTTACAAGACTAATACAAAAAAATGTGAGACCTTAAGAAAGAGACAGACAAAGACAGATAAACAGAAAAACAAAGATCAATCAAAAAAAGCCAGATCAATGTTAAAGGTAGAAGTAAAAAAAAGACAAAAAAGGACAGACAGACAGACAGGTATGAAGGGAAGAAAGAAAATGTAAAAAGCACTTCAGTACTCAGCACAAAGCCACCAAAGCCTCGATGGTCTTTCACATAAAGATCACTTAATGGCCTTTGTAGCGCACTGTAGCAGAACTTGTTTATTTCACATTCAATCAAAGCTCTCCAATCAGCCCACACACACTCACTAACTCTCACTTGAGGTTGATTTCTTGGTGATGGCAATCAAATGTGATGTAAAGAACAGTCTCACACTCGTATGCCTCACTTCTCAACTGAAAAGGAAGCAGTGCACGGCTGCAAATGCAGTATAATAAATGCAGATGATATTGCTTATCAGGACTTCAAAAGACGCACAGCTTTGAGGCTTACATAATGAATAGTGCAGTCAGATACCTCACAGGATGATGGAGACAAATAACTTCATTATTAAAGTCGTATTTTCAGCCAGATTCGGCAGCAGTTGTCAAATTGCTAAAAAGCAGGGTGTATTTTATGTATTATTTTATTTATATATTCTATGTAGCGCGAGTGTGTAGAATCCAAGTGTAAATCCACCAAATCTCATTTTAACTGACTTTCATGGGGGCATTAATGAGTGTGAGCACTCACTGTCTGCAGCTGTGGTGCCCTACTTCTTAAGCAGGGCTGTGAAGTGTGAACGCTTGCAATGCTGAGCAATACAAGCGCAAACTTTGGATTGTGCAGCATATGAGTGGTGTGTCTGAAGTGAACTAAATCCTATTAAATGCTCGGTACACTGCATTGTTTTTGTGCCTTGTAGACAAAATGTGCTGCCTAAATTAAAACTTTCAAGGTAGCTCACTTTGTGGTGTTAATATTTTGACAATAAGTATCCTTGGCTTTTTGCAAGGCCTTGCTTAACACTCCTCTGCATGAATTTTGCCGAACCTGTGTGCGTTACAAAAAACACAAAGCGTAACAGCGATAGTGTAAGCTGTACCTCTAACCAACATATTGCACATTATAGTACATGGCTCTAATAGTAAAGAATTCCTGCCTATGTCTTAAGAGACGGGGGGAGAGGAGGACGAGTGATTATTCTGTAACCGTTCTACACTCTATTTTGCTATCTCCTCTTTGCAGCACCAAGCAATGCTTACCAGAGACCTGACAAGAATTGCCAATGATTTTGCTGCTTTACTGACAATTCCTCAGTGTTTGTGCAAGGCGATTTAACTCATCAAGGCTCTCTTCTGTGCTTCTGTTGTAAGGCCTTGAAAACGCTGTGTTTGTGCTGCAAGGCCTTTAAAGGAGAGCCACTAAATCTCTGCAAATATAGTGTGGCAGTGCAAACATTAGATTTTGTAAGGACTTGTGAAAAACACTTTGTGCCACACTTTCTCGAGAGTGTCAATGGAAGTTTTTCTTTTTTTTTATAGCTGTACTAGATTTACGCTACATGTTAGATACAAAGTCTAACACACTTGAACTGTGTGCTTCAAGAAAAAAAACACCCCTCATGCCTCTCTCAAAAAAAAAAAAAAGAAAAAAAAAATATATATGATTAAAGTGCATTACAGTACTGAGTGCAGTTTCTATAGGACATCCCAAAAGAAATAAAATCCTAAAATCCCATGTTCCTGGCTCATTGCCTTGCTGACAACAGGAGAACAGAAACACTATTATTTTTAGATGCTGTGGTATCTTTTCCTAACATTGCTTACTTGTGCAGAATCCCTCCTTATTTGCAGTTCCACTAAGTCAGAAATCTATATGGCCATGGGGAGAAAATGTTTCTTTTACCCATGACTATGAAGGGAACGTTATGTCGACATCCAATAATTGGCACAAGTGTACAGGGAAAGGGCTTGGGTGGGGGGTGGGGGTTCAATTTAGACTAAGGGAAATATGTAAAATACAGGGCTCTGCAAAGACTGTAAAATTCCTATTATCTTTGAGACAGCTTGGCTGCACAGGTTTAGGCTCCTTTGATGGCTCATTGTTTGTTGTTTTTGCTTCTCAGCTTTCTTTTAACTGGATTAACAAACAAGCCTGAAAAATATGGTAATAATCAGATTTTAAAAAATGTGAGAATATCATGAAAAGATGAAAAAAAAATGCAATTGCTGTGGTGTGACATGGTTTGAAATTGCGCTGGCCTAATTATCACAGTGTTAGCACACAAGAGTATGCGAGAAGTCACAGTTTTGAATATCAGTAATGAAATATGTTCTTCTTATGTTGCACAGGATTCCAGTGATGCATAGTGAGCTAACCCTCCTATAACCTATATGCCAATATATGAAAAATTATTTTTAACGATAAGGTGACTGTGGAAATATAGATTTTTTTTTGAAGAGTGCAATTGCGCATAGCCCAGATATGAAGCCTATTTGAATGCAAAAATTCACACAAACAGTCTCCTGGCTGCTAAAATTACACTGTCATTCATAGTCAATAGCAGTAGCAGCTTTCACATCCATAACACATCTTAAATCCTTGGTTCACTGGCCTACGGCTCACATTCACCAACAATGAACAGACTGTCTCAGAACGCAAATATATGTGAAAATTCAAGCTGACTGATATTTCTCTTTAATAGCCTTTGGATAATAGAGTTCATCTGCTTGAAAATATTTCCCCACACAGTGCCAAATGCTGTGTCTATTGTTCATCTGAACTTGACAGCATCTTGTTTTCACATGCATCCTTATTTATTTATTTTTTAATTCTACCTGAGAATAGCTACCTCTCTGGTAATACATTTCTGATTTCCATCCGGAGTTGTACTGTTGACATTATTCTTCCAACTGCAGGAAAAAATAATTAGTTTCTTCACAGCATGCAGATATTAATATTAATAAGTTACTGACGTACATTCTGTGTCCCTAACTACTTGTCATTTAAAATGTGAACCCATGAGATAGTGCTCTAAATATATCTGCTGACAGATCCAGTACAGTAATGAGCTTGAATCAAGTGTCTGTCACAGTATGCCACCATTACTCGTCTGTGACACTTAGGAGATGCTTCAAGGTGATGGATAGGTCAGAGGTGACTAATTTTAGCAATTGTTGCTGTGGGTCAGGTTCTCATCATTTTTCAAAGGCACAATCTAGAAGAAAAATCCACGACTAATTTGATTTGGAGTAATGGAGTGCATCACACTTGATGCTCTGGGTGCAAAGGCACCATTTTCAAAGACTGAACCAGATTCCTTGGTGGGTTTACACAATTATTTCACAAAGGAACAAAAGTCAAAATTGGCAAAAGAGGTAAAACTGGCCAACTTGAGAAAGACGAGGGCATTACAAAAAAAATCATTTCCCTCCTACCAGTAGTGCATGCAGTTGGTTTTTTTTCTTGTTTAAAGTTAAAGAAAATCTAATTAGGGAGAAATGTAGAAGCAAAGTTCTCTAGATCATTTCCAAAGGCTTGAAAAACTAACAACAGCAACTACGTTTGATGTTAGCAATTGAGAAGCACTGTTGTTATTGTATGGAGAAGTGTTCAAAAGTAATAGAATTAAATTTTAAATAGCTTTGTACTTTATAGCCACTGGTTACACAAAATCAATGCGTCTTACTGAAAGCTGAAGCTTTCTTGTCAGCCTGAAGTCCATGACGGAAGAGTGTGCAATTCCTCCAATTACACACCCATACAACATAACACAGTTTGTACAGGTCTGTCTTAAGATTCGTTTCAATTTTTAATATGGATCTCTCTGATTTTCAGCTGCACTCCAACATGGACAAGGGCGATGGCAACGTGAAGTACATCCTGACTGGAGACGGGGCAGGCACCTTGTTCCTGATTGATGAGAAGTCTGGGGATATTCACGCCACAAAGAGGCTGGACAGAGAAGAAAAAGCCATGTACACGCTGAACGCAAAGGTTCTGGACAGAAACACCAATGCCGAGCTGGAGCCTGACACTGAATTTAATATCAAAATTCATGACATCAATGACAATGCCCCAAAGTTTGCAAAGGAAATCTACTTTGCCAGTGTGCCTGAAATGTCTGAAGTGGGTAAGTTATAGTTCGTTTAATTTTAACACTGATTAATCGACAAAATTAAATCAATAACTGTTAATTGGCTGGATAGCTACAATATAAAACTGGCCATTTGTGCTCTGAAAAATCGCATCCCCATTGGACTAAACAATTAACTAAAGATCATATTTAGCTTCTGAATCTATAAGGAAAACCATTAGTCCACATTTATTTATCTGAGAATTGATGCCATTATAATGTTAATAGAATATGGCAAAACAATTTTCAGGCAATGCAGAAAAAGCAAGCCACTATTCATCAGTCAGCTGGTTTGGTTTAATGTGACGCTGTGTTCACTTCTTTCACAGTTATTTGCTGTTTTGCGATTGTTATTCGCACGGTCAGGCTCATTGGGCATTCATAACAAGTAATGCCATTTGCCATTTTTAATAGGCGGTAGAAATATTAAAAGTTTAGATTGTCACAGTCTTTCCAATTAAGGATTTGCTTCATTGCACTCCACTTCATTCCATTCAAGTAATATAAATAAGCCAGTTGGCATGAATATAAACAAAGCTTACGAAAGTAATGCATGCAACTTGAAATCAATCCTCAATTATGCAACCACAAATTAATACACGGGAACAATCAAGGGTAAATCAAAACCCAATTGCCTATATGACAAAAAATTATCTTCCATTTGGAATTCATAATGCATTTTTCTTAGACGTCCTAGCTTCAAAGCCTGGCAAAGGATGGCTCAGTATTACTGCTACCCACCACTAATAAACTTCCTTATATGTTCAGTCTGAACACACTGGTTAGCCAAGTCACCCAGCTATAAAAAAAACCCAGCAGCCTCCTTTTATACTATCAGTGCTGGGACTAAGTGGGACAGATGTTCGAGGGTTCATTAGTATGCACGGAGACCGTTAGACCCAAACAGGACACGGCAGAGGTCTCCTGAATGCCAAGGACAGTATTCGCAATGTAGCACTACTGAAACGCTTGGGTGGATTTTACAGGACTTAATATGGAAGTGATTTCAGTGACAGCATATCTGAGAGGAACTGAATTCTTTCGAAGCTTAAGTATGGATTCATTTGAACTTTTTTTAGACACATCTTTAGAGTCCCCAGTGTATGTGTCCTGGTGGTAATTAGTAATTGCAAACACTCTTTCAGTCGCATAAAAAATACATAAATAAAAATGATTTAGTTGAGTGGTAATTGTACCTAGACGAGCATAAAAGCATGTCAGTTGTACCTTTATCTCTCCACACTTTGGGCTGTTAACAGAAAGGGGGGGAAACCTTTTCCATTTTTCGGGGATCATTATTATTATTATAGTTTCAGCTTTTCACAAAATATTTTATGACAGTAATTGGTGTGCAAAATGGCTACGGGCTGGCGTGTCATTAGTCAAAACTGCATGGCATGAATTGAAAAACTAAATGTGCATGTTATTACTACATCTTTTCATACCACGTTTGATTTATGAGACAGAGAGAGTATTCTTTCCTTAAGGCTTGACAAACCATCATTTTTTAGTCTCACTGATATTTAAATTAGACCCATTACCTGGGTTTAATCAAAGTAATAATTTTGACTGTGGATCCAGATGAGATCTAATCACAGTCTGAAAGTGTAGGTTATCAATTTTGATTCACTGTTTAGTCACTCGCCTATCTCGGCACGCTTGCTTTTTTGGAGAAAATTGATTTTGTTCAGAGGCCCGGTCGTCGAATAAATACGAACAATATCAGGGCACTGATGGCGTTAATAATGGTCACTTTGAGCAACTGGCTTTCTGGAAATGAGTGTCAGATTTGCAGAAAACTTTCTCTATACTAAATTTCAAAAGTTGACTCAGTTACTTGATCATGTCTTGTTTTAATAAGCGCAGTAACAGAATCAATTAAAATTGACTTTCGATGTTTGTTTTGCAGGTACATCTGTTGTCACTGTAACTGCCACTGATGCTGATGATCAAACATATGGGAACAGTGCCAAGCTTGTGTATAGCATTCTACAGGGACAGCCCTACTTCTCCGTGGATTCTGAAAATGGCAAGCCAAACGCAGCAGGATCTCTTAGAAGCAGCTTCTAATGTGTTGCAATGTGTGTGAGAATTAAATAGGAAGGAAGGGGATTCATCTGACTCTCAGGGTTATTAATCCAAATAAGTGCAAGATTGATTTCTTCCACTAATTTCAGCTGAAATTTCCAATTGTGTTTGTGTTTGGCTAAAAAAGTGTTCATGTTCAAGTTTTCTGTCAGGAAAGTAAGAGTTTAATATTTACAAGAACACTGTGGTACTTGTAGCCATGTAATCTTTCATCTTGCATATATCATGGAAGAAACCAAACATTTTGTCTGTGAGTCATAAAATATTAATAAGACAAAACCTTTCAAATCCATTAGTCCCATTATTTACGTACAGCATTTCTAAAATTGGATATAAGTAATGCCTGACATTTTGGGAAGTGGGCTGATAGGCTGTCGTACCAAACAGAGCTAGATGGGGCGATCAATGTCAATTTCATCTCTAAGCATTCACTCAATGTCAGATGGAAACAGAGATTGATGCAACCAAGCCCTGTTAAAGCAACAAACAACTGCACACTGTCTTATTTACAGAGTGATTTTCTTATAATTTAAGAAGAAAATGATTTGAAAAAGTTCGATCACAACAACTGGGCTCTGTATTCACAAAGCAGGTTAAAATTCCCTATTTCCAATTGTAAGCTGACCCTGAAAGGTATTGTTCTCAACAATGTTACAGAGGTTGTCACAGAATTTAGTTCTAGTAATTTAAAAGATTTGAAGGTTAAAAGTAAAACCAAACTAAAATTACATTTATTAAGGACTTTAAACAAAATGCTTATATTCTGTAATCATAAAAAGAAAAGAAAAGACAGAGAAAAGTACTGCATCGTGCATCTGGTATACAAATGTAGCACTTCTGACACTAAAAAACATTGCCAAGAAACATAATCCGGGCAGCAATTAGATTTCCCTTGAAAACTTAATTGGCAAACTAAATCAGAGGCATATAAATGTAATTTTCTAGCAGACATGGTTGCGACAGAGACAGAATTGATAATAATCTCATCGCATTTACAGTAAGAGAGGAAATAATTTCTCAAAATAAAATGTATCTTTAAAACAGCAAAAGCGGTGACTAACTTTTTCTTTTTTCTTATTTCCAGGCACGATAAAGACAGCTCTCCCTGGTATGGACAGAGAAGTCAAGGAAAACTACCAGGTTGTGATCCAGGCTAAAGACATGGCTGGGCAGATGGGAGGGCTTTCAGGAACCACTACAGTCAGCATCACTCTCTCTGATGTAAACGACAGTCCGCCTCGCTTTGCGAATCGTAAGAGGCCTCCCTCTTCTACTTTACTGTTTTGCAAAGCATTTTAAGACAAGAGTTTTGCGCATGAATCTATGTACAATAAAAATGATCATGGATTAATGAAGCAAGCACGCAACCAAAGAGTTTCCCATTTAATGTCATGTTTAGATTCCTTCCGTGTGACTGCTGTCGAGTCCACAGTGATTGGAGCCGCTATTGGGCGAATTAAGGCTGATGATCCAGATGTGGGCCGTAATGCTGAGATGGAGTACACAATAGTTGGCGGCCATGACATTTTTAATATTATCACTGACCAAATCACACAGGAGGGAGTCATCATAATAAAAAAGGTACCTCAATTCTATTTCATCTTCTGTTTCTCTCTATTTCTTATAATATTTTATATGTGTTTTACACAGTCACTGTTCAAGTAGCCAGCTAATGTCATAGCTGTAACATCAGACAAAAAATGTAGTTACATTATTTCACATTTTGTAATTGGTTTGAATATTCCAGATTTGGGAAAAAGTTTGAAATATAGCCCAAAAGTATGGTTTTGATTTTAATTTGACATAAAATATGTAAAATATCTCACATCCAACTAAAATAAAGATTATTTAACTTCAAACGGTAAGTCAGGACAGCATAGTTTCAGATTAGATATTAGTTAGCAGTTTTGATGTAAGAAGAACATGACAGCCTATTTGTGAACTGAAATGTAAAATCACCCTAAGGTAGTAAAATGAATAATATAAAAACTCTTGTGCTAGAAATTCTCTCAAAAGATCCCCAGATCAGTATTCCTTATTTGGATTTGTAACCTAGAATTTGGAATATGATTAAGATAAAGGCAGACAAATGAAAAGCAATCAATTGCACATCAAAATCCTGGAGGCAGATAGTTTTTTTCCCCCTTTCTTTTTAAATGGAAACCTCTACAGCTTGACTTCTGATGTGCTTTCATCTCTAGCCACTGGATTATGAAACTAAGAGGGACTACGAGTTCAGAGTGGAGGTGAAAAATACCTACTTGGATGCAAGGTTCATCCATGGTTTGCAATTCAAAGACTACGCCACGGTCAAGGTAACGGTAGAGGATGTGGACGAGCCCCCAATTTTCACCAGGAACCCTTACATCATCGAGGTGCACGAGGACACGGCTGCTGGCAGCTTCGTTGGTGTGGTATCAGCCAGGGACCCAGATGCTGACAACAAGCCAGTCAAGTATGCTACAGGGCTCAGAAGTGCTGAGGCCTTACACTGTGCCAGACTCTTTGAGTAAAATGCCAAATAGCTTTCCTAGCCTACAACAACAAATTCCCTTTCATCTGGAATTAGGTACTCGCAATTTTGTAAACTTGCAAAACAATCAATGGCTTGTTAAACAAAGATTTCCTAACCAGCCAATTGGGTGTAATGCTTTATTGTAGTAATTTGATTGTTTCAAAACTCATTGTCCCAGCTTTAATTATACCAGAATAAAATCAATGCAAAAACAAGCAACACATGGACGAAATACAAAGTCTCCTCTTATCAGTTTTATAGAGTGAGGATTAAAATGTGCCCACTTAGTTAAATCTAATCCATCAGCCAAGCCATGTGTCAGTGTAGAAGGGGGGGAGAATATTATTCATGGGTCCCTCCTGGTGATTTCCCAGTGGAAGATGGCGGCAGCATTGTGAAGTGAATACAGACTGTTTATTTCCCGGAATTATGTAAGCCCTCTGTGGCACTGCACAAAGTCAAAGTGAAAGAGCCTAATTTGCTGTATCGATTCACACAGCTCAGCGCCGCCGTTCCACACATATGGCGCCTGCCCATCTCTGACACAGAGATATGCTGCTCTTGGCCAATGCCACATGGCGTATTGTGTTGCATATTCCAGTTTCACTTGTGTATGAAAGGTGACTATGACAAATGAGCAGGCTCACAGAAAGATGTATCATCTTTTGACAATGGGGAGCCTGGAAAGCAGTTTCTTTTGCAGGAATTAATGCACTTTGTAAAACACAATTTTAAGTAGATAAGGACGTTAGTGTGTTTTTTCTCACAAAGACAGCCCCGTGCAAGCAGAATGACTTTTAACTGGTCATTTTACAACAACAATAACACTAATCTGTTGTAGAGTTAACATGATTTGGTCTGTTTGGAGATTTGTGAGCACTTCTATCTCACTGGTATGAATAACTACGTTATTTCTTGCAGATACTCCATTGATCGACACACAGATCTGGAGAGGCTGTTCAACATTGATTCTGTAAATGGGACCATCACAACACTGAAAGCACTGGACCGAGAAACATCCAAATGGCACAACATTTCTGTGGTGGCTACAGAAATAAGTAATTGTTGTTTTTGATATCCAATTTATAATAATAATAATAATAATAATAATTTTTCATCTGTGCCGTAAATAACTGAAATTATTTTATGTAATCATTTTAGATAATCCACGTCAGACAACTCGAGTGCCAGTGTTCATCAAGGTGTTGGATGTCAATGACAACGCCCCTGAGTTTGCCATGTCCTACGACACATTTGTCTGTGAGAATGTCAAGGCAGGACAGGTATCAGTGGTTTCCGTCATTATCATGGTTTCATGGGCAAAATAAGGATATATATAAATGGCACTGAAGCACAGGGTCAAATTCGTCAGCTGTATATATTGCATAAGTATTCACACAACAGAAAATACTTAGATGCGACTGTGTTCCCAGACACAATTTTCATGTCAGAATTACATTTAAATCTTTTGAACAGCTGTTAATATAGTAATTTCTGACTATCACAGTGGCACCATGGTGGTTATCAAAGAGATATCTAATTCTGCAATATTGCAATACACACAGGCCACTTCATTAGGGACACGCTGCTTGTATTGGCTTGGGATCCTGTTGGAACCCTGCTTTAGAACTACTTTATTTATTTGGGATAGTTTATTATTCTGCTGGAAGCACCTGACATGGAAATTTAATGCTGTTTACATCAAATTCTGACCCTGGTATCCAAATTTTGCAGCAGAAATCAAGACTCATCAGACCAGGAAACCTTTTTCCAATATTGTAATTGTCTAACTTTAGTTGAGACCATGCAAAATGTAGCCTCAGTTTGCTAATCATATCTGATGGAAGTAGTGCCTGGTATAGTTTTCTGCTACATTCAGAGATGCTCTTCTGCATACCTTCGTTTGGTTTGAGTTACTGTTGCCTTCCTATGAGCTCAAAGCAGTCCGGCCATTCTCCTCTGACCTCTGGTATGAACAAGGTATTTTCTCCCAAAGAACTGCAGCTCACTGGATAGTTTCCATTTTTTAGAAAATACTATGTGAACTCTAGGTTATACAGGAAAATCCCAGTACATCAACAGCTTCTGAAATACTCAGACCAGGCCATGTATCACCAACAACCATGCCATGTGGAAATTCACTTAAATCACCTTTCTTCCGTATTCTGATACTGAACTTCAGTAGGTCGTCTTGACCCTGTCTAAATGTCTAAATTGTTTGAGTTGTTACCATGTGAATGGACCAATTCTCATCCACACTACTTCATAATTCATATTTGTGTTTCATTAAATATCCCAAATCCTGAAACTGACAGATGTCTTAAAAGTTATTCCAGTGTTTTACAATATTAATTGCATATATTCATATGCTTTCTAATGCGTTACCTTAACCTTTTGTTCTGTTTTTACAGTTGATTCAGACAATAAGTGCTGTTGACACAGATGAACCTCTTGTGGGACACAAGTTTGTGTTTAGTATAAGTCCCACCAATCCCAATTTTACCATTGATGACAGGGAAGGTAAAATATTCTTCTCTTTTTTCACCATTTTTACTCTTAGAAATATTCATAAATACATCCTCATTAATAAACAATGATTCAAAATCAAAAGCCTTCTGCGATTACAGGGTTTTTTTCTGATGTTGTAATTTTTGTACTCTTTCTTGAAGAGCTCTAGTTGATTGCCAATTATCTTTCACTGCACAATAAACACAGTGGAAATGCCAACCTTCACAGTCAGATATATTGGACTGCACTGTGTTAAAAACAGATTTGAATTTTCTCTGCCCTACAATAGAAAATATTTGCTTTTCAAGAAAGTGGAAATGCTCATGAAGCTTTTCAAACAAAATATGCAATGGTTGTTCAGTAGCCATGCAGTAACAGGAAACTTTACATGTTTTTTCAGTTTTCTCCATTTAGTCTAAGACTTTAAATAATGGCATGTATACTATAAGATAATGTGACATAACAGACTCATAACAAGGACAAATATTCACAATTTCAACAAACAAACACAACTTCATACTTGGACCAGGTTACTGTGCCTTTGAATGAAGATGTCTATAATTAGCTAATAAGCTGTAATTTGCTCTTTCATAATAAAAGCCTTTATTTACAGAAATTAAAAGAAAGCTATTCTTTCATGTAAGAAACCTACCTAGTCGTAAAATCTCGTCATTGACAAGGTCTGAATGTTTCCACAGATAACACTGCCAATATCCTGACACGGAGGGGAGGTTTCAGCCGCCGTGAGATGAGCATGTACCTCTTGCCTGTAGTGATCTCTGACAACGACTACCCCATTCAGAGCAGCACCAGCACACTGATTGTGCGCGTGTGTGCTTGTGACAGCCGTGGAAACATGCAGTCGTGTAACCCTGAGGTTTTGCCCTTCTCAGATGGTCTCACAACTGGAGCTCTAGTGGCCATACTGCTCTGTGTCATCATCCTTCTCAGTAAGTCCACTCTTGAGTTCAGTTCAGTTTTATTTATATAGCGCCAAATCACAACAGCAGTTGCCTAAAGGTGCCTATGAAATCTGTTTTTTTTGTTTTGTTTCGTTTCTTTTTTTTGGGGGGGGGGGGTTCTCTCTGCTTTTTGTGAGTCTAATAAAAGAAGTAAAAAGTCTTGACCAAAAATAATAAAAATAAATAAATAAATATAATAATAATTTTAAACTAACTTCCCTTTAGGGTAACTAGCCAGGCCTGCTTTATTGTGTTAGTGGCCAGTTTGGTCACTGACAATGGACGGCTCGTTCATGGGATCATGAAAACTTTAACTTCTTATTCTTGTAATGTTTGCTTCTTCATTTAGGCACAACATTATTCAGTGCAAATAATAGCAACTCGGTTCTCATATTCAATTCAAGTCAGTGAAAACAATTATAAATCATTCAAAATAAAAACAGCTGCAGCTCCATCTCTATTACCGTATTTTAACAAGTTGCACAACTCTGTAAAGTAGGGGTGTAACATATCTAGTTACAAATGAGCAAAAATCAAACAGTGGAAAAAAATGTAGAAAACCAGTATATTTTTAAGTATCCACTTGATGGAAAAACACTGAGGGTAAAGGTGTATGTACAATGCAAGACATTATTGTGCTTTAAGTGTAATATAGGGGTGAGATGTGAGCAATAAAAGCAGTAAGGAGACTTTAAAGTGAGATTACTGTGAAGAAAACAATATAATTTTGCCTCATAACTTTTGCACTGTCCACTTCCTGCTGTGACAAAACAAATTTCCCACGTGTGGGACTAATAAAGGTTATCTTATCTTATCTTATAATATTATATTTTAAGCAAATAAGATCCAGGTAAAACCTGCTGGGAGTAAAAGATTTTCTGGTGGAAACCCAGAACACCACAGCATCATCAGGTTAGCTAAAGAACATCTGTTGCCATGGAAGAACTCTTGGTTTATGAGACGTGGCAACAAAGAAACTGGATTTAAGAAACATTGTTACAAGTAAAGCACTTATTGAAATGAACAGAATTCTGGCTGATCCTAGTTTTATTCATTGTTTTTTGGGAGAGGTCTGTGAAGATTTTTTATTCATTTGTTTTTTAAATCGAGGCTTACCTGTCTATGAAGGTCACATCAAACCCATTGGTACACATGTTTAGTTATCTGTCTACTTCCTATCCAACCTCATTACCATTGCTACCATGGTTATGTTGAAAACTTGCTGTTCTTTTGGCATATTAGCAGTTAGCATAACTCCAAAATGCAAAATTATCACCCCAGGCAGGCCTTACACGTGTCATGCTGCAGGCAATTTTGGCTGAAAAAGTCAATAACATGGACCAGAGTGACTTGTTTGCTCAAGTACATGCTGTTAAGTGGCCGCATGGAGTCGAAAAACCGAATCTCTCTTCTATCACAAGGTCTGCCATCATAAACAGGGAATCGATTAAAAGGTTGGACTCCCAAATTATTTTCCTGAAAAGATGCCACTCTATCTAGGGACTCCACTTTGACTGGCAGCAGCTTAGCATCTTAATATGTTAAAACAATGATTAAATCCTGCATTAAAGAATAGCTGATTTAAGTATTTCACAGTCAAACATTACAGATTGTTTTAACAATAACAGAGTGAAGTGCCTCAGTCTACTTCATATGAGCTGGCTGATGACCATAAAAAGCTTGCAAACCATAGTGAAGATGGCTTATACAAAAAAGGTTTAAAATAGAAACCTGCCTTTGTAATACCAGTGACCATGTCCCATGCAAACAAATATGGCCAGTACAAGGATGCCACACATCAGCACTTAAACCAGGTGGTTACAGTTGTCATGGAAACTTAGTTATGTGTTAAACTAGTGTTACTAAATGAGATGAAAATGCTAACACCAAAAATAACCACTGCAATGTTCTCCTTAAGGAGAATTGAGGGTACAAAGTACCTTATTGAGAAAACAAGGAGTTATGCAATTTTAGACATTTGAACAGACTATTAAATTTGGTATGGATAACAAATAGAATCAAGGACCCTGAGAAAATCTTTAAAATATCTTAAATTACATAACTGGTAGCAAAGTGCAATACGGGGTCTTTCTGGATTCCTTTTAAAATGTGAACAATCAAACATAATTACTTTTGTCTCAAAAAGGAGTACAATGGTGCTTCTAGGCACCCTTCATTAAGACATAAAACCACTTAACTAAACAGTCGGTATTTCTCTGGGAGGTAAGGTTGTATGCTCCTTCCTAAGTAATAAAGCATTTCTTTCAGAAGTCCTTGTGATCCGCAGTCAGGGAACAGCAGTAGCAGTTCTACCGAGGAAAATTTTAAAAAACATGTAGGAGTATTTTTTTAAGTGCATGTCCAATAAGTAATGGGTTTCAACCATCACTGAACCTTACCTCCTCTGTCAGCATAATACTTGATAGAAGCACTTAAGGCTTAGGATTCCTTGCAAACTGCTGAGGGCAAAATAAAAGACAAGTACAGATCTGTCCTCATGAATGTGTATGTGTTTACTCCTCTGTCCCTAACTTTTTTCGTGAGATGAATTTGACCCTTTTCCTCCTTCCTTCTGTCAAAATATTGCTTTGGAGTTTGGTGTGTTCCTCGAGTGACTAAATTTCTAATACAAGCCACCAGATTTTCTTCTGTCTGTCTGCTTTAATTCCAAATTTTAAATTCTGTCAGGTGGTGGGCAGACCGCATTGCACAAATTTAGTGTGCTGAAGGTTAAACTCTGCACTCTCCTCTTGAGCAAAATATCATGACATCTGCTCATTATCCAACGCTTTTCGCGCTTGAAGCTCCCTGACAGACTGTCTCATTCACCTCTGCTTGACTCCAAAAGACAGCCACTAAGCTGGAACAGTTCGTCATAGCTGGTCCATATCTTGCTGCATCTCCTTAAAAAATGACGCTGGTCAATCACAAATGTTCCTAAAGTACACTACTCAGCAATATAGCCTGAAGGCATTAAAATTAACGTCCAAGTGGGATGCAAGTAGAAAACTATGCTACCTGTGTTATCTTTTTATCTGATGAATAGCAGGTTAATTTAAAATAATACATTTCTTCCAAAACTGTCACTCACTGAAAACATGCTCACTCTGCAATCTCATATTCTCTTTTACTACTGGGGAGAAAAAAAAGATGAGGATGCATGTTAGAGAATGAAAAAGGGTCTTCTAACCATCGTGCATTTTGTACAGTGAATGTAACATTCAAGGGGGAAAGAAATAAAAAGCTTTTTCACTGAATCTTCAATAATAGGAGGTGAATGCCTGAGGCAGTGTTGAGGATTTGTCACTGGTAGCAAATGTGTTTCCCCTATGTGCCTTTGCTCTCCTGTGCTCTTTAATGCATGACACATGTTCGGAGGCAGACATCTTATGCTGTGCTTTCTCTCTCTGCATTTCCCGCTGATTCTTGTGTAGTGATTGTGGTGCTGTTTGCTGCCCTGAGGAGACAGAGGAAGAAGGAGCCTCTGATCATCTCCAAAGAGGATGTCAGAGACAACGTTGTCAGCTACAACGATGAAGGGGGTGGAGAGGAGGACACTCAGGCCTTTGATATTGGCACGCTGCGCAACCCAGAGGTGATGGATGCTAACAAGCTACGCAGGGACATCATACCCGAAATGCTGTTTCCCTTTCGGAGGACATCACCTATAAAGGATAACACGGATGTCAGGGACTTCATTAATGGGAGGCTTCAGGAGAATGATTCAGATCCAACAGCACCCCCTTATGACTCCCTGGCCACGTATGCTTATGAGGGCACTGGGTCACTGGCAGAATCCCTCAGTTCCCTGGAGTCCGCTGCCACTGAGGGGGACCAGGAATATGATTACCTCAGCAACTGGGGACCACAATTCAAAAAGTTGGCAGAGATGTACATAGGGAAGAGCCCTGGCAGAGAAACTTAGACAAAGATAGTCTCTCTTTTCCAAGTTCATGCTTCTCTGTCTGTTTATCTAGCTATCTGGCTAGCCAGCTATTTGTCTAGTCAGTTAGCTAGCCAGCTAGTTGACTGTCTGTCTGCCTATCAAGCTATCTATCTGTTTGTCTAGTTTGCTAGCTAGCTTGCTAGTTAACTAGTTGTCTATTTGATTCTCATAAATGTGTGTGCAGGCACAAAAATAAACACACACAGACACACACACACACACACACACATACACACTTAAACAAAAATCACTGCTATCCACATGTGGATGCTAAAATTAAAATTAAGACTTGAACTGTGCAGAATTTTCTCTTAATGGAGATACAGTATAAATCTCAAAGTTTTACTGTTTTTGGTCATAATCAGTACAGATGCCTTTGAATTTTAGGATTTTTTGTGAACAATGATGTGG
The DNA here is from genome assembly GCF_051167445.1 of Perissodus microlepis. Classification (NCBI taxonomy): domain Eukaryota; kingdom Metazoa; phylum Chordata; class Actinopteri; order Cichliformes; family Cichlidae; genus Perissodus; species Perissodus microlepis. The sequence continues at coordinate 25,403,261 of NC_140469.1, read as the reverse complement.
ACAATGTGTTTTGTAATTGACATGAGCGATAGTAGTATTGTATACTATCAATGTTTAATGGTACCGGACTGGGTTTGGGTGGGATAGGGATGGAGTCGAATGGCTTTTCGAGCCAGCTCCATTAAATACTGTACATGTACAAAATGTTTTTAACGATGGACATCCTATATACTATTTGCTATATCTGTTTGACAAGCAATGTTCATGTGAATGGTTGGTGCAGTTTATTTGTCAAACTGTGAATTCATTTCATCATATAGGTGTAACATGTAATGGAAAGTGTATGTTGTAGAAAACTGTCATACACTGAATTCATGCTGTTTGAATGCTGAGTCATATTGTTTTATATTTATATTTTTATACTTATTTTCTTAATAAAACAATGTAAAAAAGAAACCACACATTTCCAGTTACGTAATTTCAACTAATGTGGTTCATTAAACTGCTTTTGTGATGAAATACAGAAATAACCAGAGAACTGTAGCTATTCACTGAGTAAAAACATGTTGGATCTGATATTGGCAAACTGTCCAAATTGAACAAATCTGTAAGAGGTACTAAACTGGGCTTGGCAGATATGTGTAAAATAACTGACAGTGTAAGAAGCGGGTAGTTGTGCTATAAATCAACATCCTGATAAATCTGTATTTGGAGAAATATGGAGTATTTAGAAAAGTACACAATTCAGAGACTCACTTCTTCTGACTTTCATTTGAATTTTCACGAAAGTTTGGATTTGAAAATGTATTTGGGTTTTGTTTTTTCCTTTCCCTTGCCAGCAGCAAACTGCGTTTTCCTAGAAACATTACACCAAACTCTATGTAGTTAATTTCACACTCATTTGCATTTTATTTTTAATAGAAGGTAACAGTGGGTGGCTTTGGAGAACCTCCCATCAATGTCTTTCTTATGTTGCTTCATTAGGTTACAGATCTTAACACCTACAATCTCACTGCTGTAGTGCCAGTTATGTAGGTGCCGTCCTACTTTTAAGCACTTTTCAGTATTCCAACCACACCAAGAGGAAGTACTTGCAAATTAAAACAGTTGTCAAATGCCTGTCTGGTCATTTATATTTTTATGTTCTGGAACATTTTTGCAGATCAACACATTTCTTCTTGACAACAAAAGAGGTGCAACTGAAGTAACTTACCTCTGAAGAAAAGCTGAGCAAAGGGAAGTTGCATGGTTCTACAGTAATGGCTGCTTAATACCATCATACGTCCTATCATAGCTATTACCATATCAGAATGAAAGACATGAAAATTGAAGCTCTCATAGCACAAAACAGCTTAATGGTTCTTATGCAAACTGAAAATTCCAATATTTTAAACCATTTTGAAAGATACCTACAAATACTCTGTAGAAATACCAACTATTTAGTTATGTACAAGCTGTCCGTCATCCCTAACAACAAAGAGGTATTTCATAAGGCAGCTATTAATTGCATAATGTTAAGTGGTGATTATGTGCAAGCTAATAAATTCAATATAAGAGCTATAAAACCTTCAGTGAGTAGAAAGCAGAGATGTTAAATTTTCTATTCTGTGCAAAGACTTCATAAAAAGTTCAACCAACACCTCCAACATGTTCTGTACTGGATTAACTTTTATTTGATTTAATAGATGTAGACATTTTGTGTTAGGCACTTTGTTAAGTACAATGTGCTTTCCAAGACTGCAGTCAACATAAGGAAGCAATGCGTCTGCCCTTCTATCTGTGGTCATGACTTTTCTGTACGTGAGAGCAGATAGTTTGTTAACTTCATAAATAATAAGAAAAAATAGACTTGTGGATCCAAGGTCTGTACAAAACCATAAGCAAGCAACTCTTGTTAACTTTCCGGCGTAGTTTTGACCACCATGATTTACAGACAGCACATAGCATAACTGCTGCATAATCGTAATCATACGTTTTTCTTATTGATCACCTTTCAGCTCCTAATAATGATGGGTGCTATTCATCAAACAAAGTATTTCAGCCTGCTGTTGTGATCAGATTATGATCTAGCAGATAGCAAGTCAATATGGCTATAACAAATGTCTTGAGACAAATAAATCTTTCCTACACATCAGATATTGGTTTAAAATACTTGAAATTCATGATCCATGAAAGACATTTTTTTAGAAGCACAAAATATTTGAATTGTAATTTATATAATGTCACATTCACTGCTAAACATAGCAAATATTGCAAAATGTGATTAAAAAAAAGTGTTTTACCACGGGATTTGCAGGGGTACATTTATAGATCTGTAGACCTTATAGACCTGTTTTAACTTGTCACATTTCTCTCATTTTTACCTTCCACTTCCTGCCAGGTTGCTGTAACGAATAGGTGTCAGTTCTTAGAAACTACCTGTTCAAACAGAAGTCACGCTGATTTGTTACACCTTGTTGGGAAACAAAGGGGTGCTAACCCAGCCCTAGTTCAACTTGTGTCACTTCAACCCAATGCATAGATGCTTGGTACATCTTTCTTCTGCTGTTGATAGATTTAGTTCATTTTGGAAGGGTTTAAACCATTCTAAATACACTAATTTACAGTCATAAATGTTCATCAGTGAATGGAAAGCAGGCCTGTGAAATGATTCTGCCTCTCAAATGAATTTCATTCTTTGACCAGTGCAATGAATCAAAGGAAATATTCTGCATTTGGCCTCTAGTGCAGACACATGTGCCCAGTGAGGAGTGATTATTCTTCAACATTTTCATTAAAAGTGTATCGCCATTATGTTTTATGTCTAGCCACTAATTCAACCACAGTGAGCTCCAAATGTGGAGAGAAGGGAGCTGCACTTTTGAGTTTACACTGGCTTTATGCATAGAAACTATTTTCTCTACCCATCATGCTTCACATATGACTGCATGATTAGCACGTAAGTGGAGGATGGTTCTGTTGTTGTTCTAATAAAGGTGTTTGAATATCATGTGGAATACTAGGTAACAGCATAGGACTGATGGTTAACCAACTGTGGGATTCTGAAGCTTTATGACTTTGGGTTAAATAAAAGAAGAGAAGAATCCATGCTACTTTTTCTGTATTTGACACGCTGTAGGATATGACCACAGAATCTGAGGTTTGAGGTTGTTTGTGTGATATTTTCACTGATTTCTGATTGTGTTTTTCATTCACTTTTTTAAACATCAGGTTTCTAAACACCGAAATCATAAACAAGATGTGGTTTTCTTGCTGCAAAGTGGCTACATCCATGACCTTAAGTTCAGCTCCAACTTGCTAAGGTGCTATCCCATTGTTTGTGGCCAGCTGCTCAAAGATTATCACAACCAGGCTGCAGGCACCAGGTTAATGCAGTAACTTCAAGTCTTAAGCTTTGAGGATGTTTTTGTGCCCCCTGCGAGGCTTGTAAGAGACAGGCCTCGTGTCATGATTCATAATGCATGATGTGTTTTATGGGTCTATTGTGGCTAGAAAGACTAAAAGATTCAAAGTACCGCAATCAATAATGCAGGTGAAATATTGGTATGCAGACAAGATGTGACAGCATTGGCGAACTGCCTGAGGCTTTTTTTTTTCTTGACCAGTGCCTGCTCTATTAAAATGTCCTTTCTTGCATAACATTTTCCCAAACAACAAGCGGACAGTTACTAACGCTGCCTGTGTTTCATGGCTAAAATGTAACTAAAGAGACTTGTTTCAGTTTTTATTCCCCAACATACATTGATGATGTAACTGTCCATCTGGCTTCTTGTAAAGGCCTAAGTTAACCCACTTTAGTACTCTAACTGAAAGAAATAAAAACACCCATGTGCCACTATGAACTGATGTCAGAAATGTGATGTGAAATGTTTTAAAGAAATCATGAACAGAATTTGTTTTAGCATGTAGTGCTGGAAAAACCAACATCTAAGGCTGTAACCTATATTCATGTTACTTTTTCTTTGTTCGAAATGTCATGTTTTGCATCCATTTTATATTCGGTCTGGATTAGAAATAGATTTGCCCCTTGTTGCCAGGTTGTACACCTTAGGACAGACTGTCACATGTATGTGAGCCAGAGAAGTCACAGCATGACCCTGTATGGCCTTGTGAGGAGAACATAATTCTGTGAAGCTTAGTTGAATCCTGGGGTCCTGACATGTGATGACACCTGCTTTGTTTCTATTAAAAGGTGTGGACTTTTGAGATTATGAACCATTTTCAAAGCACGTGTTTTTGAAATGAGTAGGAAATTATTCACGCAATTTATGTCTAATAAGATCCTGTCCTAAGCGTGTTTTTAGTGGTTACCAACTTTGAGCCACTTTCCCAGGTTTAGAGCAATTTTAGTGCATCACTGGCTAGTAGTCATGGATGTGGGTTGAACATTAAAAAACAACAACAACAAAAAAAAAAAAAAAAAAAAACACAAGGCAGCTTTTTTTCCCCTCAGGAAAGCAAAATTACTTCTGAACACAAGGGAATGCATCAGTGACATGGCATACTGCCTAGTTTGTTATAATTACAAGCAAAAGCAGCTCTGAATAGGCATCTTAATGACCAAACAAATTGTTGCATATTTCAAACCCATCTGGATAATTTCCTTAAGGGAAATGTAATTGCCTTCAGAAATGGTGAATGCTATCTCTGTTGCGTGCATGCATACAAACACGCATATAGCACCTGAGATGATACGTAATGACTCTTTAATCACTGCCAATGAAATGGTTTCTTGTCAGGATTAATACAATACAGGTGCACACGCGCCTGTCTTTTGTCTTTCTTTTAATTAGGTATGCAAGAGTTTATTAAGTGCGGATTTGAGGCACAATTTACTACACTTTTTTAGGGATATCATGACATTTTTAATGGGGAATTTTTCAAGCAGATATTCAGTACTGTCCAGCAGTGCTGGTTTGTTAAGTACTGTGGAAGGAATTACAGTATTAACCTGCCATCTCTGAACATGTTGTTCTATACTGTGCTTTAAGAATACAGCGCATTACCATGTGAACAAGAGACATCTTCAATTAGTATTTGGCTCCATCTCCTGGAAAACTCCAACAACAACATTCAGATGACGCACACTACTTTTGTGATTTTATTTACAATTGTGCAATACATGTGATATTTTATCTGAGGTATGCAGTTTTCTGCAACGCTATCGCCTTGGTGACTATGTAAATGATACAGTACCAAAGTAAAATTGGCATCTAATCTGGTTGAGGGAAACAGAACCTCAACCAGATGTATGCAGATGTATTTAACATGACATATTTTTTTGAAGAGTGAAACTGCTGAATGCTTTATTTGTCTATGGTCAGTATTACTTACTCAAAGAAAAATGTATAATTAGAATGGAAAATTCAACTTGAATTTTAAAGTCTATGAAAAAATACATAAGATTTGAAAAACTACTAATTTGAACAATCAAAGTTACAACGCCAACACAACTATATAAAAACACTTGATTCAGTACATTTGTTTCACACCTATAGTGTTTCAGTCTGGCATTTGGGTTATAAGATTGAGTTTGCAAGGATAGCACACAAGCACCAGAGGGCACTAGAGATCTTTCAACATGAACTGGGGAGCAGCAAGAAGCCTTCTGATGTTATATGAGCTGTACACTAACCTAAAGCAGCTCCAATATTTTGTAAACAGGGCATCTTCCAAAATGCAGAACACACAAAGGGAGTTGTTCTGAGTCTATATACATTTTAAACTTAATAGGCTGCACTTGCTTGTACTGTAGCCTGTTCAGCATAAGCAATATACTGTAGCTGTACTTGGGACAAAGTTGGGTTGCTATATAAAATGGAACAAAATGAATCATTTACAGTTCATTAAAGCATATATGTAAGTAACATTCACACAAAAACAAAATATTCCAAGTTGGGACTATTCTTAGTTATAGTTATGTAGTTTTTAATAAATATATGCCATTTGATGCTGGCATCACATGTTCTCTTTTAACAATAACCGGGGACAAGTGTTTTCTCATTTCTACTTGATTAAAGCTAGCTGCTCCAGTTTCCTTTGTCTTCTGGATCATTTTCTCTCAAATTATTTTGAAAAACTACCTGTAATTTCCTTGAAAATGTTATGGATTAACATTTGGACATCTATAAAATACTTACTTATGTACATAAATATAATACTTTACAAGATGTATTTGTTTAGTTATTTTCTTGGAAAAAGGTATCGACCTACTTCCTGCATGTATTATTTAGCACTTTGAAGGCAGTAAGATAAAACCCTTGTTTTTGTTGAGAGAGATGCAAACAAATGTCTGTATAACGGATGTTTCTGAAAAAAAAAACAATAACATTTTAAAAGGGTAAAGCCATTAACCTTATCTTAGAATACATTAAACTGTTTATACAGTTGGTATAATCAAAAATCAACATTAGATGTATTTTGAAACCTAGTTACTAGTTTGACGAGTATTGACAATTATTGGCAAGTATTTTGACATTTGCTTAATGTGTGGATTAGTGGATTTTTCTGCAATTTCAGTCATAATAAACTGTATTTGTGTTTGATTATATTATTAGTTAATTTTATAGTTTTTACACAAGTAACTACATAATGTTTGCAGCATTTGTATGGGATGGTAAAAGTCTGTTATTTCATGGTTCTTTTCTGACGCCCCAGCTGCCAAAATATTATTGTTTTTAACATTTTTTTAACAGTGTATGTCAAGTTTTACTACAAAAGCAAAAATATCCTTACATAATCAAACCCAAACAGAACAAAAACTGTGTGGAAGTGTGGAAAAAGTGTGGGAAAAATAAGGGTCAACAGACAGTAATTTTATATATGAAGCTGAAATTTCAAAGCAATAATTATTTATGTCCAGTCTATACACAATAATTTTTTTAGAGAAATCATTGATGGTTGAGCAAAAAGTCCACAAGAATTTGAAATAATGACCCTCTTGTTTTAACTGGGTGGCACGTTGTTGGTAATGTAGCATGTAGCTTGGTGTTAGCTTGCTGGAATAAACGTGGTGTTTATGAAGAGCACAGTATGGATTGAAGCATGCTGCTCTAAAACCTTAATATACCATATAGCTTTTATGTGTCATAAAATAACAACAATTTATTAACAATTTTTCTATGCCATGTTCATCAAATCATATGGCAAGCGATTTGCTGCCATCAAATTCAAAATTAGCATTTGAATGCTGCTGTGGAGGAGCCTGTCCTTCCATGATGGTTCCTCTTCTTGCTCGGGCTTCTGCTGCCTAAGGTATTCACTAAGCGTGTCATCGTATTTGGTGGTTGCGGCTTTCCTAGTGGCCTCTTCATGGTTCCCAGCTACTTGTATATATCCTCAAAGCCCTCAATGTAGCCTTCTGGTAGTGCAGTCCTTGCGGAGAAAGGTTATTGACCATAGTTGGGTGGAACAAGTCCCTTCTGGGGATTCTTGAGGATCAGGACTGTCCAATCTACAGATAGCCATTCGGGGAGCATCTCATCCATTAGCAACAGGTTAATTTGTGCTGCCAGATGCTCGTGGAGTGCAGTTCACTTCTTTGGCCAGTAGGTGTAAATCACATCATGGCCTGGGGCTGTCTAGCTCTTTATACTGGAGACCCTTTCTTGGATGTCTGCCACATATGTCATCCTAAGAAGTAATTCTACGGATATCCTCCCATACAATAGTAAACAGTCTTTTTCTGCAAATGAAACAACCTAGCTGTTTCCGGTGTTTCTAATCTTTATAGTAACCTAGAATGTCCATCTGCACATTATACTAGTGGAATTTTGGCAAGAAGGTAAATAATTACCCACCTTATGACTTTGTAAGTATTGCAGTTATCAGATGTGATACATTTCTATCTATATGAGGACCACAAATTGATTTTGCACATTTGAAAACCTATGCATTCATAGGACAGTTTCTCCATTTAGGTCTCTGCCATGCAGCGATTGAACTTACACCTCCGTGAATTCACGCTTCATTAAGAGAGAGTTTCAGTGCTTCAAACAATGATAAAACAGTGGCCATGCAACACAAGGTGCTGAAATTGCAGCAATAGTTCGGGAGGCCTTTTCATTAGGTGCGGTATATCAGTTGCACCATCAATGTTTATGATCATCGACATTTTATTTCAGGATACACAGATGAAACGCTCCCCATACCATATACCCTTTGTAGAGATGATTACATTTCTTGATTTTGACTTGTCCTTACTTTGACCCCTCTTACAGTGTAAACACAAAATAGACAAATACCCTCCATCAGTGAAGAATTTACGAGATATGAGTCCATGTGACCTCTCTGAATCTGCCTAGAAAAGCCTTTACTAACCCATCTTTAACCCATTTTAAAAAAAACTAAATAAAAGCTACATAAATTACATAAGTTTATAAAATTTAGGATCCTTACTGTACTTCTACTCCAAACCATCTTACACCTTTGTAATGTAACAAAAATCTTGATACAGCAGCTGTCTATAGAACATATGAATGATCATCAAGTTTATGTATTGTGCAGTGCCAGCATATGACAGACTACAAAATGTACATTCCTCCTTCTTTAGACAATCTCTGTGATTGCAGCCCCAAGCTTTTGTTGTATGGAGTGTGTTCCAGAGGTCAGCTCCGATCTCATCTTTTATTTTCTACGTTCGTTAAGCTCCATTCTGCTAAGCGTGTCCAAATAGGGTAATTCTGTGTTCAATTAAGCAGGGCAGACACAGGACATTTAATACAATGTCAATGAGATGCCACTAAGAGTGAGCTATCAGTTTGATAGACAGTCAGAGAGGTGGATAATAAGCTGTTGTATGTCCCCTAATTCTGCACTACCCAAGGCCATCCCTATAACTGAATTACACCAGTGCCTTGGTAAGTCACAGCTGATGGGCCCTCATGCAATGCAAAACCACCTTGCACTGACTGGCTATGTTGTATAATTGCGTGGCTGTCTGTAGCTATCATGGCACTGTGTTCCCACCAGCCATGGCCACAAAGCCAGTATAAAGAGACCCGCTAGGCCACACAAAGCACTGCAGTTGTCCTTAGGCAAGTGGCCAGAGAGAGCAAGGAGAGGGAGAGAGAGTGAGAGAGAGGTAAAGATGGGAATTAGGGGGGTGGGGTGATTCTGCTATGCACAGCAGGCCAAATATCCCTGGGCCACAAGCCAAGTGGCCAGCCACAAGGATGGTATGCCAAGAGAATGCCATCCGGCCAGGTTGCACAGCCAGATAAAATGCTCCATGGGTTGCCCAAAGCTCAACACAGACATCCCGCAATACAGCAGTTTCTTCTCTTCTTACTAACTAGCGCCTTTTCATAATCCAGTTCACGGCATTACATATTTGTGGCAATCACTGCAAAGAAAGCCAGACCAGAAACAGAACAGTCCTATGATCTTGAAAGAAATCTGCCCAGGTGTTTATCCCAAGGTTAGCAAAAAAGAAGAAAACAAAATTCAAAGCTTTGATTTTGTTTAGCCACAAAGCTCAGAGTCTATGAACTGACATTTCTGTTGTTCTGTTTCTGAAGAAAAGTTCCCTGGGGTATTCAAGCATCTACCTGCTGTCTCTCAAAAGATATAGTTGAGAGGTGGATGAAGTAGTTAGGAAAAAAACTTTCAGAAGTGCTTAATATTCTTGGTCCCGGAGACTGGCAAGTGCAGACCAAGTAATGGTGAGTAAGAACAACATCCTGTTGGTCCAAAGTGTGCATAACTGCATTATGGCTACAAATAATCAATAACTTCATTACTTTTTACTTGACCATTTATTTTACTGATGAGCTAAGTAGATCAAATGTATTTATTTTTGTAAAAATTACTAGATGGGATCTTATTCAGGATTTTAGTACAAGAGTAACATATAGAGATGAGTTACAGTAAAAACTACTTATGTATTGTCCAATTTCCAAAAAGTTTCTAGGCCTGTCTGTCAAGCAACTACTTCAGTATTTTTGTTTGCTTTACTTAAAATTCCTGCCATGAACAGTATTTATCTGTCATTATTCTTCTATTTTGTACTAGCGAATTAACTATCCTTGCACATTTTTTATCCACTCACTCAAAGACTCGACTCATAGCTGATCTCTTCGCGGCTTTGACCTCCAGGTTCCTGACGAATAAGAATTATAAAAGGAGGAGGGGGAGAATAAAAGCCTCTTATATGCTTTTGTCCTGCTCTGATTCTGTTAATATACCAAACATGCCTAATCCTTAAGTCCACTTATTTAAATACAGCTAAAAGGCCTGAATATTTAGTTAGGACATTTCAAGATATAAATGCACACTCGTGTGTGCGTGTGTGTGTGCGGGTGTGTGTGTGTGTTGGCATTCTTTGTGTGTACCATATGAGCACCATGATGATGTCAAGAAAGGAGCTTGAGGGTGGCAACCGAGCAGCAGGAGGGTGTAATGACAAAATTGGGAATGGCAGGAAAGTGACAAAAGTGAGACAGCAGGGTGTCAGAGATGGGAAAACTGGCATCCTCAAAAACCCATGATGTGTCTGCTAAAAATAAGAGAAACACAGTTAAAGGATTATGTAAAGGAGACAGTGTTCACCTCTCTCTCCTCCTAACTCAGCAGGAATTTGCAAAGTAAGCAGATAGGTACACACTTCAGCCAGCTTTTTCCCCTCCTTGTTTTAAATAGTATAATTTTAGTCATTTATTACTTTGGTAGATTATCCTATGCAATAAGCCTTGATATGCAGTGAGAACTTCAAACATTTGTGAATGTGTCTTGTATGACACAATAACATTCTGTAAATCAGTCTTTCTCAAACGGTGGTAAGCGTACCACTAGTGGTACTTGGGCTCTCTCTGGTAGTACGTGGGAAATCTCCAATTTTTTTAAAGATTAATTAATATACCATTGTTGAGGTATGCAAAGAGTTCCCGAGGTTCTTCTGGGAGCCGGAGTAAACCAGAAAACGTCTCTTCGAGTGTGAGTCCTCAATGAAGAGCAGCCTTTCCTTATCGCCAGCGGTCGCGGCCACTACAGAGCGCTGGCAGGTTAGTTTGCCTAGGCCTTAAAACTGCAAAGGCGCCACGGCGCTGTCACGCTAATGGTAAAAACATGGCCCCTTTCCGCAGTGCCGCGATCCCAGCCACCATCGTTGAGTCGGAGGCTCCTGGGATCCCCAGCCAGGGGCGCAGGCGATACCGTCGTTGAGTCGGGAACTATCGCCCGGATGCCAGATCTCCTGGTAGCCAGAAGAATGCGATCCGCTTCTTCTGCGAGAGGGCGTTAATCCTTTGGGGCCCGCAGCGGGGAGTTGGCGAGGCCACCTCTCATGGGCAACTGTCAGAGAAAAACATGAGTGTAGAGGAATCCGCCGTCGTCCATTCCTATCAAGGACAGCCTGCTCTCCATGAGCTCGAGAGCAGTACCATCACCCAGGCCCGAGAGTAGGGCTGCCACGATTAGTCGACTAGTCACGATTACGTCGACTATCAAAATCGTCGACGACTGATTTAATAGTCGATGCGTCGTTTGAAGCTTTGTAAGATCCCAAAAGACGCAGGAATAAGTAGTAGGATTTAAGAGTGTAATAACGGACTGAAACAGAAGATGGCAGCACTGCATGTACAAGGATGCCAGCTGCCGTTAAACCCCGAAGAAGAAGAAACTGTGTCCCAGAATTCATAGCGCGGCCCAGCTCAGTTTCCAACAATGGCGGCAGCTAGTTAGTTTTAATATTACTCTTATTATTCTTTCTGGGTCACAAAATAAACGTTTAACATATTTTCAGGCGAGAATGTAGCTGTGTAAACCTCAAATATCTGCTCAGTTTATCAAGACACCACATATTTTCAAAAGCGCTCCGACGTTTTCAGAGACGTCTGTTACCCACTAGCTCGATAGCTAGCCGGGGGTTAAGGCTCACTAGAGCCCGTGAGAACACCGGACTCCCGGCAAATCGTTTTCAAACCCACCGCCGTCTTTCGCTACTCAGGTTAAACATATATAAGTCACTTAGATAACTTAAAAATGTTATTGTTTGGCTTTTTGTAGTATTTTATTTGTTCCTGAGTAAATCGGTTTGGCTGAGATTAAAGTTATAGTTTTTACACAGCTGAATAAACATCAAGCAGACAGCTGATTATCAGAAGAATATACTCTGGTGTCCTGTTATATTTTAGATAGCAAGGAGTTTATTAAATTTTAATGACATTTGAAGATTGTTTCGGTGAAGTTTAATAAACTATCATCTTGTCTTTATTTTTAGTTGGCACATACCTTAAAAACTTAAAGCTGTAAGCTAATGATAGTTATTGCACCAGCAGCATCTGCTCTTATATAAGCTGTACGTTTTACGTCCAATGGATGCATGATCTGATTAGTTGACTAATCGCAAAAATAATCGTTGACTAGTCGACTATCAAAATAATCGTTTGTGGCAGCCCTACCCGAGAGAGAGAGGAGTTTCACAGCCCGCTCTATGTGAGAGAGTGAGTAGCGCCGCAGTAGCGGTCTATTTCCCCTGGCTGGGGATCCCAGAGGAGGATCATCACATGGCGGGTGAACAGCGGATCCAGCAAGGCCACCACATTTCATGTCGTCGGCTGAAACACCACGAAGAGCAAACTGAGCTTCAATGTACACGAACTACAAAGGAGGGTCATGAAGCCAAAAAACCAAATGTACAGCTCTGCTATCACTTCCGGCATAAATGAAGACTTAAAACTAAACAGCAGTGGCATTTGTAGGGTTACTGAAGTTGGGCTAGCTGGTATATAATGATGTGCTGCGTGGTGGCTAGCTACACAGCTATGGTTAGCATGATATAAACACAGTGAAGCTAGAGGATGAACGCTAACTTTTTTACACTTGATGAAAGTTAATGTGAGGTTTCCCAAAGGAACGAATGTAATCGCACATCAGGATGATGTAAACGGACCAAACTTCAGCCAGGAGAACAACTGAGATAATCCATCCACAATACGAGGTTAGTCATTAATATACTGCTACATGAGCTGGGCTGTAGTTACATTGTAAGGTTTTAGAAACTGAGCTTTAAAATGAATAGTGTTTTAAAACATTAAAACCTGCTAAAAACACAACAGCCTTAATAAATGCAGGGTAGTTTGGACCCAGAAGCAGGATTCATCAGGTCATCACTTAAAGATTGGATATCCCACCTGCTGTGAATGTTTTAATCCAGTACAGTTGTTATTATTATCACTTTATGACAGTTAAAATAAATAACATTCATATAAGAAATAAAATTGTCTTGTGTAAACTGTATGTGGTATTAAATAGGCCTATACTACTGTACTTTAACATCGGTCATAAGGGTGGTACTTCAAGAGCCATATATTTTATGAGGTGGTACTCATTGTGAAAACTTTGAGAACCACTGCTGTAGATAAAGCAGTTAATGTTACTCAGTTGCAAAAAACCTCTACACAGGAAAGAAATCATCATGTATGGATCGAAGGGTCATTTTAAAGAGTTAATGGTTTATTTCATAATTAAAATACTTGTGTCAAAGGTTTGCAAACCCTAACAAAGGTTTCTTTTTAATCCATACCACAGCATCTTCCCAGCCTTAAACAAATATCTAACCCAAACAAATTATCACTGTTTTCAGAATGTAAAACAACTGGAACCAAGCCACGATCATAAGCATAATCTCCGCCAACTCATTGTCATCTAATGTATGTAATAAAAACATAAAAACTTGAAAGAGTAAGAATAAGCACAGCAATCTGCCAGATCATTTGGTAAAAGGCCATATAAACATCCACACAGCCTCAAACCATATAAACATCCCATTGCATTTAACTATGGTAAAGAGATATAGCAACAGACATAGCCCCTTGTAAGGATACACTGGTGTCAACATAAATGTGTCTTTTAAACTTTTACACTTACATACAGCATTTCAGTTCATTAAAACTAAAAGTTCAACCCAATTACTGATGTAAACATTGAAAAATTATGATCGTTTCCGCAATATGAAACAGAAAAATAATCCTTTTCCATTTTCCGTCAGCACAGTTAAGGATCCATAATTTTCATATATCCTGACTAAAATCTCAAGTAGTAAGCTGTATGATCTAAATAGCCTAGTACAGCGGTCCCCAACCTTTTTTGCGCCACGGACCGGTTTATGCCCGACAATATTTTCACGGACCGGCCTTTAAGGTGTCGCGGATAAATACAACAAAATAAAACTAGTACCGGTACCGAAAAAAAGAAGATTTATTCATAACACACGTGCAAAGACCCAGGAAAACCGAGTTAATGATAAAAACGATAACAAAATAACGCTGAAAACCGATAAAAACCCTGAAAACCATACATTTCACACCTGAGCCTCAACTCTCGCGGCCCGGTACCAAACGACTCACGGACCGATACCGGTCCGAGGCCCGGGGGTTGGGGACCGCTGGCCTAGTAGCGTAGTGGACACACTGCAAATACTTCATGCAGTTGTCATGGCCTAAACTGACTCCCACCACCTCTTAAGATTGGAAAAGTTTGACATTTAAGATGTTTTTCTACAACTATTAAGCCAGGATATGTATGTAATTAGCTTCATATTAATGTTATATGACATGGTGATGTAGTAGATCACCTCCCCTCTCATGAGTCAACACAATTCACAGATTATTGCAATGTCTGAAGTCATAAAGAAAGTTACGACTTTTCTTGGCATTAGTCGGCTGGTAATTAAAATCTATTGAGAAGTCAGAGAGGCTGAGAAAAAGTCATATGCAGAACAAATTATTCACAATTCACCTAAATCCAGGAGGAGGAGGAGCTATTCTTGTGAATGGTGAAGAGATGTTGCATGATTGATGTCTCACCATGGCATAAGCTCATTGGTCCTTCAGCTGGATTACCTGAAAACAGCCTGAATTGTTCAGTTGTTCAGCTGTTATGTTTCCATATGTGTTCAGTCATTATAATAGGCTAATTAATGCATCTCTGTCTCTACGAGTAGCAGTCTATCTTTAGTCTGAAGCTGCACCTTGAAGACATACTGCTGTTCCGACACAGTATGCGGTATTGTAGATGGATTGTGTTCTGTTCAGCTCTAGAAAGTATTTTATTTTCAGAAGCTCATAGGTGGATTCATACCTCTAAACCTGACTGCAGTAACACGTTCATTTCACCATTTCAGCCTTAGCTGGGTGCTCAATTGTTACAACTGCTTTTTCTATTATGTATTCTTTAAAATTTACTGAAATGCACCAAAATACGATAGCGTTTCAGCAATTTACAATGTTACTATCAACATTTTTGTTTCATAGAAGAGAGAGTTGTTTTTTCTGTTTTGGCCCAACCCTGAAGGCACAGAGCTCCATAACTCAAGTTGGTTTGTGAACTATCAATCTGTCTTTACATGTAGCCCCATGAGTGACTGAATCTTTGCTTCTGTGACTGGAATTGCGTGGGCTGAGCAACAAAATATCATTGATTCAGGTAACAATTATCTCTTGAAGGCAGCTCAAAACTTTGGCAGCTCCTTGAATTCAAATGGAGTCCTATTCCCTTTCCAATTAATAAAATATTGAACCTAGTGTTTGAATGTCAGGATAAGAAGGAAACAGTACACTCCTTCAGGCAGTTTTTTTTTTTAAACAAAATTAGAATAGACACAGAATAAAGCTGTCAGGAGAATGCATTTTATTACTTAGACATTCTGCGATAGCGGTTGTTGAGAAAACAACTGAAAGGGCTAAGGAATTTTACTTATTTATGTATATATTTGTGAGTGTGTGTGTGTGTGTGTGTGTGTGTGGGGGGGGACAGAATCAAAATATTTGACAGGGATTTCAACAAGCCCAGCATGAGCAGATTTCACCTTCACAAAATATACATACTGCTGTGACCTCCAGAGGTACAATCAAGGGCAGTGATGATAGAGGACACTTGTCTGTTGTTTCATGGGAAGCTCTCCTGCTGGTGACGGGTGCCAACTTGGCTGGGCTTTGTCGATACAACTCATATGTTTCATATTTATAACCTCCTCTCCTTTTTACCCTAAGAGCCTGTGATGCATTATTTATATGCCAAGAAGACATATTGAATTTTGGCCTGACACTTCAATAACATATTGTCTATCCAAAGTTAATGGGGATATTTAACAATCACAACATTTGTTTCAGGAACGTCAAAATTAAATAAGTCATTTGGCTTTGATTTCAGCAAAGTACAGATGTATTTAATCAAAGTTAAAACACTGACAGACTAGCAGGTTGCTAAATGATTTTGGTTTTCAAGCCAAATGTCTCCAACCTATATCAAGTCATTGTCCTTTTTCATGTTTAACATTAAAGATTCATGCATTTTTAATCATCAACATGGCAAAAGTTGGCTTTTTGTATTGGCAAAGTGCTATCTTTAGCACTCAGCTCAATCACACAGGCTGAGAAATGTAATATGACCTTAATGTGTCAGACCCAAAGACCTCTCCTGGCTCAGCACCTGCCAATAGTACAACCGGATCAGCATTTCTTAAAGAGCAAAGTCCCCCACCCCACCTGAATCTCCGCAGAATGAGGTGCAGAGTGGGTTTTACTCATTTGCTGTTTACAAGCACGACAGGGTCGTATTTTCCACTCATGTGATGCTGCTTCAAGTGTCTCTTTCAATAAAAGTATGTGTGTTTCAGGTTGAGTACGATAAGGCTGTGCCAATATAAGATTTATTGGAAACAGGATATAAATGTGGTGCAACAAATAAGTCAAATGATGTGACTTGGCATATGCTATACATCATGTCCCAGTTATCTCTAACCACATCAAATTGCTTGTTAGATATTAAACTACAGGTGCAATTTTACAAACCTGCTACATGCTCTATATTTAAAGTTTGACCTTGCTGAAAGTTTCAGAAATGCTCCTTTAATGCATATGTTATCTCTTGAAGTAATCAGAACACGAGTAATCTGGTCACCTTTATATTCATGGAGATGAGATGTACCCAAGCTGGAGAAGTGTATTCGTTTCAGGACCAAGTGACACAAATGGACAGATTATGAATGCAAATGTGTACAACCAAGGTCTCAGTAATGTGTTGTGTTTGCTTGTGCACTATCAATCTAATGATATCTTGTTTTTAGCTAGCATAAAATACCCTAGATGAAAATCTAGCAGTATTTATGTGCACACAAAATGTGTGCAGACATATTGTCTTTACTATGATATGGTTTTTGATGCACGTAAAGGATAAGGGTTCACTTTTTTATTTTGAGTTTTAATACAAACTGACCGACTCAGCACACACCTGAAAATATAACTCACCAGAACATCTTAAAAATAAATACACAGACTGAGATTTATAAGTGATTAGTATATGTAAATGAATGCCTATATTTAAAATCTGCACCTCAAATATGTTTGTTTACCAAGAAGTTTTATTAATCGACATATAAAGGTTGTGTAGTGTGTGAAGCAAAGATGCCTGCAGCAGAAACACCCCCTCCTCACTAAGTATTAAAACAAATAACATCTGCTTCTGTTAACACCTCCTTCACTGCAGCTGTGTTGATTCCATATAATCCCCAAAGGACATATAAATCCACACTGGTAATTCTTTCATGATTGTCAGAACTGTTTCATCACCAACAACAATTGTTTATGCTGAGCCCATCAGTTTTTTATTATTACTAACAAAGACATCAAAAGCTCTTTATCGCTGGCATTGGGCGACAAGTTACTTGCCTTTTAATTCTGTCAGTGCTGGGAAAATTAACAATCACATTGACAGACAAAAGTCTACTTTATACTCCAGAAACATTTTCTTTCCATTATGTTAAGGGACGTATGATGCACAGTCTACAGATTCTGCCAAGCAAGCAGATTTTTATTTTATTTATTTTTTTGTGATTGGAATTGTTTTTGTCAGGTCATACACTGTAAGCTATTGACCATTTCATGCAGTTCTGGCGTGATGGTGATATTGGAATAAGGGTCCACTTTCTTTTTTCTTTTTTAAATTAAAAAAGCTCATCCACTAAGAAAAGCATTGTGTGATGTATTTGCACATGCAATGGCCCAGATAACAGTAACTGCAAGAAAAGAAAACTAATTCTATTGTAGCAAAGACCTCATTACAAGGTTTCAACTCTTACACGAGAATCCACAGTCATACGTCTCCGAAAATACTTTTTTGCACAATTAGAACTCTCTTGGACTGCTAAACATGCAAACAACAATACTCAAATGATGCAAATAATGTATGTAAATCATTGATGGTATATGTAAGATTCAGCAGCACAGTGGTGTGGTGGTAAGTGTTGTTGCCTTACAGCAAGAAGGTCCTGAGTTTGACTCCACTATCTGGCTCTGTGTGGAGTTTACATGTTCTCGCCATGTTTGCATCAGTTGTCTTTGGGTACTCTGGTTTCTTCCCACAGTCTAAAGATATGTTGTTTGTGTGGTTAATTCTAAATTGGCCATATATGTGACTGAGAGTATGAATTATTGTCCATTTCTCTGTGTTAGCCCTGTGTCAGATGGCAGGTGACCTGTTTAGGGCGTACACTCCCTCTCGACCTATGGTAGCTGGGATGAATTGAAAGGATGGATGGAGCATATAATGAAAAAACTGGTTAGGTCTTAATGTAACATGAAAAAATTATTTTCTTTCATTTCAATAAAAATCACAACTCTTAATGAGTTTTATTGTAATTCATAAATATTGCATTAATTAAATCTGTACCTAATATGTGACACTGTGTGTTTGGCAGTCATACGTGAAGAGTCCAGTGGGTTTAATTTAAAAAAAACAAAAACATCTGGCAAGTAGATTGGACACCTTGCGGTCCCATCAGAGCAAGTGACGGTGTCTCATCCAGTCACAATCACAACTACACCTGTGAATTCAACTGTCTATGTACTGGAAAATGAGCACACGAGTACGCATTCTTCTACCAAACAGCTTATATTGTATTGCTTATATTGGACACGCCACACAATTAACTGTCGGATTTTGGCTTTTCCCTTAAGTTAACAAGCTCAAGACCTAAAACAGGGCTGAAGCTAACTCCCTACTCAAAATGAATTACGAAAACTGCAAAAGCAACAGAGAAATACTCGTTAAAAGTGGCCTGTAAAAGTCTGATCAACTGGCCCAACACTGAAAAAAAAGTTACATTGGACACTGATATGTAACGGCAGCAGGAAACTGTTAGTAGTTCTTGGTTCATTTACCCAAGCCACCGAGGTTATCTGCCTCTGACCTCCATTTCTACTATCTTTAATATGTGAGTATTACGCCTGCTGCCATCCTGCCACAGTAGCTTTCTTTAGAATTAATCATCATCGATGCTACACACTGAAATAATTTAATGTGGGTGACTCCCAGCCTGGGCTAATCTCTGATAAACTCACCTTTTCCACACCACACCATTAGGTGTGAAAAATTCGGGGCACCGGATATAGTATTGTATACTGGCTCGCTGTTACAGCTAACCTCCTGAGGCCATCTTAAAAAAAGTAAGTTGGAATGCATCGCTATGTTATACCCACTGCACCTCACTGAGCATTCACCCCCTATTTGTGATGCACTTCTGCGCTTCAACAAGCAGTGAGATCCCTGAGCACTCTGTAAATTGGACAATCAGTAATGGTATTTGATGGCATTAAGAGTGGAGATGAAAGGAAGGACACTTCAGTTATCAACAGGATAATGGGGCTGTTGCCTTGCACTTTGTGTCCAATGAAATGGGACTCAGTTAATTATCCTTGCCATTAATTAGGCCATCGTATCAAGGAGAAAGGGGTTACTCTTCATTGACAATAACCCGTATTATACTGAATTACTGGCCTGCAGAAATGCGGGTTGCTTTGTGCCTGCATTTAAATAGGATTGCACTCCGAAAGTGTACTGACCAAATCTCATCTTACAAGAATGTCCACCAAATAAACCCAATCTATCTTTAATCTATCTGTAATACTGTCAAAGGGTGTTTTGGTGGGCACATAGGTAATGATCTCTGTCAGTGGGTTGCTTTGTCACTTTGTTTCCATGAATAGGAGAGTTTGCCCAATGCATTTTTCCTTCTTTATGTTGGGACCCAATCCACTTTAGGGTTGCCTTTTTGTGCATAGTAGTAGCCATTGTCACTAATGGTCCCACTCTGTAGACTAGATTCTAAAGAAACACTACACGAATGTGCTTTGCAAACGTATATACCCATATGCTGGTATTTTAGCTACTGTTAATCAAAAACATCCATCTCCATATCCACATATTAGACCAGCGGTCCCCAACCTTTTTTGCGCCACGGACCGGTTTATGCCCGACAATATTTTCATGGACTGGCCTTTAAGGTGTCACGGATAAATACAACAAAATAAAACTAGTACCGGTACCGAAAAAAAGAAGATTTATTCATAACACACGTGAAAAGACCCAGGAAAACCGAGTTAACGATAAAAACGATAACAAAATAACGCTGAAAAGCGATAAAAACCCTGAAAACCATACATTTCGGACCTGAGCCTCAACTCTTGCGGCCCGGTACCAAACGACTCACGGACCGGTACCGGTCCGAGGCCCGGGGGTTGGGGACCGCTGTATTAGACAATAGAAGCCAACTGGTGAACTAACTAGAGCACCAAAACAACAGTTATTCTCTTTCAGGTATTGCAGGTCTGAAATCCACAACATCTTAACTGAAAAGTCCTTTGTTCTTTTCCAGATCCTGTTCTCTCTCTTACTTGATCAAAGCCCCACCTAGAGTAGTCATTCTTTAGACTCTTGATTAGCTGTCTAACTTGAACCCACATCTACCCTCATTCCAAGGTGACACAATCAATTGTATATATTATAGTTTATATATATATATATATATTATATATATTCACAGTTTTGATATGGTTGTTCTCTCCAGCTTCCTCTTTAATAAACTAATTTTAAGCTCAACTGACAATAGGAAATAAGAAAAGGCTCATCAAAATGTCATGACATCAAAAAATTTGTTAAAATATGATGGGGTAATATGGAATATGCTGAAAAACTAAAACTCCGATGCATTCAATTTACATCCATCCATCCTCTTCCGCTTATCCTTGTCAGGGTTGCGGGGGGGCTGGAGCCTATCCCAGCTATCCCAGCCTATCCCGGCCCCATAGAGCAAGAGGTTCAATTTACAAGAAGAAGCATATAGAGAAACATCACTAATGTTTGACGGGAGTTGTGTTTATATATGTATGAAGCATATTTGGACATAACAAAATACAATGAGCAAATGAGGGTATCACCTTTTGACACGGACCGGGCACTTAGAGCTAAGTGTAGAGCTAAGTGTATCAGGTTATTACACTAAAAGCCAAGTGATTATCCTGTTTGAGCACAATGCTGAATGGAAAATATTTTAAAGAAAGTATATGTTTTCTTTTCACTTTAACAGAACGGACTACAAAAAATGTTAATCTTTTATGCATAACATGACTCGAGTTTCAAATGGAAATATGTGTTTTTCCTCAAGTTAAGTCGCATATAACTGCACAATGTGAGATAATGTTCTTTTGGGAGTGTCTATGTGATGGACAGACATGGCAATTATAATAATGAAAGGCTCTTAGAGGACTCCAGCTCCTCTATTTTGAACCCACTGACGTGCAGATACCATGTCCCAAGTGGGCTGCCAAACACAGACAGAATAATTCGTTTTTATTATCAGGTACCAAAAGGGGGTAGTAAAGGTGTGTGCTTCGAAGATTCCCTTTATGTCTTTATTTTATGAGATAACACAACTGGCACACACGGCCTAATGAAGAAAACCGTGAATGAAATATTTGGCAAGTACTGAAGTAACATTAGTTTGTGTACTCTGATGAAATGCAAGTTTCAACTTAGAAGTTATACCAAATTAACACCACAGTTGCTTATTAACACCACTCGGAGTGTGCTAATTTAAACTTAAATTGGCCCCAAGACACATCACAGATTGTTTTTCTAATCTGTTCTGCAGGAAAATATTCTGCTAACCCTGGGTCACGTTATATCTTAATTTGGCTGCATGACAGAATTAAATTATTGAGAAAGATGGGAGCAGCTATGGGGAAAAAAGGAGCAGACAGTTTTCAGATTTTCCAAGTTCACCATCTCTTTTCCGGGTTAAAAAGAGGCCTTAAAAAGCATCTTATCTGTGTTTACTTTTAGTACTACTACTTCTCAGGAACCAAAATGTAATGATAAGTAAAATGGGCAATGCCTTTCTTACAGTTAACAAATTATGCGGTCTTTTCAGTATCTGTATCTTTTCCAAGTTAAGCTATTTACAAAATATACAAACTAGTTAGCAGGTAGTTGACAGACTTCCAACAAGACTAAATCTGAAAGAAGACTGTTCCAGCTAAAGGTGGAAACAACTAACTTCTTTCACTGCAAACACACTCTGTCTTTGGCTATGAAGACACATGAGGAGGAGATAGCAGCGGTGATGTGCAACCCAGAAGTAAACAAATGACTCAATGAGAGGCAGAGCAAACAGTGGCTATAAATTCTTGACACACTTACATGCTGGAAAAGAATTGTTTAACCAAATTGTTAAAAAGCTTGACCTAAGATGATGTGTTACAAAGACAACATTTTGAATCTATGTAAAGTTTTGTACACAGAAATACTGGTTCTTTTTTTTGCACGGTGAACTTAACACACTCTCATAATTACCTTTACTGTCATCATCATAAACTCTTTAAGTGCTCTTAAAGAAAAGTCAATTAGCTGATGGGTCACAAAGCGTGAGTTCAAGGTGTCAACAAAGGTATTTTGATGAATGAAAAAGATTTCATTTTACTTTAGGTGGAAAACAATACTGGAATGTAAACTTTCTCTTGTTCAAAATTCTAACAAGATCATCCAGGTGTTGTTTAAGTAGAACTTTGAAATGAGCAAGTGTCACTGATGTTGATGTCAACTTTCATTTTGGAGCTATTTTTCAACCATGACTAGACTGCCAACTAACAGTCATTCAACACTGAAATGTTTGCTGGGTGCCTGCGAGCTGCAATCACTGATAAAACATTGTTCGGTATTTTTGTCCAAGTTGTCATAAATCTTATTATTGCATTTTTTTTTATATATTGTGAGACTTTTTGAGACTTTAAGACTATACATAGCACCACTCCTTCAAAATATAGGGAGTGCAGAATTATTAGGCAAGTTGTATTTTTGAGGAATAATTTTATTATTGAACAACAACCATGTTCTCAATGAACCCAAAAAACTCATTAATATCAAAGCTGAATGTTTTTGGAAGTAGTTTTTAGTTTGTTTTTAGTTTTAGCTATTTTAGGGGGATATCTGTGTGTGCAGGTGACTATTACTGTGCATAATTATTAGGCAACTTAACAAAAAACAAATATATACCCATTTCAGTTATTTATTTTTACCAGTGAAACCAATATAACATCTCCACATTCACAAATATACATTTCTGACATTCAAAAACAAAACAAAAACAAATCAGCGACCAATATAGCCACCTTTCTTTGCAAGGACACTCAAAAGCCTGCCATCCATGGATTCTGTCAGTGTTTTGATCTGTTCACCATCAACATTGCGTGCAGCAGCAACCACAGCCTCCCAGACACTGTTCAGAGAGGTGTACTGTTTTCCCTCCTTGTAAATCTCACATTTGATGATGGACCACAGGTTCTCAATGGGGTTCAGATCAGGTGAACAAGGTGGCCATGTCATTAGTTTTTCTTCTTTTATACCCTTTCTTGCCAGCCACGCTGTGGAGTACTTGGACACGTGTGATGGAGCATTGTCCTGCATGAAAATCATGTTTTTCTTGAAGGATGCAGACTTCTTCCTGTACCACTGCTTGAAGAAGGTGTCTTCCAGAAACTGGCAGTAGGACTGGGAGTTGAGCTTGACTTCATCCTCAACCCGAAAAGGCCCCACAAGCTCATCTTTGATGATACCAGCCCAAACCAGTACTCCACCTCCACCTTGCTGGCGTCTGAGTCAGACTGGAGTACGGTGTACATTTTAGGACATCGTCAGGTCTCAAGAAAAAAGTTGTCAGGTATCAGACAAAAAATTGTCAGGTCTCAGTTCTCAAGAAAAAAGTTGTCAGGTATCAGACAAAAAATTGTCAGGTCTCAGTTCTCAAGAAAAAAGTTGTCAGGTATCAGACAAAAAAATGTCAGGTCTCAGTTCTCAAGAAAAAAGTTGTCAGGTATCAGACAAAAAATTGTCAGGTCTCAGTTCTCAAGAAAAAAGTTGTCAGGTATCAGACAAAAAATTGTCAGGTCTCAGTTCTCAAAAAAAAAAAGTTGTCAGGTATCAGACAAAAAATTGTCAGGTCTCAGTTCTCAAGAAAAAAGTTGTCAGGTATCAGACAAAAAAATGTCAGGTCTCAGTTCTCAAAAAAAAAAGTTGCCAGGTATCAGACAAAAAATTGTCAGGTCTCAGTTCTCAAAAAAAAAAAGTTGTCAGGTATCAGACAAAAAAATGTCAGGTCTCAGTTCTCAAAAAAAAAAGTTGTCAGGTATCAGACAAAAAAATGTCAGGTCTCAGTTCTCAAAAAAAAAGTTGTCAGGTATCAGACAAAAAATTGTCAGGTCTCAGTTCTCAAAAAAAAAAGTTGCCAGGTATCAGACAAAAAATTGTCAGGTCTCAGTTCTCAAAAAAAAAAGTTGTCAGGTATCAGACAAAAAATTGTCAGGTCTCAGTTCTCAAAAAAAAAAGTTGCCAGGTATCAGACAAAAAATAGGTATCAGACAAAAAAATGTCAGGTCTCAGTTCTCAAAAAAAAAAGTTGCCAGGTATCAGACAAAAAATTGTCAGGTCTCAGTTCTCAAGAAAAAAGTTGTCAGGTATCAGACAAAAAAATGTCAGGTCTCAGTTCTCAAGAAAAAAGTTGTCAGGTATCAGACAAAAAATTGTCAGGTCTCAGTTCTCAAGAAAAAAGTTGTCAGGTATCAGACAAAAAATTGTCAGGTCTCAGTTCTCAAAAAAAAAAGTTGTCAGGTATCAGACAAAAAAATGTCAGGTCTCAGTTCTCAAAAAAAAAGTTGTCAGGTATCAGACAAAAAATTGTCAGGTCTCAGTTCTCAAGAAAAAAGTTGTCAGGTATCAGACAAAAAATTGTCAGGTCTCAGTTCTCAAGAAAAAAGTTGTCAGGTATCAGACAAAAAAATGTCAGGTCTCAGTTCTCAAGAAAAAAGTTGACAGGTATCAGACAAAAAATTGTCAGGTCTCAGTTCTCAAGAAAAAAGTTGTCAGGTATCAGACAAAAAATTGTCAGGTCTCAGTTCTCAAAAAAAAGTTGTCAGGTATCAGACAAAAAATTGTCAGGTCTGAGTTCTCAAAAAAAAAAGTTGCCAGGTATCAGACAAAAAAATGTCAGGTCTCAGTTCTCAAGAAAAAAGTTGACAGGTATCAGACAAAAAATTGTCAGGTCTCAGTTCTCAAGAAAAAAGTTGTCAGGTATCAGACAAAAAATTGTCAGGTCTCAGTTCTCAAAAAAAAGTTGTCAGGTATCAGACAAAAAATTGTCAGGTCTGAGTTCTCAAAAAAAAAAGTTGCCAGGTATCAGACAAAAAATTGTCAGGTCTCAGTTCTCAAAAAAAAAGTTGTCAGGTATCAGACAAAAAATTGTCAGGTCTCAGTTCTCAAAACAAAAAGTTGCCAGGTATCAGACAAAAAATTGTCAGGTCTCAGTTCTCAAAAAAAAAAAGTTGTCAGGTATCAGACAAAAAATTGTCAGGTCTCAGTTCTCAAAAAAAAAAGTTACCAGGTATCAGACAAAAAATTGTCAGGTCTCAGTTCTCAAAAAAAAAAAGTTGTCAGGTATCAGACAAAAAAATGTCAGGTCTCAGTTCTCAAAAAAAAAAGTTGCCAGGTATCAGACAAAAAATTGTCAGGTCTCAGTTCTCAAAAAAAAAAGTTGTCAGGTATCAGACAAAAAAATGTCAGGTCTCAGTTCTCAAAAAAAAAGTTGTCAGGTATCAGACAAAAAATTGTCAGGTCTCAGTTCTCCAGAAAAAAGTTGTCAGGTATCAGACAAAAAATTGTCAGGTCTCAGTTCTCCAGAAAAAAGTTGTCAGGTATCAGACAAAAAATTGTCAGGTCTCAGTTCTCAAAAAAAAAAAGTTGTCAGGTATCAGAACACAAGGTACCAGACAGAGAGAAAATCTTCCTGCAGGTGGCGGTGTTGTCATGTCCCACCCGAATTGATTTCCAAATACGTCATCAACGTGTGACAGTGGGAGAGCTTAAGGTCATTGACCTCACCGGAGTTTTACCGCGGTTCAGGCTCCTAACGACACAAGGTAAGTTTAACTTTTGTTCATATTTTTGCCACAGTTGTGTTATATTAAGTTGCGGTTATGTTGTGAAAGTTACATATCAGAGAAGGAAAGCTAGTTTTGTACGAAACCAAATCAGTACTATTTTTGTCTGGCTAATTCATTCTAGCTAGCGACAGTGGTGAAATGTGATTTTTTTGTTTTTTATTTGGATATGTTTCTGTTTTATTAGGAGACTGTCTCACCCCAACATCGTCAGACTCATGGCAGTTGCCCGCACTGAGTCCTGCTTTTTGTTGGCAGCTGAATACATTCATGGCGCAACCCTGCAGCAAGTGCTTCACACAGACAGCTGCTACTCTAATAGTCTGTGTTGTTGAAGGATTCAGCACTTCTTATGTTTTTTTTAATCCATTTTTAGACAGCGATGAGATCGGCTACACACTCCACAGAAGCCCAGAGTTACTGTTAATATCAAAAATATAATGCTGTCCTTTGAGATTTTAACATTTAAGACTGTGAGTTTAATGGATCTAAAACTGTTTAAATCTCTTCAGCCTGGTAACATGGAAACTTTAAAAACAGCAGCAGAAGGTTTCAGTAGTGTAGTCTAATTTGTTCTTTTTATTTAATAATAATCCATATTATGTATAACAGCTACATTCACCCTGGAGAGAAACTAGTGAGGGAGACCATCAGGACCAAGCTGGGTTT
This sequence comes from Perissodus microlepis, assembly GCF_051167445.1. Lineage (NCBI taxonomy): Eukaryota > Metazoa > Chordata > Actinopteri > Cichliformes > Cichlidae > Perissodus > Perissodus microlepis. The sequence goes on along the minus strand of NC_140469.1, from coordinate 25,376,391 downwards.
CCTGGGTCCAGAGGTTTGGAGAAACTTCTTCCCTTTCTTTCATCACAGCTGTCCTGTGCCAGAAGTTCTGTTGACCCACTGAAAGAGGCATCATTTAAGAAACACCAGGAACACTGAAGCTCATCGCATTGATCAAGCAGGACTCATGATCTTCACCAGCAGCTCCCTCACAGGGAAATCTTCAGCACTCCTCCGTAGGCCCGCCCCAGAAGATGGATAAACCCAGCATTTCATGAACACTGTGATGGAGACCTTTGGTTTGTGTAATGTTATAAATACTCGGATACTCCCCAGAGGCTCCGGACTTTTACATAAAGATATGATATTCAGTCCTGTAGAAAGTTATATATTTAAAAAGATATGATCCTCTCTGGTTACTCTGGTATGAATAACTCTGAATCACTTTATGGTAAATAACACACTATCTGCAAAAAACTGTGACCTTTGACCTTCATCAGGTTTTATTTAATTGTGTTAGAGAAACTCAAACGTGCTCTTTATACAGCTGAGTACATCAAGTGTTTAAAACGGAAGCTGTGCAGGTCTGAGATAAAAACTGAGGTCCTGTTAATGCTGATATATAGTGACACAGTTACAGGGGTGATTATCCTTTTGTTTTTTGTCTTTAACTTTATCAATAAAACAGCTGCAGCTTTCACTACAGCACATGTGGTACTTTAACCTTTGTATTGTTTTCATCAGTTCATTTTGCAGTTAACATGTGAACATGTTGGATGATCTGTCTGCTGTCACTGGGTGGTGCTGAGGTCTGAATCTGAGGGCAGCTCCTGTAATCACAAAGAGAACAGAACCATCAAACTCAAATATAAATTTTATCCCTCAAAATTGAAATAAAGCTGATTCTTCTGTCCTCACACACTCAGGATCTGAAGTTCTTCTCTTACATTTTTTTCAGTATTACAGTACACTACAGTACTCTAATCCATAGTTCCTGATTAATGAGGAGCTACAAGGTACAAGCTTTTTTTTTTTTTAAAGTTATTGTCTTTACAGATGTGGCAAGAGACTGAAAACATGCTGTTGTTTGCACATATTTAATATTCAGCTCTCCACAGGAGCTGAAGCAGGATGCAGCCTGTTGCTTTTACAGTATAATACTTGTAATAAAAGTACAGTAACAGTAATTAGTGACTGAGTAGCCCGGAGCGTTTCTCTTGATTTCTTTAGTCGGTGTAAATTCATTCACCTGCACAGATTAGCTAAACGAACCCTGACAGCCGAGTCCTCATCTTAGCTAGCTAGGTCTCAGGACCGAGCTAAGGACGGTAGTTACGGATTAGCTGACAAACACGTTTAACTTAGCGAAAAAGTGCAGCAGGGCCTCGGGTCCTTCTGTCGGGTAGTCCAGTTTACTGAAGAACACCTCAGGCTGTCAGGTTAAAACACTCGGTTGTGTTTTCGTAGCGTAAACGCTGGCCCTCCTCTCAGAGCCTACGCTCTATCTGCTATTCCCGAACAGAGATACGCAAGTTTCTCCGTGACTGCAGCTGCCAGTCAAAGCTGTTATGATGACGTTTCACCCCAATTTAACATCACCGCGGTAGGAATTAGAATCAAACTTATGGAAGAGGAGACCCCTTGAACATCAATCAGCGTGATGAGAACTATTGATAACAAAAGAAAGAATCTTTGGAAAAAAATTATCTGAGGAGAATAAATTTATTTTAGTCTGACCCCAGTCCCATCCGCTAACATGGAGGAGGCGGGGTTTATGACGTATATACTGCAGCCAGACACCAGGGGGCGATAGAGACGTTTTGGCTTCATTTTTGGGGAGCTGTTGTGTCGTCCATCTTTTATACAGTCATTGGGTGGGATATGACAACACCGCCACCTGCAGGAAGATTTTCTCTCTGTCTGGTACCTTGTGTTCTGATACCTGACAACTTTTTTTTTGAGAACTGAGACCTGACAATTTTTTGTCTGATACCTGACAACTTTTTTTTTTGAGAACTGAGACCTGACAATTTTTTGTCTGATACCTGACAACTTTTTTCTTGAGACCTGACGATGTCCTAAAATGTACACCGTACTGGAGCTCTCTGCCCTTTACCAATCCAGCCACAGGCCCATCCATCTGGCCCATCAAGACTCACTCTCATTTCATCAGTCCATAAAACCTTAGAAAAATCAGTCTTGAGATATTTCTTGGCCCAGTCTTGACGTTTCAGCTTGTGTGTCTTGTTCAGTGGTGGTCGTCTTTCAGCCTTTCTTACCTTGGCCATGTCTCTGAGTATTGCACACCTTGTACTTTTGGGCACTCCAGTGATGTTGCAGCTCTGAAATATGGCCAAACTGGTGGCAAGTGGCATCTTGGCAGCTGCACGCTTGACTTTTCTCAGTTCATGGGCAGTTATTTTGCGCCTTGGTTTTTCCACACGCTTCTTGCGACCCTGTTGACTATTTTGAATGAAACGCTTGATTGTTCGATGATCACGCTTCAGAAGCTTTGCAATTTTGAGACTGCTGCATCCCTCTGCAAGATATCTCACTATTTTAGACTTTTCTGAGCCTGTCAAGTCCTTCTTTTGACCCATTTTACCAAAGGAAAGGACGTTGCCTAATAATTATGCACACCTGATATAGGGTGTTGATGTCATTAGACCACACCCCTTCTCATTACAGAGATGCACATCACCTAATATGCTTAATTGGTAGTAGGCTTTCGAGCCTATACAGCTTGGAGTAAGACAACATGCATGAAGAGGATGATGTGGACAAAATACTCATTTGCCTAATAATTCTGCACTCCCTGTATAAATCAGTGACAGCATGTTTAGTCCCACACTAGTCTAAAAACTCTAAATAAAATAAACTAATTAAATGAATTCATAATTTTTATTGCCATTTAAAGTCATTTCACTAAGCGGCTACTTCTGCACACTTTAAGCTATAGATTTAATTTTCAATTGATTAGTTAAATTGTCATTATAAAAACAAAGTGCAAAATTTTGCCGCATTATTTTACTTTTCAAATGAATTAATGTCCAAAACTGTAAAATAACGAAAAGAGCAAAGAGATACAAATCATTTCCAAAGCAGCTGTGGGGGCATATATTCAAGTTCAAGAATTACAAAAGTCATATAGTGCAGTCATAACTGCAATTTTCCTCACTTAAATTTGCATTGTAGTGCATATTAACAAGCAGACAATAGAAAACAAAGATACACAAAGTAGCAACCAGCTGCCAAAAAAACAGGGAAATTAAACAGTAAAAAGAACAGACAATGCTATTTACTGCATTGGCTGATTTAAGATCTTAATGAAAACTAAATTTTGTAACTGACAGCGAGCGATTAGCATTCATTGTTTTAAACACAGGCATTGCCATTCCTCATGATAGCAATTTGCTGTTTATTTGAAGGCGATCTGAGCTCTCTGGCTCCCTAGTTGATCAACTCCTTTAATTAGTTCTATGGAGAATTTCGTGATATCAGGAAACGTGATTTGCTAGATAATATGCTCCAAACTTTGGAATATGTTGTCTAGTTGCTCTGCTTTGTTTTGTGTCAGTTTGATGGAAGCAGAGCTATTCATCAATTAAGCAGCCGGTTAAAACGTTTTCAGGCAAGACAATACGATGATGGTCAGGAAAGCAACAGCAGCAAAGCGTTGGTGAAGGAGGTAAATCTGTATGTTTTCCTACCGCAAGAAATTCACAGATGCACTTCTGTTATGTCTGTAGGTGTCGGTGTGGTTAATGATGAATTATTTGGCCAACATATATCAAAATTAATTTACTAATTTAAAGGAAGTTTTATCCAGATCATACATCATTTTTAATGACTCGTACTGTATAATGTTACAAAACCAGATGGCAAGAGGAAGGGTGGTAATGACTGAATAGAAGGAAGAATTTTAATGGGAGATTATCGTTTTTGATTTCATGGTTTTAAACTATATACTCAAAAGAAAACCAGAAGTGCTGGGCAGGTGGAGGATGTTGCTGTGTGATGTGATGGAAGATATCACCGTCAAATCTTATGTTATGGTACACACCAATAACAGCTTGAGTTCATTTAATTTTGTGAAAATTGGGTCGAGGTCACACTCAATTTGAAAAACATTAAAACTTCATATTACCCATATGGAATACCAAGGTTGGTGAAGCATTTGACCTTGACATACTTGTTAACACCGAAGGTTAAAGTTGATCTTAAAAAAAAAAAAAAAAAGACACCATATAAGAACTAAAAAAAAAAAAAAAAAAAAAAGAATAAATGGTTCACACTTTGCAGAACTCCAGATTCCTTATTTATTGCATCTAGTGATGTTTCGAGCACACCTGCTCTTCATCAGTCCAAGAAACAATATTGAGCAATACATCATATGAAGGGGCACGGAGCAAGCTGTGCAACACTCTTTGTCGCAGACTCACACACTGCATGAATATGTCTTTAAATATCAAGTTTTTAACAGAAGCCAAAGCACAAAGATTTAGTATTAAGCAATATATCTGTCATTAGGGGACATAAGGGTTTTTGTTTGAGCTCCTTAAGACATTGTCTTTTCAATACAACCTTATATGATTTCACAGTGACACAAAAAGATTAATGCACTGCACTAGATTACCATATTAATAATGCTGACATTAGCACAAATGATCTATGAAAACAATGTCATTATTGGGGATTTCCACATTGGTATACCAATGCTCACATCAGGTTAAAACATCAAAGTTTTATTTTTGTTTTTTTAATAGTTTTGAGTGTTAGCAAGACTGAGTGTGTCTGTTTGTATCTCTGAGGGGTTTTTTTTGATAAAAGAAAAATTAAACTACATCTCAGGGATAATCTGGGCTCTTAATGCATACAGACATACATTCTCTGTGATAAATATACTAAACTGGAGATCGATAGGGTTACCATTTAGTGACTAGGTAGCAGCTTACAGTGAAGACACTACAAAAATGGCGATGCATACTTCGATACATGTGCTGCAGACAATCATGTAAATATGTAAACATCTCAGTTGTAGGATGCTGATAAATACCATACACTGTATCGCTGATATAAGCTGTGGTAGCACAGCGTCTAGGAATAATATCCACTATAGCTGATTAGTAGTCGGGGTCTACTCTTATTTACATGTCTGTGTTCAAGGCAAAACTATTTGGTCTTTTTTTTCTTCTTTTTATCTTAACAAACTTGTTTATTCGAGTTTACTATCCATAGAAAATTTTGCATGTTTGCATGTGCAAAGACAAAAAAAACAACAACTGTGACCTTTCCATTTCAGAACAGTCTCTCTAATTATTCAACCCATCTGGCATGGGTCACTGTCGCTGACTATTCTCCTGGCCTTAAATTCTGCAGCTGCAGACTGCTCACATTATCTTCTGGGTATGAATATATCCTCAGGGCAACATACCAGGAATTTTGTACAAGTATAGGTCAGTTAGTCAGCACGGTTATGCTACTACTGTTCAAGTCAAAACCACTGAAAAGTGGAATACATATACAACAGCTGACCCCTCTGTCAGCTCAGCTGTTACATTTATTCCACTAAATAGTGGTGAATGAATGCATGCACCCACTTTTTTTTTTATACCCTGTTCTGTGCTATTTCAGTCTCTTTGCAACCATATGCCAACAGGGTGAAATAGTTGAAAGTGTCCTAGTTGTTCTGTGCACTGTGCTGCCTTGCTCCCACTCTTTGTGTATACCTGAGCAACATCTGCCACAGGGTATGAAAAAGAGTGTCACATTTGACACTTAAATGCTTCCCCATATCTGTTATATGTGAAAGAGTTTTCTCTCTCCCAGGGACAGCTGCATAGCCACTGCACATTGCATCTGCTAACACCTGGTATCACAATTCCTAGGGCTGTTCTGGTAATAAGTAATCTTTACAAAGGAGGGAAAAAACAGAGTATGCAAGTTCTACAAGCTGAGAGAATTAGAAAACTGGGAAGATTTCACAAATTGATGTGCTGCAGCCTTGAAAAGTGTGCACGTGTGATGAATCTTCCAAACAGCTGCAAGGCCACTGTCAAGATAAAGTCTGGAATGTATTCAGCAAATTATACAGCACATGTTAATTCAACTTTAACCTTAAATCGGTCTTTAAATGTATAAATAGGTAATTAGAATAACCTTTAGATATAGTACTGTGCAAAAGTCTTCAGTCAAAATAAATATTTTGCTCAGAACATAGGAAATACATGCAGTGACTTACTAAAGCATCTAAACATCCATGGAAATAAAAGGATATAAGTATAAGGCAGAAAAACAAGCTCGACCACCTTTTCTTCAACAGAGTTTAAATTCTCTTAGTCGAGCTTCCTTGTAATTTCTTTAAGTAGTCTTCAGTAATAGTATTTTTTGGAGTGCATTCAAAGCTTTTCTTTGGATGTTTGCCTTTTGTTCACTTTGCTGTTAAGATGGTCCCACACTGCTTTAATAATGTTGAGTCCAGGCAATGGGGAGGCCAAACCCATTCGAACCCACTGAATGCAATGGCAGTGTGTTTGGGATCATTTTCATGCTGAAAAATGAATAAGACTAAAACCAAATATGACTGCATGGTACATTAAAATGTAACTGTGCTTTTCTTAGTTAGTGATCTCCAACACCACTGGCTGAAATGCAGTCCCAAACCATGACGGAGCCTCCACCGTGTTTTACAGATGGTTGCAGATGGCAATCACTCCCCTGAGCTTCTCTGTTTAGAATTACAATTTGGATCAACAATGTAAAAATTTTCAAAGTTTTTGTCATTTTATCTATCTCAACCTTTTCTCTGTGGCTTTATTGCAGACACCGCCGAGATCATTTATTATGAAGCAAACACTATATTAGGTCCCGTATCAGGTGATTGCTGGATTTCCTTCCTCTTTCTTGAGGACCTGTATTGTAGATGTTTTTATTTTTTAATGTTTTTTTTTCATTTCTTTTGGCCTCCACTCAACCAACTTCCTAAATATTTTAAACAACACATTACACACCATGGCAAGATAGGTTTTCACCTAATAGCTTTTTGGGAATCACCTTGTTGAGGCAAGCATTTTTTTTTTTTTTTTTTGCCTGATCTTTGGCATTTTTCATATACTCAACTAAAAAAATCAGTAAACATTGTTTTTGCATCAGGCTGTTGGTAACAAGGTGCCTAAAGACACAATTTTAAATAAATTCTTTGCTAAGTTATTTTTTTGTTCATCCTGGTTCATTCTTAGAGTAAAAATGAGGGGTATCTCAAACTTTTGCACATAACTGTAATTATAAAACAAAACAAAACAAACAGAAACAAAATGAACTTTAGTTTTTCAGTGTTGTGTTTATCCTTTTGTATCCTTGGTGTGCTGTGGCTTCATAGAATAAAATCTTTTCATTTTATTCGTGTTTCATTTCTATAACAGTTTATGCCATTAGCCAAAGGTACAAACTACCCGAGCAGCACATCAGTTTAATGTTCTGTATTGAAACTAGAGATGGCACGATACCACTTTTTTATGTCCGATACCGATACCGATATCATAAATTTGGAGATCGGCCGATACCGATATGAATCCGATATAGTGTTTTTTAATCAATAAAACTGTTTTTTAATATCTTGCTGCTTTTTGTATAAGTTCATACTCAAGTTAAAAAAAACAAAAAAACCTCACTAAAGCTATTCTTTTATACCTGTATGCAAAAAATGCACTGCACCCAAAATATTTCATAGTTCAGCAATACTGATCAATCTAATAAACTTAAACCTACTCCATCCTCCCTATTCTGGTATTTTAAAGAGTAAGCAACCTAACTAATAGGGCTCTAAAACTCCCAGCAAAAAAAAAACAAAACGAAAAAATAAGGAGCCACCCCCCACCCTCCACCTCATGATGCTTAATCGACGTAATCAACTTTAATTTGATGCAGTGTGAAAAAAAATGCACAGAAATAAATTATTTTTCAAGAATAATTAAATAGATTCAACATCTTTCTTCAACAGAACTGCAGACTGCACAGATGGTATCTTCCCAAAGGAAAAAGTACTATAGCTTACTAGGGTATATTAGACTTAATAGTTACTATATACAGTAACGGACTTCTATTCATTTTACATCAGATTAAAACGTTGGGTGTAAGATTCAGATAATCATTTATTAAAAGCTAGACATTTTAAATGAGAATAAGAAAGAAAAGTATGTCTTTGTGCCCCCTTCTCCCTGTTCATGCCCTATCGGCCCCCCTGGCTAAACTTTGCTAGATCTGCCCCTGCACAGTTACCAGCGTCAGCTATGTAGAAAAGGATCCTGGTCTAGAAAGTAATATTAAATAAATTCTAACAACAGATTATCAAGCTTAAACGTGCTGCTGTTATTCAGCCGCTGGTTTCCTCTTTCTGGTGCAAAGTGGGAGATAAACAAGAGAGACGGACTCGCGACAGAAAAGCCGATCAGCTGATCACTGATCAGTTTCGTGATTGAAGTAGCAGCAGGAGGGAAGGGGAGAGAAGAGGCAGTCGCTCCATATATCGGTTGTTAAGCTTAATGCGGGAATGCTTTACAAACATTCAGAGATGAACTTACACACTTGCTTTACTTCTCTCTGGGATCACTTCCTCGGAGATGAAATGCCGGATTGGTAGCTACAAATACACACAGCCGCTCTATCACGTGAGCACACTGCTCCTATGTGCTATGGTTATGAGGAGAGTTACGCCGTGTCGAAAGTTTTGTGAGGTTCTTTTTTGATATTTAATGGATCGGATTACATTTTTTATTTTTCTCCGATATCCGATCCAGTAATTTACGTCAGTATCGGACCATACCGATATGTAATATCGGATCGGTCCATCTCTAATTGAAACTGTGATAAACTGCCTCTTCCCTGTCATAAAAAGTAGAAGGTACATAGTCTCTTGTGAATTATAACAGGATTCAGCATTTTTTTTTTACAATTGTTTTTCAGTTTGATAAAAAAAAAGTGTTTATCTGCAAAAGGTATTAGCAGGATCTCAATAATATGACATTCCTGTAAAACATTCATTCACAGTAGCTGAGCGCTTAATTGTACTTGCCACAATAACTGAAAGATTATGTTTTTTACTTGACATTTTACACAGGCTGAACAAAAGTGAGAGAACATCTCGTGATATGCTCTCGTGCGTTTGTTTTTACCTCACTGTTGTGCAGTGAAAATGTCATTAATAAAAATGGCAACACTGAATACATTATTTGCTCAAGTGATTTAGTGAAAAAGGCGCTGGCATTTTAAGACTGCAAAAATCTAGATGAAAAACATTTCTTGCTTACAAGTTTCTTTCTTTCAGTTAACAGATCTTTGACTATTATTTGTTAAAAGCTCTAACAAAGTCATTAGAAAAGCTTAATTGGTGTAATCTTAGCAAACATATAGAAGAAAATTCTCAAAGAATTTTTTAGCAAGCGGTTATCCATAAATCATGTTTCTGCTGATAAGAATTATAAGTGATTATGGCACATGTTCTCAAGGTCACATTTGTTTCTACAAGAAGAGGGTGCATGCTCACAATAACAAATGTGAGAATAGTAACTTGACAACACAAAAAAGATACAACTGAGTCATACCACCACAGAGTACAGGCTGGCTGCCTCCAAGGACTTCTCAAGGTTGTACAATGAATCCAAATTTTTCCTTTCAGTGGTCTTTATATGTTGTACCAAATTTGCTTCTCCAGCCTTGCCATAGCGTGAGGAGGACTTTTTAAGGGAAGGGCATCTTTAATTGTACACAAAATAAAGCTCTGCAGATTTCCTTTCCCTCTATTCTGCTGTTGGATGGGAGGGGATTAATTAAGTTCATCTACAACAGGCAGAGTTGACTGTGCAAGAAGTCAGTGATTATCTGTGACCCAGGAGAGGAATGGCTGCACAGCTGTGCAGTGCAGCTGGCAAAATGTCAGACACCCCCACCCACTTTTTTTTATTATTGTTTTTAAAGAGTCACTATGAGTTAGTTCATTCTTAAAATCCCTAACTGTAATTTGTTTTGCAAACAAGTATAAAAAGTCTCACTTTACTTTGATGCGATTACTGTGGCACCAGTGGGCCGAGGTGTGCTTGAATTAATGGAAAAGTCTGGAATATCCTTTAGGGAGTCTGTGTGTAAAATTTAATTCAATAATCTAGATCATGTTCATACATTATTGTGTCACGGCACTGCGTTTCCGTAAACATTGTCCCACTAGTTTTCACCTAAAGTAAAATGAATGTGGCATTTATGAATGTTTCTGCAGTTCTGTTTCTATATGAGTACATATAATTGAGGTATGTCTAATATTAATTCTGCTTTTTAGTCATAGCAATGTGTAAAAAAACAAACAAAAAAAACAAATAACTAATGGTCATAGAATGAAGGTAAAACTGATTGACAGATGTTTTTTTCCCCACATATAATGGAAGTTCATTCAGACAGTGACTTAGAAAGTAATAAATATCCATGACATTTTAGGAATGCATAAAATAACTGCATATGTCAACCAAATTTTTAATGGACACTGTTTTAAGGCTTTAAAAAACATTTATAACTAAATTCTGTCTCTTGTGCCGCATAGCAACCTTACATGTTTGGACTGTTACAAACATTATCTCTCTGCCTCCTGGTGTAAACATCATAAATCCACTGTGCATTTAAATCAGTGTCTAGATCATTTATCTTAGGAATGCAAGAAATAGACTTTAGAGCAAGAAGAAGGGCTGATCTTGAGACGCACATTTTTTATTAACGTTCTTATTTCTCTCTAACTTTCTTCTCTTGATCCATATTGTTTTCTCAATTTGATTTTGGTAATCAATGATCGATGGCAGGGTCATTTGAGGCAATTACTGTACACAAATGTTCCCCAGACTGTTGCTGCTTCAGCATTTAAATCTAACTTGAATGTCAAGGCAATATTCACATTCAAGACAATCTAACATCAGTGATGTTGACATAGATTTTATTTTGAAACAGTTTTTCAACCAAGGCCAGTAGTTGGTTAGATTTTATTTACTTATTTTTTACCTCTGTACACCACCAGTTTATTTTTTGACCAAGATGTAATTGAATGTATTTAAAGTGCAGACCTTCAGTTTTAATTCCAGGGGTTTAACATAAGGATTGCATCAACTCTTTAGAAATTACAGCCATTTATACATAGTGACCCCTTTTTTAGAAGCTCAACATTAATTGAACAAATTATAATATTTATAAATATAAGGTTTGGCTACGTACTTGAATAAAAATGCTTTGCAGATAATGACTGCATGGAGATCTGAACAACACCAGACTTTGCCTTGAGAAACTCTTGATTTTCTTCAACCAATTTAGCAGTATTTGGCTGAATCTGAGCAGAGAGTATCACACTGTACACTTTAGCATTCATCCTGCTACAACAGTCAAATCATGCTATACCATTGCTTTCAACATGTTAAATAGATGATGTCGTATGCTTCAGATCATGAGCTGTTTCTGTCCTCTATACTTTTGTCTTCCCATTACTCTAATACATGTTATTCTTGGTTTCATCAGAATTGTTTTATGTTCAGATCTTTTCTGGTGAAGTCTAATCTGACCTTCTTGTTCTTGATTGTAACCAGTGGTTTGCACCTTGCATTCTCTGTATTTCCTTTCAAGAAGGTGTTTCATCTACTGTGATGGTGTGCAGAGGAAAAAATAAGAAAAACAAAATTTCCTTGTTTAAATTATTATGGACCTAACTGCAGAGATGGGCAGTGACACGTTAAATGTAACGCATTACTGTAATCCAATTACTTTTTATCAAGTAAAGTTTAAAGGGATTACTATTGCAAAAAGTAGTCTGATTACTTTTACTTTCCCATAAGCATGCTGCGTCACTAAATTATGTTTGTGAGAGTGTCTCATGACAATGACGTACAAGTGTGTAACGTCTGAGGCAGCAACAGACGTGTGCAGATCAACAATGGATAATATGGAGTGCGGCAGACAGTACAACCATAAAGCGTGTAAAGCTTGGAAGTACTGACATCACTTTGAGTTTGATTCTGTAAAAAGTGACAAAAACATTTGCGTCTGCTGTACGCTCAACGTGGGAAGAAACATTTTTGCCACAGCAAACAATTCAACTTAAAATCTGAGCAAGCGCCTAGCACGCTGCCACAGGAATGTGAAATTCACAGAGAAACCCCTGGATCCCCCCACTGACATGCCCGCTGTGGCTACAACATCCACTTGCACCGGGCAAACTTCTAATGGCCCCACTCCTGGTAAACAGGTGAAAATAGACTTAAGAGTGACAGGACTAACTAATAAAGTAACTAATTACCTTTGAAAATAAATAAACAGAAAAGTAATGAGATTACTTTCTTGGAGAAGTAAAGAGTAATTAGTAACTAATTAGTATTTTCAAGAAACTGGACCAACACTATACAAAACTGTCTCGGTCGTTGTGTCCTTGGGCAAGACACTTCACCTACCGCCTACTGGTGATGGCCAGAGGGGTCGATGGCGCGATATGGCAGCCTCGCTTCTGTCAGTCTGCCCCAGGGCAGCTGTGGCTACAACTGTAGCTTGCCTCCACCAGTGTGTGAATGTGAGAGTGAATGAATAGTGGAATTGTAAAGCGCTTTGAGGGCCCAGAAAAGCGCTATATAAATGCAATCCATTATTATTATTATTAAAACTGTACAAAAAAACTTTTTTACTTAAGATTTACTATTGTTTGCATACAGGCACACTGAAAAGAGACTACACACAACCATGCTATTCAGAAAGGTGCAGGTACTGATTGAGACTCACCACTGATTTAGTTTTAGAGATTATGAAATTGTAATATCCTTCTTCTATAATTTGGCAAGGCCATGATAGAAACCAGACAACATTGCTCAGTAATGGTGTTAACCTCTGCCTACATGATTCACAAAACAATCAAATAAAACAAATAGTTGTATTCCAACAGCTTTCATTCTCCAGGTATCTTTCATTTCCTCAAAAATATTCCATTCCTCTCATGTCGTCAAAAATAATATGGCCTTGAAACTGTTAGCCCACAGTGAGAACACATGCCATAATTCACATCTGCACATAAACTGATGTTGTTTGACAAGCTCTATGCTAAGATTCACTTTATTTAATTTCCCTCCCTTTTCGCTCCGTTTTTAATCTCAGAACATTATGCCTTTGGCAATATCACAACATTTCACCTTGAGAGAAATATTCTGAAAAAGACAAAAATTAAATTCCAGAAGATGGACGATTTTGGCCTGCAAACCACTTCAAAGTCACATACCTTAACGTGGAAAAATGAGAATGGTACCCTATCAGTGGAGGATGACTTATTGCTGTGAGGCAGCCTATAGACAATCTGTCCCGTGGTATAATATGTGTGTAAATGATAATGTTAAAGGTTATTGTCATGCTTCACTGGTGACTCAAAATACATTGCCTCTCTGGAAGCTGGCTGATCATTAACTCAAGGTGTCAGGGGACACACATTTGCTCAGTGGCATTCTCCAAAGCCAAAAAGGTATGTAATACTTCTCCTCTAGAGAAAGGTACAGAGGGAGATGTTCTAGTTGTCTGATGTATATCAGTGCTGAATATCTCAGAACCGGTATAACCTTGAGAAGGCAGTGTTGTTTCTTGTCACTTACTTCTAACTTTCACTAATCCCAGTTCCTAAATGTAGGAGACAACGTGATGATCTACTGATAGCAAGGATTTTTTTTTCTTGAACTCACAGGCCTATACTTTATGCAAACACCTATTTAATTTCTAACAGGAATACTGATTGACATCCAAAAGGGGGAGACATGGACAAGAACATGTTTGCTAAAATCAAAGCCAATAAGGGAACATGGTGTCAGGTACAAGGGACAAGTAATTACAGAATGCTATGTAGCTTTGCGCTTGACCTTACAGGGGTGATGAATGATGCAAGTTTTATCCATAACACACAAGCAAAGACCCATCAGTGTTTGTGGGCTACTCCAAGGTATGAGGTAATTAATCATGCAACATGGCTCTGGTTCTCATTTTAATTAACAGCAAAAAAGCGAGTTGTTGTCTGTCTGTGGGGAAGAGAAAAAGGCCTGACCTGAGCCAAAGTGCCTCAGCCTTTGCAAAATTTATGATCTGACCATTGCAGCTTTTTGAACGCAATCTGTTATACTTGACCAGGAGCTTTCACAACACTAATGATATAAAAATCACTTCCCACTATTTCCAAATAACAGAATAATCAGCACATTTGTTGTTGATATGCAAAAACTTCAAATCGTGATCATTTAAAAGTATCTGCCAGATCTTTCCGTGCAGCAAGATTACAGTAAATATTCAGTTTCATAAGTACTCAGTACTCTCTACCCACAGGGTTCTGCAGTGGGGTGTTATTCTAATGCTAATAATAGCTAATGTAGCCTCGAGTCACAACCCTCAAGCAGAAATGAGGAAGCTTCAGAGGTATAGTCAGCCTGCTTCTTTCAAGTCCCACACCCCCAGATTTTTTTCATTTTCAAACTTGTTGTCTTAAAGTGACAATCGCTCAAGGCGATTTATACAGTGTTACACAGCTTCTAAAAAAGGCAAAGCTGGATTTTCACCCCACGCATATGAAGCACTATTCCCAAGAGCTGTAAACAAACAGTATGAAATACCTACAATACCTACATTTACCCTTACCAACCTGGGAAATGTGCCTTGGCTCGACCCTGCCACTGCCCTCCGAAAACAGAGATGACTGTGCTGCCCCCCCACCTCCACTCAGCGCTGCTATGGAATCACTTAAAGGTAAACTTGTGAAACAGTTTCATAGATCTGGTTTCTCTCAGTTTTCTTTAGATGTAAAATGCATTGATGTTCAGCCAACCCTCTTTTAATTTTAGGCCAAAATACTGTAGACACTTTATCATTTTTTTTCAGCCGTGTCCTTGATACCTAACAATTGTGCAGCCCACCAGCTGTTGTCTATTATTGGTATTAATTTGTAGTTGGAAAATTCGAACACCCAATTCTACAACAGAAAGATTATTTAGTCTTTTCATTATATACTTTGGTTTATACGGAACCCTGCAAGGGACATGGGAGAAAAAAAAATAAAGATGAACATTTACGAGCTTTTGCGAGATCTCGTAAATGTTCATCTTTATTTTGCCACAGTGCCAGGAGTGCGGTATTCCCCCCAGCTGTAGTGGGCCTCCACCTCCCGTTAGCTTCGAGCTGGTGGGTAACAGACGAAAACGTCAGAACACTTTCAAAAATATGTGATGTCTTGATAAACCGAGCAGATATTTGAAGTTTACACAGCTACAGTCACGCCTGAAAATATCTTAAAAGTGTATTTTGTGACCCAGAAAGAGTAATATTAAAACTAAGTATCTGCCGCCATTGTTGGAAACGAATTGGCTGGGCCCCGCGATGAATTCTGGGATAGGTTGGGTCACGAAGGACATACTGACTCGGCCTTCAAATGCAACCTGCGAAGGACGCAGTCTAGTTTGCGAGATCTCGCAAAAGTTCATCTTAATTCTTTTTTTCTCCCATGTCCCTTGTGGGGATCCGTAGGTTTACCTTCAATTTGGTTGTCCATTATTATAGTGTTTTGCCTTCATGTTTCTTAACTAGATCTTGAAAAAAAGCAACATTTGCAAAGATAAATGGATACTTTTCTTGGCCACGTCCACACAATCTATGCTCAACACTTACCCTACTTGCTAGATTTGCCTCCATGCAAGGGTCACTGTTCTAATGCGATGGTGGAGATCCAGCATGGATCGCAAATGCACAACCGCAAAGGACAGAACAGACTTTCATTGAGCAATCTAAAAATGGCAACAGTGCTGGAAAGAGATGCCCAAAAGATGACGTTGAAGGACAGGATATGTTTGGGTTTTTTATTCTTATGGGCCAGTTCTCTGAAATGTTTTATAATACCTTGTAACTGCCATCCACATTACACAGAAGTAGGGAACAGCTGAAAAATAGAAAGGGGTCAGAGCTGTTGTTAAAGGTACTTATTTCAGCTAGTTCTGTTATGATTTGAGAAAAGAACCCTGTCTCCGCATCTGTCATATGCCACCCTTTGTGTCTATATTACTGCCTCTTGCGTGTCGTGTGTGTAGTTATCATTAGTTTTAGTTATAGTATTAAGTTGTCCTCAATTTTTAGTTTGGGCACTGATTCAAATTTTACTTTAAAAGTTGTCATTTATTGCTTTTTTTAACCCTAATTAATTCAAAGAAGTCCTTTTTATACCTTGGTGTCTGACACATCATCAAAGTTTTGGGTAACAACAGGTCATCTGTGAGGGGTCCCAGTGGTGAACTTAACATCTCATCAGTGACAGGGTGCTTCCTCTGTTCAGTGCCTTGTAAATGTTTTTGCATTTTTCATCAGTTTCTTGCGCAGCCACTTGCTCTTCTCCACTGGTTTCCTCTAGCAATATGGTCTCTTTGAGTGGTCTCTCTTGCTTGTCTCTGGTTGTAGACTGCATAATTTAAGAGACATGGCAGGCAAACATCTCTTTGTTTTCACAGACATTTGATCAGGCTCTCCCCCATGATTGGTTTGAATCTTCTAATACCTTGTGTTGAGGGCCCTTAATGTGGTATCATTGGTACTGTCACATAGGTAAGGATGTATTCACTGTGGCTCATTTCCAGTGTCACTTTAGCTCAGTTTCAGTGGCCTACAGTCTCTACACTGGTGAGTCGTGGAGTTTTATCTTGTGGAATGGCCTGGAATAGTTTGTGTTCTGGTATGTTAAAGACTCTAAAAGTCTCTGTTTGGCAAGAAAAGAGACTTGGGAATGGTTAGCTGATTTAGTTAGTTCTGACTGGTCTTTGATTTGACGGCCTCTTGTTCACCTCAAGTTCTAATATGTATTCCGTGCAGGGGAGGTTTGGCCATTTCATTGAGTTTCACATTTGCTCCGCTGCCTCTAAGCATCAGTTTATCTTTTAGTTCTCGAACATAATCAGAAAACTCTCTTTAAATTATTCCACCATTGCGGAACCGGTGCATTATCTTTATATTAAAAAAAACAACTCGCTTTCTAGTCTGTCAATAAACTGTCAACAAAAGTCTTTGATATACAAGTGTAAATGTGGTACTTTTCACTTTTCAGTTAGTATTTTAGCTTGGTAGATTGAATTGTGCGATTGTCTAAATGAACATTTATACAATTTATAGTGAATGGTTAGTTGCCAATAAATGTCATACTTCTAATTAATCTGAAAAAGTGTATTTGCTGAAAATATTCCCAAATCTGCTAACTTCACTGGAATTTTCTTGCTAATTTGCTATGATAGATTATACAACACATTTCCTTAACAGTAATAAAAAAAGATAATAATAATTTATGAGACACACAAGAGATCTAATCTGATCTTCTTTATAGCTTCTCCTACAATAAAGACTTGAAGCATTATATTGCTGGATGCTTCCAACTGTTCCTACTAATTTACACTCTAATTGTAACATTTCTTCTTTTGTTTTTAAAAGAAATCTGTTTTTCTTATAAAAGAAAAACTCATTCAGACTGTTCACAGTCCACATTGCCACTGGATACATCCTGTTTGCTTTCATACTCTGAACCCTGATTAATTATTGTTGAGGAAACAGTTTTAATTTCTTTGAGCCTAGTTGAAAACTGTCAATAATTAGCAGCCAACAACTTATATGAACGACTGCCTGAAAATCTCGGATGTAACTGCTTTGATTGCACTTCCTCTAACCAAGCCGTTCTTGCAGTTCTTGATTGATTTATCACAATGGAGCTTGAGTCGACGGTGCACTTTTCAAAGACAACTACATTATGGTGGGTCAGTTCATCACATGCATATAATCATTCATGCCAGAGAACCTCTGCATAGACAGCTAGTATTCCTGGAAGCACTTGGGTGACTCCCACCGTGTTGTAGGTTGAGTTACAAAGCCAGGGGGATAATTGCATCAAGAATGAAGGTGTTTCGTATAGATACTATGGCACCTGTCTCAAATACAGGCAGCTCAGCAGCTGGAGGAACAGAAGGCCTTGATATGAAAAGAAAGTAGATGTTCTTCGGTTGGCTGACCCCAAAGCTTGAGCCAAATTATTTACAATAAAAGCTCCATGTCATATCTGTTTAACATTCAGGATAGGAGTTACATGGTGCTATGGTGCTGAATGTCAATTGGAAAGACATTCTGTTCTGAGCTTGAGAGCAACGAGGAAAATGCTGGCAAAAGTTGTGACAAATATGAAATGCAATAGAAGGCAGCAGATGTAGTACTTTCACAGGGCATTAAGGTGCCAAAATGAAATGTCTTGACTTTTGTTGTCAAGATACACCAAATGTTATTTTATCAAATCATCTGGCAATGATATTTCACTTGAGCTAGTCAACCTTGAAAAGGCTTCTTTATCAGCCATAAGTTTCAGCACATGATCACGCATACGGGCAAAACATTAAAAAAAAAAAAAAACATCGTCATCATGTTTCCTTCATTCACTAAACTGACTCATTCGTGATTCATGTATATATTCATATCTCCTTGATATACAGTGGACTACCCAAAGACAGGGGAGGGGGGGACAGAAAGAGAAAAGCAAGACCGAGAGAGACAGAAGGAGAGAAGGATTATGTTCTCTAAGCCAAGCAAGTCAAGCAGCAAGTGAGTCCCATGATAACATATAGAGCAACGACCTTGGGGCTTTAAGCTGTTGGCCCACGCTCCAAAAAACTTCTATCTGACAAGAAGAAGAAAGCAAAGCTGGGAATAAATAAATATAATCTATCTATTATTGCAGTATTTTGTAGAAATAAAATGAAAGTATTCATGTATTATTTGGCCTGATACGCCCACCAGCCTTTTCATTATGCACACCTGTTCAACTGCTCATTAAAACAAATGTCTAATAAGCCAATCACATGGCAGCAGCTTAGTACATATATGCACTTAGACGTGGTCAAAATGGCTTGCATCAAACTGAGCATCAGGACAGGTGAGAAAGGTGATTGAAGCGAGTTTGAAACCAGCATGGTTGTCAGTGCTAGACATGCCAGTCTCAGTATTTTACAAACTGCTGATCTATTAGGATTTTCCCCACATGATCATCTTTAGGGTTTACAGAGAATGGTTTAAAAAAAAGAAAAGAAAAGAAAATATCCAGTGAGCATCCTTTAAAAATCACAGCCTTTCTCACTACTTTTGCTGACCTTTATGACAACATCATACCCACCTTCTGATTGCTGCTTCCAGCAACTGGTTTCTTGAACATAACAATGAGCTCACAGTACTCAGATTGTCTCATTAGTTACCAGATCCCAATCCAATAGAAGACCTCCGGGATGTGTTAGAACAGGAGATTGATATCATGGATTTACAGCAACTGTGTGATGCTATGATGTCAATATGGACTAAAATTTCTGAAAAACTTTGTGTGGACCTTGTTGAGTTTATTCCACAAAGAAATGGGGCAGTTTTAAAGGCAAAGAGCATCCAACTTGTTCTAGTAGGTACCCCTAATGAAGTAGTTAGTGAGTGTATTTCTGCAATAGTTTAAAATTAGCCTTTGTGCAACTGTGAAACTACTACAGTCTGAGGTATTCCCCAAATGACTAACAAGGCAAGGCAAGTTTATTTATATAGCACAATTCAACAGCAAGGTGATTCAAAGTGCTTTACAGAGACATTAAAAAACAAAAACAATAAAAAGCATGATTTAAAATTGATATAAAAACAAAACAAACAAAAACAGTAGATAAAATCAGAACAGTAGATAAAATCAGTAGTTAAAATATAAGTTTTGAAATTTAAGCTTAAAAGTGTGGATTTGGTGCTTTATTCAAATGCAGCTGAGAACAGGTGAGTCTTCAACCTGGATTTAAATAAACTGAGTGTTTCAGCTGATCTGAGGCTTTCTGGGAGTTTGTTCCAGATATATGGAGCATAAAAGCTGAATGCAGCTTCTCCGTGTCTGGTTCTGACTCTGGGAACTGATAAAAAACCGGATCCAGATGACCTGAGGGATCTGGAAGGTTCATACTGGGTCAGGAGGTCACTGATGTATTTTGGTCCTAAACCATTCAGAGCTTTATAGACCAGCATCAGAACTTTAAAGTCTATCCTCTGACGGACAGGCAGCCAGTGTAAAGACCTCAGAGCTGGACTGGTGTGGTCCACTTTTTTGGTCTTAGTGAGGACTCGAGCAGCAGAGTTCTGAATGAGCTGTAGTTGTCTGACTGATTTTTTTAGGTAGACCTGTAAAGATGCTGTTACAGTAATCAAGCCTACTAAAGATGAATGCATGGACTAGTTTTTCCAGGTCCTGTTGAGACATCAGATCTTTTATCCTTGAAATATTCTTGAGGTGATAGTAAGCTGATTTTGTTATTGTTAATACTGTTTTTGTCTTCTTAACAGAATTTAAAATGGAAGGAGGAAAAATACTAGTAATAACAAAACATTAGTAATATACAGTGTGTTATATAGCTTTAAATGCTAAAGCTTAGATGTATAGATGACTAAAATTTCCTGACTCAACAGGGATAAAATATTTGCTTGTCAGTGCAGGTCAAGAATCCACAGTTTGTCCATTATTCCTGCTGATAGTGCCCACTGTCCTATTGCTGGTACACAGTACTGTCTGAACAAAGGCTCAGGTTCTTGCTTGGCTGAGCCTTTGTTCAGGGCTGCTTCATGTAAATAAAAACCACTTTGTTATTGGTGGTTTTTAGGTGTATAGATTGAAGTTCTCTGGTGACCTGTAATCGTTTTTCCTTTGGCACCAAAGACTATTACTTCAGTTTTGTTTTTGTTTAGCTGGAGAAAATTGTGGCACAATCAGTCATTAATTTCCTCAATGCATTTACCAAGATCCTGTACAGGGCCTCGGTCTCCTGGTGACATTGTGATATATATTTGTGTGTCATCTGCATAGCTGTGATAGTTTATTTTGTTGTTCTTTATAATCTGTGAAAGTGGGAGCATGTAAATGTTAAACAGAAGGGGTCCCAAGATGGAACCTTGGGGAACTCCACATGTGATACTTGTCTGCTCAGATGTGAAGTTACCTATTGATACAAAGTATTTCCTGTTTTCTAAGTATGTTTTGAACCAGTTTAGTACAGTTCCTGAAAGACCTGCCCAGTTCTCCAGTCGTTTGAGTAATATGTTGTGGTCAACTGTATCAAATGCTGCACTGAGATCCAGTAAAACTAAGACTGACATTTTTCCACTGTCTGTATTCAGACATATGTCATTAAACACTTTGGTCAGAGCGGTTTCAGTGCTGTGGTTCTGTCTAAAACCTGACTGGAAGGCATCATAGCAGTTATTCTGTTTTAAGAAGTAATTGAGCTGTTGAGAAACTGCTGTTGTTTTTTATTTTATTTTTACTCTCCAAATGGATTGCAATGTCCTATCAGAGGCCTATATTAAGACGTGCTCCCTCTTTCTCTTACAAAGGTGTGCTACTGTTAGACCCCTTAAGCTGATGATGCTCTGTAGGTATCCTAGAAAATTGAGCCAAAGAACTAAAACCAAAATAACTATTTTTAACCCCCAAGTGAAATGTGTTTTTTGAGATTACTGGAAGTTTGTTAAAACTATGGTGGAAAAAAAAGTGTGGCAGCAATGGTAACTCATTTCCATTCACAGTCTTGTTGAAACTTTTGAGCTCTAGACTCTGTAGACTCTGATACAAGACTCCTGGGTATCTATGTCATCAGTTTGGCACAGTCCAATTACCATCACTGTCTTCTTAAGGCTCATTTATATTTATGTAAATTGTGTGCCATTGAAACTAAAGCTCAAGATGTGTGTGTGTGTGTGTGTTCCCAAATAAAACTTTGTATCTGATTTGGCTGTTGTACTTCAGCGATAAATTATTAATCTGAAAACAAAAAAGAAAAAAACTTCAGCAGACACATAAATACAAATTCAGCATAAACTTGAGATGATATCATTGATGAACAAATGAACATCCTCAGCACATTTTAACAATACTAGAATAACGCTGCTGCTGCTGTTCATTCTGATCAATGCAATTACAATAAAAAAGATTCCACACATTTTCGTACTTTTGTCGCGTGAGTATGATTCTAAAATTTAGTGAGCCCTCGCTTGTTCTGCTCTGGGCAGCACTGGCTGGTGAAGAGAACATACTGTATCGACAGAACAGAACAAAAGTTTTTAGAGTGAAGTTATTTGGATTCCCTTTTTGGAGCTGAGGACAGCAGATGGTGAATGGAAAAGGTAAAAAGAATATAAAGAAGTGTAAATAACAATACAGCTCTAGTTTGTTGAGCAGAACGCAAAGTAACAAGATTGAGAGATGGCATAGGATAAGAAGGTCACAGTTTACCTACCCATTTCCTCAAAATGTTCAAATACTGGATCTAATAATGACTGTGCAATATCAAAAATAAAATCAGAGTTAGACTCTAATCAAAACACACTGAATTACTCTATATATGAAAGAATACATATAACAAAAGGGCTTACAAATATTTGCTCAGGGAGGAATTAATTCAGTGTTTATTTAAAAAATGGGAGGAAAAGGGCAGCTTTTTTTCAATTTTATTGTATTACCTCTTGAAGATTCAAGTCTGTCTTATCTCAAAGCCATGGTTTATTCACCAGACACTGAAGTGTGCAGTACAGCAGTCAAGTTAAACCAAAAGTGTGAGAGAGAATCAAGATAGGTAGTAAGTCAAGGATATCAGTGAAGCATTTTGGTGAGAAATGGATAAAACCAAAGCTAAACCAAATCCTAGATTCACCGAGCGCTGACTTAAGTAAATCAAAGAGCAAAATGAACAATAATCAACTTCCGAATGACGAACTTGAGTTTTGAGGCATAGTTTTTGCTAGTTTTTTTACTTTAGCTTTACAAAATAAAATATCACAAACTCTCTCATTAGTATTCTCTGTTGATAGAAGTGAATTGACTCAAATCCAAACTCAGCCACATGACTATGAGGTTTCACCATCTTATTTACATAAATACTGCTAATTTTGAAAATGATTTCCTATAATAAAATGGTAATGTGTGCATTGGACCATAAAATATATTGTCACGAGGCATGCAGTTCCTAAGAAATAAAATCTTGCGTCAGCACAATAAATAACTGCCACTTCTTGTGAACTCACAGCTTGATCCACGGGGTTTGTTTGCTGCACTGGGATAACACTTTTCGGATTTTCCCATTACCCTATGCAAAATTTAGCCATTAGCAATAACCACAATTCATTCAGTGCAACATATGAAAGGGACTGTTGTAGTTCATTAGCATAATATAGACACTCATCATGCATCAATCTGCACCCATTAACACCCCCCCACAGCCCGAGCCCATCCCACCAGTCCAAGGTACTTACCCCTCCCACCTCACAACAATTAAGTGACCGCTCTGCTCTTGTGGTTTGAAGCTGGGATGTAACAGCAGATGGCAGAAGGAAGGAGAGGAGTATGACCCAGCATATTGATGAAAATAAACCGAATATAAGCGTGAGCGGGGCATTGGCAGAGAAACAGAGTTAAAGGTGAGGACAACATTGAAATTGGGGCTCCGTCCAACACTAATTGACATCAAAGCATATAGCTCAACAGCCCCGGCTTGATTTTACATTATTTGATTAACTTGATTTAATTTGTTAATCTATATCTGCAGTCTCACTCCATATCAGTTACATTCCTATCACATCTGGCCATCCACTGGCATCAGGGCCTTGTGAGAGACATCGCTGCGTATGCAGATGAAATTCAATAATACAGTTTTAGGGCTCGAGCAGGATCTAATTTCATGCTAAGCCACTCATATAATTGTTGTATAAGTGATTGTAATTTCAAAAGTACTATTATGCTTTCTTTTTAAATCAATGGCTTACAGAAAAGAAAAAAAAAAAAACATGAAAACCCTCTAAAACAGGGGTGCCAAGTCAAAGGTCCAGGGGCTAATGTTACAACTTTTTCTATGTTTAAAGACCCCGCCCAATTGACATTCATACAACACAAGATTAATTAAGTAATATATTTTACTATGAGAGAGGTTCCTGTTTTTCCATCTACCTTTTTTTGTTTATTTTAAAGGACATGTTTTATTCATCCATCCATTCTCTTCCACATATCCCTTTCAGGGTCGCGAGGAGGCTGGAGCCTATCCCAGCTGTCTTAGGGCCAGAGGCAGGGTACACCCTGGACAGGTCGTCAGTCTGTCGCAGAGCTAACACATAAAGACAGACAAAAACTCATATTCACACCTATCGGCAACTTAGAATCACCAATTAACCTAACCCGACTAATTGCATGTCTTTGGACTGCGGGAGGAAGCTGGGGTACTCAGGAACTTCTTGCTGTGAGGCAGCAGTGCTAACCACCATGCCACCGTGCTGCTGACATATTTTAGATATTTTACAATTACAGGACACTACATGCATTGCAGTCCCAGAACTTTTTCAGTAATTTTACACATTTATCATGTAGTTTCACTAGTCCATCCAACTTAAGATCAAAATAGGCTGTATGTGGCCTACTATATTTTTTTTTAAAAAACAAAACAAATATAGTATACTGAATATTTGTTATACTCAGGCTGGCGTTGTTCTGTTTTATTCCCTGCATTATATCACTGCCTGTTTATTGTTTACTGTACCCTTAGTTCTATGAGCAGAGATGGATTCCTCAAACAAGAATCCAGGATTCTTTGATGGCACAATGCTGATGTGAAAGCAGCAGCCTGTCGGCAGCACAACACCCGCAGCAGTCTTCTGTCAGTGCCTACACTGGATCAGTCACACTGAATGAGTTCAGCCACAGTGCTTATGTGCACTCAGAAGCTTTCTGACAGAGCTTAGGGCCTACTATAAAATCATGTCATGAATGTCAGTGTCATTCTTTTAATTTAGAGAACCTGGTCCTTGTCCTTCAAATCAAAGGGACCTAACTATCTTCAGGATCTCCTTTTACTTATAGAACTGGTGCACACTTTCATCACTACTATATCTTTGTCTGCTGTGGTAAGATTTTATAGACAGACTGAAGAGTTCAACCTTATGCAGGTAGAAGAGGACCCAAAATGCTTTGATACTTTACTAATTTGACAGTCACAAAAGATCACAATCCATTTCGCCCTATTAAATATTCATGAAAGGTAAAAAGTCCACTGTTCAGTGAAGCATAGAGAATGAAAATTTCCAGTCTTGTGATGGAGTCACATCTGCTTCAAAGCCAGTCAGGATCTTAACCCTCTGAACCACTAATGCTTGGGAGTCATTAACAAGTTATTACATGAGTCAACATCAATCTTTGATTTATTTATATTTTAAGAAACTACTACCTGGAAAAACTGCTTGAAGCTGGGATATCTGTCCAACGCCGATGCCAGTGTTTAGAGTGGAAAAAGCGAATTCTTTATTATTGTATGAGCTGAAAACCTAGATGGAAGTCTTCATAAGCAGCCAAGCAAGAACCTGAGCCTTTGTTCAGACAGTACTGTGTACCAGCAATAGGACAGTGGGCACTATCAGCAGGAATAATGGACAAACTGTGGATTCTTGACCTGCACTGACAAGCAAATATTTTATCCCTGTTGAGTCAGGAAATTTTAGTCATCTATACATCTAAGCTTTAGCATTTAAAGCTATATAACACACTGTATATTACTAATGTTTTGTTATTACTAGTATTTTTCCTCCTTCCATTTTAAATTCTGTTAAGAAGACAAAAACAGTATTTATATGAATACAACGCACACGTTTAAATAGGCATTTTATAATATACCAATGTCCAGTAAAGTTATCTGCCCATATTACACTATTGTTTTGTTTTTATGTTTTTGTTGTGTGAAGTAATACAGACAAGTGATTAATGTCACCTGGAGACTGGTTTCCTTCACTTCGCATGTGTGTGTTTAAAAACAGACAAGTACTACAGTTAACATGAGGAAGGACCAAAATACCAGGAACCTTCCTGAGGGAAGGAAGGAAGGAAGAAAGAAAGGTATAATGGTGTGTATATCTATAGTGCTACGACTTGAGCAAAGATTTTTGTTGTATTTTCCTGAAATGTATGGGTGAAAACAGCATTCACATTAGATTACAATAACCTTGTGCGAGCATAAACAATAAACTGACCTTAGAACAAGAAGTGCACATATTACTGCGCACTGTTTTTTTGAACTGTAGGAATTGTGACAGCTTAGCCATGTGAAAACAGAACCTATTGTCCCTGCTGCCACTCTGAAAAGGATAATACCTGTAGTATAACTAATAGCTTGAACTAATTAAATAATTATCCA
The DNA here is from genome assembly GCF_051167445.1 of Perissodus microlepis. Lineage (NCBI taxonomy): Eukaryota > Metazoa > Chordata > Actinopteri > Cichliformes > Cichlidae > Perissodus > Perissodus microlepis. The sequence continues at coordinate 25,350,163 of NC_140469.1, read as the reverse complement.
TATAGTAATTGAAAGAAATACCATTCAAATATTCATACAAACAACCATGTTGTGAAAATTGTTATTTTCTGGCCAAAGGCTTTTAGAAAATATTTGTAGATGAACTTTATCAAGACTTGTGTTTACTCCAGTGATCCAAGTGGCCATCTATTTCACTGAGTCATGCTGAAGAGCCCTTCACCAAGCAAGTGAGCAGGTTTCTCCTCATTCATATTACATACTCTGCACAAGGACATCATCTTAAATCAAGGAAATGCAAATGTGATAATCCATGAAAGCGAGTAGGGTTTTTAATAGCGCTGACAATTTATACATAAAAAAAACTATCCAGTGATGAATTATAGTATATATTGCTAAAAAAGTAAATGTTTTATAGCTACATCAACAAGGACATAATATTTTTGCATGTTTGTACACTGAATTCTACTCCTGTGAAATGTAGTTGAGGTTGAATCTAAGTTAATTATAAAAGTGTTGCCAATCTGCACACCAAGGTATTCAGCAACATCAAAGCAAATCCAAACCCCACCTACACCCATTTCAGATGGGTTACAAAGCAGTTTTGCATTGCAGGAGTAAGCAGTTCCTCTGTTTCAAAGTCAGATTATGTTAGGATGATGTTTTGGCTGTCTGGAAACCTCAGCAAGAACAAAATATGTCTTGTGAAGAACAATATAATACTGCACAATTCCATTCGGCTAGTTGACACTAGAAATAGTAGCTTGTTAAAATAATTATTCATATTTATTCTTCTGCAAAACCAGTTCAATGTGAGGTCTACCAGGTACACAACAGCAACTCTCTCCCCTTTCTTTCTCTGTGTAAACAAGCTGGAAAGGGACATGGGGGGGTCATACAAATACTCACCTGCAAGGAAAGTCTTCTGCTGCTATCACTGCCAACTCACGGCAAACCAATCTGATGTTGTGTGTGCACACTATCACGCTCGACGCAAAGTGGCACAGCTTTCAACATTATTTAAATTAGAGTCGATTACTGGGAATGTGATTAATAGTATCAGATGCCTCTTTTTAACCTTAAACTGTTAACTCTATATATTCAAATCACAGTCTATTCAACTACTCCAGATTCATGTGAAGTCTTAAAAACTGTGACGGAAAGAAGGCGGACATGTGGTTAATAAACCACATGTAATTATCACAAGTCTCCGTTTACTCCCAACGCATTAAGCGTTCTTCACATACATCAAAATAACGCACATGCACAAATGTTTTCATACGCAGACAGCAGTAAAAACTAAAAGTCACTGGTAAGGAAGACACAGTGGCCACTGTGGAGTTCACTTTTTTGAGTGTTTGCTTAGGAATATGTTCTTTTTCCTCATTTAATTAGCTTTGGAATGATTTGCATGGAGCATCCCTACATTGCTGAAAACACTGGCATCAAACAGGTGCTAGCATGAAGATCATTAGTGGCCAGAGGACCCGCATGCACAATAGATTTAAAAACCACCCACAAGATTAAAGCTTGGCTACAGAGGACTAATGATTGCCATAATTTGAAATATTTACTCATGCTAGGTTGACTGTTAAATGAAGAGACTAGCTAAGGGTGAACCACTTTTTAACTGATTGTCATGACTTTTGATTAGGAGAATAATGAGCAGCCTAAGAATACTTGCTTAGATATTTCCTACAAGATTAATTATTGAAAAAAAAAAACCAAAAAAACATACACACAGCTTGCCTCCATTGTCCATCCGTCCAATTAATTTACTGTAGGCCTTTGTATCATTTCTAAGGTTAGCAATCTGCACACTGTAATGTGATAACAGTGTTTGGGGCGATCGTGGCTCAAAGAGTTGGCAGTTCGTCTTGTAACCTGAAGGTTGCCGGTTCGAGCCCCGGCTCGGACAGTCTCGATCGTGTCCTTGGGCAAGACACTTCACCTACCGCCTACTGGTGATGGCCAGAGGGGCTGATGGCGCGATATGGCAGCCTCGCTTCTGTCAGTCTGCCCCAGGGCAGGTGTGGCTACAACTGTAGCTTGCCTCCACCAGTGTGTGAATATGAGAGTGAATGAATAGTGGAATTGTACAGCGCTTTGAGGGCCCTGAAAAGCGCTATATAAATTCAATCCATTATCTTGTTTGGAAACATAGATAGACCCAGAACAGACAAAAAAATAATTAAACCCTAAAGCGCTGGGTTCACTTGCAACCAATGTATATGCGCTATCTGTTGAATGTAGAGATCGGGCACATTGCGGCATATTTACAGTGGAGAGATAACTCCACCCATGATGCCTGTGCAATACCAGCATTTATGAGGTTGCAGGCCGAGCCCTTCCGAGCTGCTGTGTGGATCAGTCTCTCAGGCGTGCGGTTGGGGGAGATATCTGTCTCAGATCTGTCCTATCAGCACATCGCAAACAGGCAGCAACGCCAGTGTGTGACAATCACAGCTGGAAAATGAAAAGCGCTGTGAGGCAAACAAACTCCATTAATACATATAGCGCCATGAAGTGCCCGATGGACACAGATGTCAGAAACATTGATTCAGATGGCCGTTTTATTTTTTTTAATACCAAAGCCTAGGGACTTCAAATTCCCTTTGAAAGAAAAAAGTCATCTTTGGGCTAATCCGGCATGAAAGATAATGGCTTTACTGAATTGAATCATTTAGTTGATTATCGATTACTGACCACAGTAATGAAACTTTTTTTTTTTTTTAATCCTATGGTCTCTCAAAGAAGATTTAGATAAAACTCTAGTAACTGCATAGCATAAAATCCACTTTGATCATTGTCATCTTACATTAAAACATTAACACAATTATCTCTCTTATAGTCATAAGTGAAAATGTAGCTGCTTCAAATGTTTTATATCTATCTAGTAACACCAAGAAGACAGAAGAGTTTTCTCAAATTCACTTTGCAGCATAAAACAGAAACCTTAAACAGCCAGCTAGAGTCAGAACTACATTCAGTGGTAAAAAGAACAAGGAGTCCTGCAACAGATGGCATGGTCCCCACAGAGCCCTGATCTCAACATCATTGAGTCAGTCTGGATTACATGAAGAGACACAAGGAATTGAAACAACCTAAATCCACAGAACAGCTGTGGCAAGTTTTCCACCACCTACCTGCCTTTATGTAGGTTGAAAACAGAAAACTGGAGCAATTTTAAAGGCAAAGGCTGCTCATACCAAATATTATGTTATGCAATGTCCGCTCTAGTGGCATAAAAATCCTTCTCCACACCTGCTTATATCTTACCAACTTGCAATACCATATTATCCCAAAAATGATTCAATTTTACAATTGTCTCAGAGCATTTTACACAATAACGGCAAAACGTACAAGTGCTTAATTGTGGTTCTTAATGTAATCTCAATTCATTAACATGAATATTCATGAACTTAACGCACACCGGGTATTTAGATTGAAAATATAGTCTTTATTTACCTGAAAATATAATTAAAGCCCTGACTAGTTGGAGAATTGAATAATAAACCTCTTCTCACAAAAATCACTGAAGGCTTGTCACCACCTTGGGATATCTGTGTTGTAGACTGAGACAAGAAAGGCCCCATGGGGAGCAGACTGGCTTCCCTCAAGGACCTGCATGACAGGAACTGGCTACACTCAAAGAGGACAAGCATCTGATGTGTGCCACTGGACTAGGCGAGCCTATAGAAACCTTTTAAGTCTAAAATCCAACTAATTACCGAGCTCCACTCAAAAGTAGAATAGTTGGCATAGCTTTCAGGTACTGGCTCACTCTCTTGGGGAGCCTGAACCATCCCTTAGTTATAGTGCAATAGGTCGTAGTTGTGAAGGACGTCACCCACTCTCCTCTTTTAAATCGCATGTATTTATATGCATTCATGTTTGCAGCATTTCTGCATGTCGATTGTTGTCTTCGTTTTTCTCTTACCTCAGCCAGTTGCAGCAGACGTCTGTCCCTCCTTTAGCCTGGTTCTGACATAGACCTCTCTTTCTTAAAAGATCATTTTCCATCCCCGGTGTCAGGGCATCATTTGGTTAATCTCGATACAAAAGAAAGCACCTTGAGAAACTTTGTGGTCTGAATTGACACACCATAAATGAGACTGGACTGAATTGTTCATCCCCTTAACTAACTGTAGAAAGTAGTGATACAATTTATTAATGGCTTTATTTTCTTAAAGCATAACTTTACTTTTAGCATGAAAAACCTTTAAAAATCTGTGAATATCCAATTTTAAACTGAAAACTACAGGCATTCCACAAAACACCATAGAAGTTAACAGAAAAAGTCCTCTCCGATAGTTATGGTTTTTATAAAGCTTTAGTCAGAGCTATTGCTTCAAGGCTTCTTCAATGATTCTTATTCTAACCACACACAGTTCCAAACGGTTAGAGCCTATTAAGCAACAACAAAACCAAGAACAGGGTCACACATTGAATTAGCATGTCTCAGTAAAAAAGTTTAATTACTTTCTCTCACTTATACACTCACTGGTTTCCTTACTGTGTTACTTCAGGTTTTGCTATTAAAAAATATGACACTGAAAAGGAAGATGACAAGACTGATGTGTTACGTTCAACTGCTCAAAATCTTCACCTCACAATTACTTGTCCTTCCTCCTTTCAGAACTTGTAAATGCGTACAAAGGGACTCGTGTGAAAAACCAAATCACAATAAACCTGTGATGGAATTAACACATTCTGTTTTCAAGGGAGAGTTTTCTGTGCTACTGCAGTGTTTTTATGTTGCCAGGGAATAAATTTGACATACAGTGTCCTTCTGCTCCAGCTGGCTGGCTGCCCAGAGGGCCACTGTGTCTTCTGCGATTAGTCGAAAGTGAGAAATGCAATTAGAATGGCAGGTAGCTGCTTCTTCTTGTTACGAAAACGGAGAAGAGATGTGTGGTCTCATAGGCTCTGGCGCATCTACTGCTGCAGAGTTTATGTCCCCTGAGAGGCTGAGCAGTATTTCTGGAAGACGTAGATGCGCTTATCCCCAATTGGGGTTGTGATCTCCTTGTTATTTAATCTGCTAGTCAACTGAAAAGTTAAAACTCAACAAACAATGAGGCTTTCTGGAGTTCACGGGAAAAAAAAAAAAAAAAATAACAGTTAACAGACTGATAAGTTGCTGTCACTGACTGGCTTAGTGTGGATACAGTAGTGTTCATTTTTTACTGTTGGTTTTATCTGACTTATCTGTGTTGCATTATGTTAAAATATGATTTCAGGTTGTCATGTTTGAAAGTCTACTATGGCCAATCACCTGACAGGACCTCAATGCATTTACACATTTAGGTCAAGCTGATCTGCTGAACTGCAGGACAACTAAGCTGAGGATCAGAGTGAACAAGAAAGGTGATTTAAATTACTCTGAATAGAGCATGGTTGTTGGTGCTAGACTGTTTTGGGTATTTTAGAAACTGCTGATATACTAGAAGTTTCCCACAGCATCATCTTTAAGGTTTACAGAAAATGGTCCGAATATATCCAGTGAAAGGCAGTTCTCTGGGTGAAAATGTCAGATGTCAGAAAAAGAATGGCCAGACTACTACAAGCTGATAGGAAGGCAACAGTAGTGCAAATAACCACTTGTTACAACCAAAGAACGTAGAGAAGAATCTCTGATTCAAACCTACAGCTACAGTTACAGCAGCAGAAGAACACACAGGGAGTCACTCCTGTCAGCAAAGAATAGGAACTAAGGCTACAATTTCACCAAAATTGGAAAATACAACAAAGTCATTGCTTCATCTGATAAGTCATGATAACTGTGTATTGTTACTGACAGTGTTCATCTCAATATAACCACGTTACCTCTTCTGATGTTTGCTTACAGTAGAACAACATGCCTTGTTACAAATCTCGAGTCATCCTGGTTTTAGATGTGATGCAATGAAAGCTTTGCATCATGGATGGACCTACTCTCATCATTTAGCTCATTGCAAGACAACAGCTCTGCTTAAATATTCACTTATAGTTCAAAGTTTCTGAAACCACTAGAAACTATTAAAAAGACTCATCAACATCACATTCGTGTCCTGCTAATTTGACCAGACAGCAGCATCAGTCATCATAAGTGCCCATCAAATTCCCATTGACAAGGTGGGAAGTTGACCCGTGTTGCCTGAATGTACGGCCAATGGTGAGCTGAATCCATGCAGAGGCTCTTCGGGTAGGGCAGATGCTGTTCCGCTTGACAGAGCTGCACCGGGGGGTCTAAAATTTATCTGCAAGCAAGGCTGTCATTTCTTTTTAAGATGCTATTGTCATCTATTAAATCCCACTCCCTTTCCCCCACAGAGTGTAATTGTTGCAGTCGGCATCGAAAAAAACAAAACAAAAACTGCTTTGTGGCTCAGTCCTACACTGTGATTTCTTATTAAAGATAATCATGGACAGCCATTTATTAGAGCTAGAAAATCTTTCACTTCAATTTAGTATTGACCTTTCTTTCTTTACTTTTTTCATTCCCATTCATTTTAGCTTTTTTGTGTGTCCTCAACTATTACCTGCTATTCTTAGCTTCTGCAGTGACCTAGTTTTTAACTGCTCATCTGCTCTTTCCTTATCTAACATATTTAAAATCATAACAAACTGACTGACCTTGTCCTTCGCTTAACTACAATTTCTTTTGAAATATTTTTTTAAAAATTTCTTTGCTTCCTTTCCAAAGAAAACTCTAACTCGTGTAACTTTTTTTAAATCACTTTTGGGCCTAAAAAGTCCCAGTTAGAAACCACGTCAAACAGTTTGTATTCGTCTAGTTTCCATGAACCTTTAGGTTTTTAAATAACTTTGCTTGATTCATAAAGACAATCATTTGAAAAGTTGAGCTCTTTGTGTAAATGATTCTCTGTGTAAAAGATGTAGATTATTGTAGGCTTGCCAGTTTCTTGTGCATTTTGATGTGGTATAATTGGTGCACTGCTCACCCTTAGTATCCACTTGTTAAGTCAGGGGTCCCCAATCCCAGTCCACGAGGGCCTGTGTCCCTGCAGGTTTTAGATGTATCCTTGATCCACCACAGCTGATGTAAATGGATAAATTACCTTCTCAACGTGTCTTGAAGTTCTCCAGAGGCCTGGTAATGAACTAATCATGTGATTCAGGTGTGTTGACCCAGGGTGAGATCTAAAACCTGCAGGACACCGGCCCTCGTGGACTGGGATTGGGGACCCCTGTGTTATGTGATGATACAATTGGATACAATTTTATTTTAAGTGTTATTTATTCCCTTGACTGACTGTATTATTGTTCTTTTTCTAATTTTCTAAACTCGGAATTTAATAATATGATTACAAGAAGTCTCCTTTTCACAACCATATAGATAATAACCGATATACCAACATAAAAACACTTTTTTTCCTGTTTGTTTGTATTATTATTGTTATATTTTTGTGTGTTTGACACATATACATGCTGTTATGCAAAATGAAATGTAACCCAACAGTACAGACTGTTAAAACTAAGAAACAATATTAAAAAAACAACAATAAAACCCAGCGACGGCAGAGAAAGACAGATGGTTTATGATTAGAAATAACTTAACTTTCATTTGAACTTTTACTCACTTGCCAGGTGGTCTATATTGTTGAAATCATTACACTCTAATAAGAAGTTCGGTGTCTTATTAAACTGACTGCGTTTACAATCTTTTTAAACAAGTTTTAGCAAAACAAGTTTACAGCTTCCAGCATATGGTAACACACACACACAGCATTGTTTCACTGATAAAGTGACACTAAAATTAACTGTCTATGGAGGCGACACTTGCCCACATCAGCAAAAGGAGCTGCACAGACAGGAATATATTCCAGTTATGCGTTTCTTCCAACACCCTAATGTATTCACTTCTCGAAAAATAAATGGAACTGCTGTGATCTCTTTAGTGTTTATCTCAAAGCAGTATGAATATGAATCACTTTTTAGTAGCCTACCAACCGCCCCATTTAAACTTAAGATCTGTTCACTTTCAAAGGGGCTTATCTGCCACAGATTTGAACTTTGGCCATGCTTTTTTGAATCTACCGCAAATCCTCAGCCCAGGGCAGCAAAAAAAAAAAAAAAAAAAAAAAAAAAAAAAAAAAAAAAAAGAATGTGCCGTTCATTTTCTTGTTGCACCTTAATTCTGCTCATCTCTTGTGACTCCATTTATATTAGAGGAGGCTTCACTGTACTATCTTGGTATTGTCATGTGACCCAACTGTAATTTCAGTTCTAAATTTAATTAGCATTTCAAACGCATAACAATCCCCTCTGCCAATCCATGTCTCATTAGTGGTCTCTAAAACTCTGAAGCTGTTTCATTAACATAGGTACGTTCCTGTTGATGTTTTTCTCCCTCTCTTCAAGTGTTAAAAAAATTAGAATAACACGAGTTGGTGTAGAAGGTGGAAAGATGAAATGCTGCATTTTTATAATTTTGATTCCTAGAGGTGTTATTGCCTGTGACTTTTGGCTTGCCTTAGATATCTACAAAGCTTGTCCTGACATTTCAGCAAAAGATTCAGTGTTGGTCTTAAGAAATAATGTGATAATTGGAGGCAAAGACATTTATATTTAGTGCCTAACAACACTTAATTGATAAAATACATTTCAGGAACGCTCTTTAATACCTTCATCACCTGGTGATTTCCAAAAATAATTTTAAAAATCCTCTGCTGCACAGAAAGTGATGCATTTTCCATTGTTTTTAGCAACAGTTCTGTAATTATTAGGTAAATCACATTACTGAGGCGAAAAAAAAAGAAAAACTATACTAACCACTGCGGTAGAAAAGGAAAGGAAACCCTTATTCATCACTGCCTTAAAAGGTAATGCAAAATTATCCTTTAGTTCTGTAAGGGCAACAGCAGGCATGCTTACATTTTGAGCAGCTGTTCTGATAGTGGCAGGTGAGAGCAAATCAGGAGTAGGAAAACACTGGACTTAGCTGGCACTAAAAGGGGGGGGGGGGGGGGGGGGGGGGAGAAATAGTTTAGTGAAAAGGGTTAAAAAAAAGATTAGTGGGGACATCTGTTTAGTGTGACAGATGCCCTGCCCGTAGAAGTATCTTATCTGCTGATTTACTAAGAGATTATATTGTCTGTTTGAGAAGTGATCCTGCATGTCACACATGGATGCATTTTAAAAGTCAAGGCACTAGCTGATGTACTTTACTTGCTCCTATACATTTTTTTTTTTTGCTTTTCACTTCATTTAAAGCCCTTTAAGTTAAAAGAATAAATGTTGCATTGTTAAGTGGTGAATGTTATGTCTGTTATGTCTGATTATTTTTCCAGAAAAAGGCCCTTAAAAGATACATACATAGAGATTAGTTTTAAATGCCTGCGCTGGCATTTCTCCTGCGGTGTTGCTATCAGTGTGTGAAGAGTGGGTGAAGAGGATTGCGTTGACAATCCAACACAATGGGCAGCACATTGAACACATTTTATAAGTGGTCAGACGCTTGTAAGTAACTCATGAAAGAATAAAGTTACGCTGAAACCAAGCACACCATTGTTTTTCTTGTGACATTACCAATAAGTTTGATGTGTCACATGGCCCTCTTCCTATTGAAAAAACAAAAGTTGTATCCAAGGTCGCCGACTTCTAAATGGCCACCATGGTCACCACCCATCTTGAGGAGTTTGCCCCCTCACATATACTAATGTGCCACAAACAGGACTTTAATATCACCAACCATTCCCATGTTATTACGGTGTATCCATATAAATGGCCCACCCTGTACATTTACTAAAAAACAAACACAGCCTATAAGCACAAATACTTCATACAAACGGTGAAGTAAAGTGGTGGAGAAAACTTGCCCCAAACTGGGTGACAATGACCCTGTGCACATTTACAAATCCCCTCCCAGAGCCTGGTTCTGCCAGAGGTTTCTGCCTGTTAAAAGGGAGTTTTCCCTCCCACTGTCGCCAAAGTGCTTGCTCATAGGGGGTCATATGATTGTTGGGTTTTTCTCTGTATCTATTATTGTACGATCTACTGTATATACACTGTATATGTAATATAAAGCACCTTGAGGCGACTGTTGCTGTGATTTGGCGCTATATAAATAAAATTGAATTGAATTGAAATCTATTACAGAATGTCTGAAAAAGAAAAGAATTACAGTGATGTAGTGATCCAGACGTCAATCCGAGTGCTGTGCATGAATGACTGTCCACAAAACTCAGTGAACTGAAGCAAAGCTTTGAAGAAAAGTGGGACAAAATATCTCCACAGCTACTGAATCATGGGGTATATTTAGCTTTTCCACACGCAACTTTTCTATTTAACCATAGTTGGGGTTTTTTAATAAATACATACTGTGTAAACAACAAAATGGGGGAGTTGTTTATCTGAGGTTGTATTTCAGTTAAAACCTGTTAAGGGTAAGATGACTTTTTAAGATGTCATATATAAAGCCTTATAGATGAACGCAGGTTTATGTTATTTAAACCATGACTGTGCATCAGTTTCAATAGCTAGATTTCACCAATTTAATATCTGTGAAGGAGTAAAAAGTGCTCAACCTTATATGATTTTGAGGGGTAATATCACAATGTGGGACAGGTGGCTGGTCAAAATTTAAAGAATATATAAATACTTCTGATAAGGATGCACATTCTTACAGATGCTGAAATTTCTTCTGTCAACTATTTTGAGTACACTAAAAGTTGAGCTTTATATTAAACACTGCATATTTAAGTTGCATCCAAAAATAGATATTTAAATGATGCACCTTGGAGATGCACTGCACTGTCGAGTTGTCATTTTTTATTTAAAACTTCAGCTAGTTTAACTGAAGAGAAGTGTGATAAATTGCTAATGTTCCATTTAAACGTCTTTCTGCTCGCATGCTTGTATCTACTTCAAGTGTGAGTTAAGTAAGTGACATAAAAGAGATGAGGATTTAAGAAGTTGTATCCCTGGAGTTCCTCAGCTTCTTCCAGTGTTGTCACTCTACTACTATCTGGCTCTTTGCTCTTAAACCTAAGCTCATTATCCCAAAGACTTAAACTGAAATGTAATATTACCACAGGACCTTCTTCCTCTACAAGCAGATTTCTTATTCACTCGTCGTATTTTCTCTTGAGAAACCAGTGCCCAGGCAGGAATTGTAGGCGAAGGTAATTCAATTAAAAACAGTTCACTTAATAGCATGACTGAATGGTGCCCTTCAAAGAAGTTGCTCAGTTAATGACATAAAAGTTAGAAGATTCAAGATTCAGTGAAAGACAGAAATGATCAGTTTCGGTGATGTTAAAGGTTCGGGGATGTTGATATTATATGGCCAAATATATTGGACCACACCTCTTAATCTTTGAAGAAACGTGACTTCAAATATTAAAGCACCTTGGCATGCAGTCTGCCTTTGGAAACATTCGTGAAAGAATTGGTCACTCTGAATTGTTCACTGAATTTTAATGTGACATTTGAACAGGATGCTACCATTGCAACAAGTGAGTTCATGAAATTTCTTCCGTCCTGGATTCTTCGCAATCAACTGTAAGTGCAATTATTGTAAAGTGTAAGTATTTAGGAACCATAGAAACTCGGCCACTAAGTAGCAGACAGTATAAAATTACAGAGCAGGGTCACCAAGTGCGGAGTTGCATGGTGTCTGAAAGTTGTGCTTTGGTGATTCAATGACTGCACAATTCTTGTATTAACATCAGTCCAAAAAATGTCCACCTGGACAGTCATGGCATGGTGATGTGATGTGGTGCAATCATAAAAAAACAAGTTTGTTCTTTGTTCTTCTATCAAATGACAGAGACGTGAAAGACTATATTTATAACTGTTGGTATTAAAAAGGAACATAATCTGCAGATCACCCAATAATGGTTATGTACAGTTAGGTCTATACATATTTGGACAGAGACAACTTTTTTCTAATTTTAGTTCTGCACATTAGCACAATGAATTTGTAATAAAACAACTCAGTGTCAGGGACCTGGGCTTGAGCGACGCAGGCTCCCTGAGAAGTTATGGACTTTTTAAAATATTTTGTAGAATATGTGTGTGCACTGTGCTTGCTGTCCGTTTGTGTATTCCATGCGTGTATGTTTAGGCAAGTGTGGGTGTGTGCATGTGTGTGGGCAGATGTGGTGGTGTCCTGTATGCCGGGTGAAAGCCACCTAAAGGCCTAGAGGGTGCGGCATGGCTAGGGGGCTGGCCACACCAGAAGACTATGCCATGCACCTGCTACTGATGAGGCTCATCGGGGAAGCTATTTAAGTGGATAGTGGCGCTCCCACCGATGCTGGATGATTGAGTTTAGACTCCAAGTTAGTGTGTGTAGTATAGTGACGTGCAGATAGTGTATGCCTCCTGGACTGAGTGTTCTTACGGCTGCTTCTGTTGTGTTTTCCCCAGGAAGAGAGTGGAGCACAGGAGGACAGCGAACACGGGGAGTGCAGAGACACAGGAGCAGAAAGCATGAGCACGGACATTTTGGGTCTAGACGCGACACATGAGTCGAGGGAGCTCACGGGGATTAATTGTGTTGTTGTCATTTACTCCACTGCGCACTGTTTATCGCAAGGGTCCTGCGTTTAGGACCTCCATTCCCTCATCCACACTCAGATGCAGTGTGGATGAGGGGATGCAGAGTCCCAGCTGCAATTCTGCAGGCCGAACAAAAAGATTGCATTAAAATAAGAGGAACCTTTTAATTTTTTTTTTTTTTTTTTTAAAAACACAATCCCTTCATTTCAGGGGCTCAAAAGTAATTAGACAGGATTTCCTCCTTTTTAATGCTCTGCCAGGCCTTTACTTTAGCATCTTTCAGTTGAAGTTTAGTCTTCAACAAGTGAAATAGAGACTCAATTGGGTTAAGATCAGGTGACTGACTTGGCCATTCAAGAATATTCCACTTATTTGCTTTAATAAACTCCTGGGTTGTTTTGGCTGTATGTTTTGGGTCATTTTCCATCTTTATTATGAAACACCAACCAATCAATTAAACTGCATTTAGCTGGATTTGAGCAGACAGTAGGTCTCTGAACAACTCAGAATTCATTAAGCTGCTTCTGTCCTGTGTCACATCATCATAAACAGGTGTGTCCCAGTGCCACTGGCACCCATGCACGCCCTAGCCATAACACTGCCTCCCTGTGTTTTATAGATGATGCAGTATGCTTTAGATCATGAACTGTTCCACACCTTCTCCATATATTTTTTTTTATTGCCATCACTTTGGTAGAGGTTAAGCTTGGTTTCATCTTTCCAAAGAATCTTTTTCCAGAACTGTGCTGATTTTTTGGGGGGGATGTCTTTTTAGCAAAGTCCAATCTAGCCTTTCTACTCTTGAGGTTTATGAGTGGCTCACACCTTGCGGTGAACCTTCTTTATTTACTTTCATGCAGTCATCTGTTTATGGTAGACTTGGATATGAGTACACCTACCTGCGTTGTTCACTTGGTTGTTGTGAAAGCATTTCTCTTCACCATGGAAATGATTCTGCGATGATCCACCACTGTTTTCTTCTGTGGGCGTCCAGGTCTTTTGGCGTTGCTGAGTTCACCAGTCCTTACTTTATTTCTCAGGATGTACCAAACTGTTGATTTTGCCACTCCTGCTATTGTAGCAATTTCTTGGATTTACTGTGTTGAGTCAATTTTCAAATTACTTTTGGTCCCTTTAAAAAGACGTTGGCACATGTTAAGGGAACTGAAACCCTTCATTTAATTTGAATTTCTCAAATGAAAGCCAAGAGTCTACGCATTATATGAATGTAAATTATATAAGTATAATTGGAATATGTTTGCATAAACAGGTAAAAAAACAAAACTTGTGGCAATGTCGAAATATATATGGACCTAACTGGACAACAAATTCAGTGTCCACAGACATGACCACAACCAGGTTGTACAAGGGGACCAAACCCTTGTAACCTGATTGATTTTAAAATAGGTCTGCTAATGTTTCAAGATTATGTTTTATTTATTTATTTATTTTCATTTTGAGATTTTGTTCTTTGCTTTTTTTCCCCTTGCTGTCGTGAAAATACAGCAATATAAACATTAAAAATAAATGAAGTACTGGAAAGAATTCTACAGATTGAGGGTAGGGGAAAAGGACTACGCTGACGTTTATTAAGTAAAGGACAAATCAAGGCAAATGGATGCCCCACTTACTGCAATCAGTAGTTCTTTATTGACTTTTGATCCCAGCTGAATTAGAGACTAAGAAAATAAATAATTCATTATCGATTCAGAGTGCGTTGTGTTATACTGCTATACACAGAGCAAAATCATACACTTCTCGTTTTAGCCGTCACCTTGTTTGTCCTCCTGAACATAACAGACACACAGCATAAAACTCACTCAGACTGACATCTATGGTGTTAAAAACAAGCGATTATCAAAATAACCAGGGCTGCATGGGTCACGGCCCCTTTTAAAATGTCAAGTGCAAATTACAACACATGATGGCAGTAAACTGTTATCACACTAATCCATTTCTTATTTGGCTGGAAAACCACATTATGTCTGTGTTTTTGCCAAACTGTCACTGTGAACTAAAGTAATTATTTCCCACATGTCTCCGTCTCAAGATTACTTTTTTTTTTCTTACTTATAGCTTCAGCTTGAGTGAAGAGGCTCAGATTTGGTCTGGGAAGACTCACATGTCCATGTTTAACTAGAGAAAATGAGTAATTCTGCCTCCTAGGCAGAATAGTGTGCCAGGCCTGTTAGCATTTTGACAGTTCCATGTATTAGACCACATGCTCTTGCCAACATTTCTCTGTGTTCTCTGACAGCGGGGTTGCCTCAGATTGAGAGCGAGTCACAAGCCACAACTAACACCCCCATGTTCCCTGCTGGCTACTAATACATTACAGTGCAAGTAGCTTTGGACAGTGGCATGTTGTCAGTGGCAGTTGTAAATGACTTTATATCAAGCAGTGTGTGTGTGATCTTTTATCATTTTGGTTCTGTGCTTTTACATAATGTACAGATTAAACTAGGCAAACATGTGAAAAAAAAGTTTCAAAAACCCTTTACAAGAAAGAAAAAGCCACATGTCAATGTGTCAATGTATGCATGCATGATGGTGTTGAAAGAGACCTATCTCAGTGTTTGTGAGGAAAACACTGAGATACTATTTCTCACTGAAGAAACAAGCAAATTTCTTGCTACAATAACCGTTAATTTGTTCAGTAATAACTGCAGGTATGGATAGAAATCTGTGTTGCTTCAATAAAAAAACATTAAAATTACAATTAAACATTAGATATGCATGAATGAAAAAAAAAAAACACAGTGAATGCTATTTGGTCTAGTGTCATAAGAACATCCAATTTCTATTCATGGTCTGATTTCAAGTGAATTCTTAGGCCAACCTTTAATGCTGATCTTTGTATAATTAATTTATTTGTCAGCTGTGGTGACATTGTTATCTATATATGCTGTTTTTATGACTAAATATTGTTCATTTCTGTCATAAGAATCTTATACACAGATTTATTTATTTTTTTAACACAGATATTTGCCTTAATCTACCATGTTATCCTTTCATAGTGCGTTTTAAAGCCTATGGCCTGAATTATGTACAAACATGTGTTTATGCAAGATCTCCATGCGACAGCCTGAAGTGCCGGTATTTCCCACCTTTAGCTTGTAATTATTTCTCTCCTTTGCATGGCCTTTCCTTAATTTAGCTTTCCCAACCCAGAAGGGGGTATCCTAATTAGACACAGAAAATAATTTAGGCCTATAAATGAATACCCAATAGCATTTGGGGGTATTGGTACTTTTAGCATTCAATCATTAATAGACCACTGTGAAATTAGCTGTAATTAAGCATTCTAATGCCGTGACTATGACGTGCAGTGATCAGCTCTTCAGCTATTATTAGGTTTGGATTTGGTTCTGGCTGATTAGCTAAATTGCCTTAACATGTGATCACCTTTCAGACCTGTGCATAAAGCATAAATGACAATTAATTGTTGTCTGTCGCCCAAATGTACAACCAAGATCAGATTCACTGTCTAATGAAAATATAACAAACTATACTCTAGCACTTAATTTCGACCTTTTTTACTATGACTCCTTAGATCTCTCTATCTTTTGTGGCTATTTGAGATTCAGACTTACCATTATGCCAAGCCTGGCATGTAATCTAATGGCAAGAAGCTCAATTCCAGTTCCATTAGATAGCAGAGCCCTCTTTCACTTCATTTCAGTATCTTACATGCGGTTTGGAAAACCCAGTCTCCCTTGTGGGGAAGCTGTGGCTCAGGTGGTAGAGCTGATGGCAGGCGAGCACCATGCATGGCAGCTCTGCTGCCATTGGTGTGTGAGTGTGTGTTTGAGTGGTTGAATGACAAACACATGCAGACTATTTACCATTTAGTCTAAATGTGCTTCCCTTCTTCCGTTTCCCACACACAGATATCCTTTCAACTACAAGATAACTGCATGCACTATTTTACATTATTTATTTGTATTTTTTAAGTGCCATACCAGATCAGTATTTTCCTGTTAGCAGTCACTTGATTTCTGCTTTGACTTTTTACATACCAGGTGAGTCCTAAATTCCTAACACCTACCAACAGTGTGGATGGAAAGGTATTGGGCCTTCCTGTCTCAGATATTTCTTATCCTGACCTGAACCCTTGACAAATTATCTGGAATGGCAAAAAAACAATGGTAGACTGCACATTGAAGAGCACACATGCATATACACATGCACGTGTAGGGCAATGTAGGGTAAAAATTAAAAACAGGCTGAATTTGCTACAATGGAAATGTGAAAAAAAAGTTTTTCCTCCCACGTGACAGCTAACTGCGACATCACAACAAGCAGATGATAATTCTCTATTGTATGTACTCGACACACACTATATTTTTTACACTTTTAAGTACAAAGAGGCTTTTAATTGTACAGCCACGAATTCTGTCGAGGTAAATGTCTAAAGAAGACACAAGCATCCTTATTTTTGAAAACACCCTCACCATTCCCTGAGACAATGCAAGTTTAACAGTTCATCTCCACTGTAGGTTTTGCAAAAAGGAAAGAAATAGACTGCTGACAAATGTCAGGTTTTGAAGCCGGCCACTTCGGGTGACTTCTCACTGAAGGATGTGTTCCACTCCCCTTAAGTACTGCTGGGCACTTCATACTTAAAATGCGTCTCTCAACAATTCATTTTGTGTCAAGTTTAGTGTGGATACCCTGGGAGCACCATCTAAAAACCATGACATGTCAATGGTGAGGCAGAGACTTGAGTGACAGAATAATTCTCCATTAATAGAACTGGTCGCTCAAAGATCCTTTATTTCTCTAGCCTTCACATGACAATCACTGAAGACTGTTGATAAAAATCTCCAGCAGCGTATAGTGGGAGGAAAATACATGAGGACCAAGAATATAAAATGATTTATTTATTATGTGCTTGGTTTATGACATTCAGAAAAAAAGTGATTCAAAGGGCCAAAATTAAAAAAAAAAAAAAAACAAAAAACTATACTGGTTTTTGTGTTCTAACTTTGAAAGGTAAATCAATTTTTCATTAAGATTTGTCCATAGTTAACATTACACTTTTTCAAAATGATTTTTTTGCTTGATTGTATGTTTTGTTATTAATGATTGACTGCAGTATATTCTTTTTGTAGTTCTCCTTTCTCTGAACAATTTATCCCTAATCGCTACAAATATAAACACTGGTCAGAATCAGAATCAGAAGACTTTATTTATCCCCAAGGGGCAATTAACAAACAACCGAGCAGCATACGTTGAAGATAAGGACAATAAGAACAGGCAATAGGAGTGAAATTATAAATACACAGAATATACAGTATATACAGTTTTAAAATTAAAGTTACTGAAGGTGAATAAATAACTGCAAGTGACTAAAAGTGAATAAAGTGTCAGTAGTGTAAGAAGAGTGTAGTTTATGTTTATGGGTGTGAGAAATGTTCTTATCGGCTGGAGTTAAAAAGAGTGGCTTTGGGGACAAAGGTGGCTCTCCTCCTCTCAGTCCTGAAGTAAATGCAGCGGAGGCGTCGCCCAGAGGGGAGCCATTGAAATGCGGGGTGAAGAATGTGAGAGGGGTCATTGATGGTTTTGGCTGCCTGTCTTTGGGCCTTTTGGCTGAAAACCTGTGCCATAGTTCTGACAGGCAGGCCAATGATTTTAGAGCACACTGATGCAGTGTGCTGCAGTCTGTTCCTGTTCTGAAGGCTGAGGGAGTGGAACCAGCAGGTGATGGAGAAGGTCATGATGCTTTCCAGGAAGGCATAGTAAAAAGTCATCATGATGGGTGTGCTGACTCCAAAGGAGTTGAGTTTACTAAGGAGGTATAGTCATTGGTGGCACCTCCTGAGAATCTCCTCTGTGTTGGCAGAGAATTTCAGGAGGTTGTCAAAGATGGTTCCCAGGTATTTGTACTCCTCAACTACCTCCACTGGCTTCCCGTGGATGGTGGTGGCGACTGAAGCAGCCAGTGGAGGTGGAACGGAGACCGGAAAGAGATTTGTTGACCTGAACTTTCTGAGTCCTGTTGGTCAAAAAGTCCAATATCCACAAGATTAGTTGATCATCCAGGTGAAATCGTATGGAAAGCTTAGTGGCCAGGATATGAGGCTGCAGAGTGTTGAACGCTGATGAGAAATCAGCAAACAGAAGTCTGGCAAAGGAGTCAGGGAGCTCCAGATGTTTGTGGATGGAGTCCAAAATCTAGATTTTAGCATCATCAACACCTCTGCGTGCACAGTAAGCAAACTGGAGTGGGTCCATCAGGGGGTCAGTTGCTCTTACGATGTGCTGTTTTATGATGTTCTCCATGGCCTTCATCACCAGGGAGGTGAGGGCCACAGGACAAAGATCATTCAGAGACTTTGGGTTGTTTCTTTTGGGGATGGGGATGACGGTGGAGTGTTTCCACAGCTGGGAGACAGTGTGACTGTCAATTGAGATTTGAAATAGAGTCCAGAACACACTTCCTAGTTGCCCTGCACAGTGCCTCAGAACTCGACTGCTGATGTTGTCAGGGCCGGGTGAGCTCCTCTCCCTGGTCCTCCTGAGGGCTCTCACCACGACCAGGGAGAGGAACTTTCTGATGTAACTTTTTTATTGTAGCTAGACACCGATAATATTATTATAATGTACTTCTTTTATCCTTGCATTACAGATTGCGTTTTAAGATGGTACTGTTACACAAAGACTTCCAATTTGTTTCTTCAAATTGTCTGCTTTCAAATTCATGCTGCAGGGCATGCAGAACTGAGTTTGCAACATATATCAATGTGTGCCAAAGGTTGGTGTCATGGTTCTCATTACATCCGCGGGTTCTCCAAGTTGACTGCAGTAGGCTTTGAGGCACGATGTAATATGCAGACTAAATGATGCATTTTGAATTCCTAAGTTGAATTAGGTTAGAGGGGTATAGTGGTTAGAGGTCAGAAAGATAGGATAAGCTGTGCAAAACAAAACCCAAAAATAACCATAATAAAAAAAAATGTATGTTCTTAAATAGGGGATCGGGTGGGAGTGTGAGGCTTTTTGTGCCCACTATAAAGACAAATTAAATGCATCACCACTAGATTAATTTTTGTTGTTAAAATCCCAGTAATTATGGTGTACTAGAGTCAAATTGCAATTTCAGCTACAATTTTGTCTTCCAACAATAATTAATAAAGATAAAAATAATCACAATAAAATCATTCTGTGCTGCATTCTGTTTTGCAATAATGCTCATATTTTGCCTTTTCAGCACATCATTTTTTCTGTACTTTCAGTGCTTTATTAAAACAAAACAATAAGATTTTTTCTTTTTTAAAAAAGAAAAGTTTATACCTTTTATAACCTTTAATAAATCTGCTGAGCATGTTGGTACCTCTGTGTTCCATTTAAGCTATAACTAATACTTCAGCTCACCTTTCACTTTTTACACTATGAGGTCTGGCTGGTGGATTTTGTGTTTTTCCAAACTGTGTCATGCCTCTAAAAACAGGCAAATAACCACTAGGTAGAGGGCGGGAAAATATGGAAATCTTATGGATGCTGGCTGTCAAACACTATATATGGAGACTGTAAGGTAAACAAAGGGAAAATTACATGGGATTCTGAATTCTAATTGAGAAAGATTTCCTTTTGATGTAACTTGGGAGATCTGAGAACTGCTTTTTTGAGCTAATTACAGAGCCATGGCAGAGATCTAATTAGAGTGATGCTAATGAGTCTTGTTTATCCTTATCTGATGCCAAAATGAAAATGGTTAAAAGTGAAAGAAAAAAAAAAAGGTGCCGACATTAGCATCTTGCCAAGTGGGATAAGAAATGTCAGCAGTTTTATTGTTTTCAAGTGATGGAATTACATAGTAATTGTGTTTCATTTTATAAAATCCAAGTGGAAAGCTTTCATACAGGGTACCTTCAGGAAACACATTCTTTGATTACAACATAGGGGTACACCTGTAAAATGTTATTTTCCTTAATTAATTCGTCACGTCACTTACTTCATAGAAATAACCTTAATAATAATAATAACAAACACAACATGCTAGAATTGCATTTTATAAGATATACATTATTTTGTGCATTCTTTGGATGAGAAAATAAAGAAATAATAAAAAAAAAAGTAATTTCTGCTTGTTTTCTCTCTCCACAGCCCTGCTACCATTTATGCAGGTTTTTTTATGCAAGTATGTGATAGTGGTTTCATTTTAAAAGCCCTCAGCAATCTGGAAGATAACTGCTGCCAGTTCTCAAGGGATCCTCAGATCAGCCCTCCCTGCTCTAGCACCAGTCAATTTGAACTTTATGACTTCAAAAGGAAAGTTTATATTCTTAATGACCTTGAGCAAGCATGTGTCCTGTATAATGAAAGCTCACATTTTCATTAGAGGAAAAAAAAATTGTGAGATTTGAGGCTAACACATTCAACTTTTAACCGAGGCTTTAGAATGAAAGACATTGCATCATTTAACATTTGATTCAGCAAGTTAGTAGTAACAAAAATGAGTTACAGCAAATATAATAATGAATATATACTTAGAAGAGTGAGCAAGACATTTTCAGTGCAGTGTTCAACCTCATAAAAACCACCACTACTGCTACTGATATGCTATTTAGATTATATCATTAACCTTGATCTCTGAATCCATTCTAGAAGTTGGTAATTTATGTCTGTAGGTGGTTTTAATAGTGTTTTCCAAGAAATATCTAAAACTTTAATATAAATCAAGTTGTCAAGTCTCCAGGCTAGTGCCATTAAAAATAACACAAACCGTACCATATCGAACAAATACAGATGTGCTGCATTTAAGTGAAGCTTTATGAGTGTTAAATTGATAAGATCAGTAACTGTCCCCTCATTGGTGCTGGAGAGGATATCATTTCTGTCCTATGTGCTACAGCCATTTAGGACATGACAGACAGTCCATCATGTGCTGATCCAGGAAAAAAAAGGGGATGTGTTTTGCTCAAGGCAAAGTAAACCGCAATATGAAAAAGTAACTATAAGAGAAGAAAAAAGATGGGGGCTACATGTTTGTTTACAGGACTGTTCACTATTCTCTGTTTTTATACAGTTTTCTTAAGAGTTTCTCTGACAATGCTATTACAAACTTTACTTGAGTAAAGAGGCAAAATGATTTACGGTTTGCATAGAGCTGAGAAGCTAAAAAATTCTTGCCATCTTTATGCTGGAGTAAGATATGAACTGCAGTGATTTATACAATGGTTCATCATGGGTCTCAATAAATCAGAACATCCAATTTGTACAGGAGTGAAAAATGTACAATACACTTGGCCATTTCCCCTAACAGAGCCATGTGGCTACTATGGCTATAGAGAGATTACAATGACATCCTTTACACTTTGGTGACAGCTAACCCGGACACAGCCTTGATGCTCTTCTAAGAAGGTGTCAATGCCAACATAAG
Organism: Perissodus microlepis; assembly: GCF_051167445.1. NCBI lineage: Eukaryota > Metazoa > Chordata > Actinopteri > Cichliformes > Cichlidae > Perissodus > Perissodus microlepis. The sequence goes on along the minus strand of NC_140469.1, from coordinate 25,328,310 downwards.
AAATACTTTATGAAGGTGAAACCATTACTTGACAGAAACTGCGTGTGGGTGTGTGTGTGTGTGTGTCAAGAGGAGTGTGAGGTCTCATCGACTTGCTGAATGGTGGGTTGCATACAAGATTTTGGGGAACCAGAGAAACAGCAGCTCTCATATATCATAGTCAGCGATTACTGGCAATAAACATTCATCTTCTTACCCTGTTAAAGCGATATTTTAAAGTCAATGGATTAGGGCAGAGCATGCTTGTAATCACTAGTAGAAGATAAAGAGTCACATCTTTAAATGCCTCCAATTAGAAGAGATATACCACCTGTCAGGCATTTAGTTGTGCTTATCATATCACTTGCATTCAAGACTTAGGGAATCCAAATCTGGGGTCATTTCATTAAACTAGAGGGGAAAACTTTAATATAAGTTGTCACCATCCCTAGGTTTCCGTGTATTTGATGGAAATAGAGCATCACTTGGTGTTCTACAAGTGTATAATTATTCAAAAAATAATGTGCATTCTATTCAGTACAGCCTGACAAAGAAAAACGACCAATGTTGCATAATAAATATATGCTGTTTATCATGTCTAAGCAGCTGATGATTATCACAGCATTATCAGCCTCACCGTTATCGAGCAAAACCCCCGTGGTAGTGCAATGCTCATGTAAGGGATAGTTTTTTGTTTATTTCTCCTCATTCTGAACAGCACCGACTTCAAAGCTGTGCAGATAAACAGGTCTAAAGCACACACTTTCATTTTCCTGTGATGTTATTTAAGCAGTTTGACATATAAAATGCAGCGCAAACTCTTTGAATCAGATAAACTGTGAGGCCGTGAATTATCATTCAATATTAGTATACTGGAAAATACTCAAAATGTTTCAGTTAAAAGTCTACACAAAGCTTGTGTGTGTGTGTGTGTGTGTGTGTGTGTGTGTGTGAGAAACATTAACATCAAAATAAGACAGTGTGTGAAATTAGATATATATATATATATATATATATATATATATATATATAGTTTTTCCAATGGGTTTTTCAGAAAGTGATTACAGTTAATTTTCATTAACTGATGAAGTGCTCGGTAAAGCCACTTTTACTTTATCTCTCTTGTGCACACAAATCTCCTTTTTGAAACACCCTAAAAATCAGAAGGGAAACATTTCCCACCAATTCTATGAACAGGTGGAGTAGCCTTCCAGCAATAATGCCTGCATCTGGCATCTGTATGTTAAGCAAACTGCCAGAGCCTGCATACAGATGGAAGCAATGAGGTGTGAGAAGCATTTTTGCTGACAAAACAATTGTTTTCTAAGGGAAATGTGAATATAATGCTGTATGGAGCATGAAGTATAAAGAAGGACAACTTCTACTGTATATGCATATTTATTTCTACTTCATATATCTTAAAGGCAACAAATAAGCAGTTCATTGAAAGAGTAATGCATATTTTTCCGATCTAATCTAGGCATATATGCTATAGCAAAACATTTCATTATGTATGTTATAGGCTAGCCGTGAAGTAATTGTGTAAATATTTTATTATTTCATTTTTATTCATCACAGAGACCCAATTTTCTTCATGTGTTCTCTACATATGCCCCAGCCCACCCACAAAAAAGACAACAAATGCAAATTTGTTAATCTAACACAGAATTCAGTAGACTGTTAAACTTGCAAATCCACATAGGCACCATGTGGATGAGGGACTGTTGTGGAACCCATCAGAAGGGGTTCCACAAGGGTCTAATTTGCTCTTTTTTCTTTATATTAATAACATTTGTGACCAGCTCAAATTCACTTCTTACCTTATGTATGGAGATGATACAATTTTATATTCATCAGCGCCTTCTCTGAAAGAAGTATACACAAACCTTCAGTCCCATTTTGTCACCTTACAGATTGCTCTCCATGATGCAAAATTAGTTCTTTGTTTTCCCATAAGTCTGTCTGAAGCTCCTAACATCAAAACTCTGAAAGGTGATACCATAGAGGTTGCTGACTCATATTAATATCTATTTGGCTTGATAAGGATCTCGACTTTAAACATCATCTTACATTTTGATGAAAAAGCTCAAATTTACTGTACATTTTTTGTATAGATTAAAATGTTGTTTCTCTGTTGCTTCCCATAAGCTTGTTTTGATCTCAGCTGGATTATGGTGATGCCGTCTATCGATTTGCCTGTCCCACTACCTTAGCTAAATTAGACCCCATTTACCATGCTGCCCTAATGTATAGAACAGGCTCACATTTTATGACTCATCATTGCACCTTGCTGGATTTACCTCACACAGTAATCGAAGAATGAAGCATATATCAAAGCAAAGCATATCAAACGTATATATATAGTATATATATAGTTTTATAGTTGTTGTCTCGATTAATTGTTCATCTCAGAAAAAAAAATTAAAATTCACACTCAATGTTTTCCAAAGAAATGCATGTGACTGGTTAAATTTGCCTCAACAAATCACAAAGAGAAGCAATCAATTTTTACATTTAAGATCCTCAGCTGAACATCTTTTTTAAGACAAATAAATTAAACAAAACACGCAGACAAAAAAAAAAATGCTCTTTCAATCAAATTACTTGTTGAGTTTATTTTTCCAGTACCCATTTCCCTCTACTATCCTACACCAAACATTATATTAATAAATATTGTCTTTGGTTGCAATATCTGGGTGCAGCAATGCAGCTGAAGAAATTATGTCCTTGCTATGGGGGAATGATGGGTTTTCTCTATAATAATACTTAACTTTATTATGCTCTACCCTAAGGTGACCTATGTTATCATGTGGTGTATATATCATATTGTCCCTAAGTCTTCACCCCCCATTTATCATTAGCTGCTCTAATTTAACATTTAACAAGTTTTTGGTGATTAAGAAACGCATTAGTTATGTTGCCGTGATAGTTACTCAACTGGTAGGTGCAAGCTCTTTAAATTGTATTTTTTATATCCTAAAATTTAATTGTTGTTGTTATTTCTAGTAAAAAAACAAATTCAGAAATTATGTTACACTACTTCATATTATTGTTTTTGATTAAGATGCCAAATTACAGTTATTTATTTGCATCTATAAACAGAGCACACATAGGTGCATTTTATTGCACCTAAATTGAGTTCTTGGCTAGGTTTTCTGTTATCTCTTATGTGTGTCACATACAGGCAACTAACAGACAACTTAGCAGAGAACCAATTTTAAATTGTATCCTTAGGCCTTTTAACTAGCACCATGTCACAAAAACACATATTTTTCCCAGTTCTTTAGCTGAATCTAATAAAAATAAAAGTACCACTGATGACACAATTTGACAGTCATAAAATACTATTTTTTGCACAACCAAGCTGATATACAGCTGAAAATATGGCATAGTTTGGCATGGTCTACTGTTTATCCTTTAAAAATCTGAGGAAGCTGGACAAGTGGAGGATAAAAGACGAAATTGCAGGCCTAAAAAAAAAAAACTACCTACAGCACATAAACAGAATCCAGCAAAGAACAATCTACTGTTCACCAAAGCCTCATCAGAAACTGTTTCAGAGGAAGGGTGACTGCCAAGAAACTAGGATAGGAAAGAGTAGAGAAAAGACATACCAAATACTACAGGAACTGTGGTCACTGGGGAAGAAAGGTGGTATACCAAACATTGACTTACAAGTTTGTTAAAACTGTACAAACTCTATTTTTGATTTATATACTGTATTTCCATTTATATTTGCATATTTCATTAAATCACTGCACCTATTTCCCATTTTCCTAGCAAAATATTAAGAAATGGGGGTGACTCAATTCTTAAGCACAGTACTGTCACTTCACATTCAGTCTATTAATTGTTGTAAATTCATTGCAGAAAAGTCTTAAATGTTACATACATGGTACGATATAAGTCCTAGAATTATATGCATTTAAGTTTTTAAATATAAGTTCAAATTTGATGCAGGCCAGAGGGAAACAGCATCATGATCTCCTCAATGTCCAATCATTACTCCGTCTACGAAAACAAATCCTCGGGCACTTCACAGCATCCTGCATACACCATCCCAGTCTTAATGTGCTCCCTTATGAACAAACACATTAGTTGAGCAGTAGATAGGCCATTTATATTTGATGTACTGTCAGTGGTTCTCTCCTTTTGGTGAACATTTACACACATTTCTGTCTTATTACAGTGGCCACTTCTCCCCTGGGAGATTGTTTTACGGGACTGTGATGGCAAGGTGGCCGACAGGGCCATTAGAGTAGCAGTGAGGGGTCTGGAGGTTGGCCAACAGCTGCCTTGCCCACACTCTCAGCTGTTTCTACAGGCCCTTACACAGCAGGGGGTTCTCAAGTGTCCCTAATATAATTGACACAAACTCTAAGGCTAATGGAGTTGCGATATAGCAATTTTTAGAAAGATTAACACTTTAGAGGTTTTACAGTTATGTTAGAATAAAGAGACAACACATGAACACAGAGCTGGACTGAGAAAAAAGTATATGGTTAAAAGCATTGACGCTACTGGCAACAAGATGGATACAACTTATACGCCTGTTAGATCTTTATAGAGTAGACTGTATAGTCTAAAATGGTAAATGGTCTGTATTTGTATAGCGCTTTACTAGTCTACATTTAAAGTACATATTTTTAGATTGTTCTAAATATGTGTTTCATTAATTAAGAATAATCATTGGCATGGAGTACACTTTGATGCGTAATGATGGTACTCAACTTTATTAAATCCATGTATTATTACTGCTATCAGTTAGAATATCAAAGGGTAGATATTAAGCAATATGAATACTTCAAATGTAATTTAACAGATATGAGTTAATGATCTAATCTGAAAATCTAAATGTATCGCCTGACAGGATATTACATTTTGCACTGAACTAGTTCTTTCACCCCAGGAATAGGTTTTCTAAAGCCCAGCCCATTCCAAAGCACAAACAGGAGGTTTATTCAGATCCAGGTTATAGTTGAGCTTGATAAAAAAGCAATACACAACAAGGTACTCATTCATCACTGAAATGTCCTTCGGCACTTTCCTATTAGAACCTGTCAGGTGGGCTGGGCTCATTATTACATCATCATAATGGTGTCATCCTTGAACTTCATCAGAGTAATTGCTGCAATTTGTCACTTTGAGACAGATGTCCCTGTGAACAAGCAACTGTATACAAGACTGAAAATGTAAACCACGCGTGCAATCTCCACAGAAAAAATGAACTCTTCTGCTTTGTCGGTGCTCTTAAATAAAAACATGAATTTCCAAAAATTCTTCTTCAATCTGTGGCAAATATTGCTGTTATGACATATGCCGCTGGTGTTGCATGGTGTTTTCTTTGCCCCTTAAAGCACCAGCTTGGGGTTGGTCATGATTTCAGTACTTTAAAAGTCACTAAATTAACAAAAAAAAAAGAAGAATAGAACCAAGCTCAGGGAGGGGCAACCATCTGACGTGACCAGAAATACAAAAAGAAGAAGAAGAAGAATGCATCACTAGCTGCTTTTATAGATTAGCTGCTAATGTTCTAAAAAGAGACACACAGAAGGACAACCGTGGTTGTTAAAGTCTCATGTTGGTGCTCATTTCAAACAAAAGAAAGAAAAACTCTACCATAATTAAATATAGTCATTCTATTGGGGCAAATATCAATGAATAAATGAATATCAAATAGGACAAAGGTACTAGTACTTTTAAAGAGTCTGTGAAAGTTAGAAGGGGGATGATAACGTAAGCCACATGTTCGTAGGAGAGTTTTGCTTGTTTCCCATTTTTGGGCTTTTTGTTTTGCACATTGTTTCACTTTCTTTGAGTTTTGTGTTGAATCACTGGTCAGGGAAAGGTACCAAAAACTGCTTGGTTTGCTCGAGGCACCTTTAAACTATGTGTTAGATTAAGTAGAAGTGTGGGGGTTTAATTAAAATACACATTAACCCAGCATATTGAAAAATGATGCTTACCCAGCGCTTTTAAATCTGATGCCAAGCAATCCTTTACAACCATCCACATGTGACACTGGGAGTAAGACGTGTCTCACTTTTGCCATAACCTGGTACATCATGTGTAAGTACACCATATGCATATTAATGAGATGCAAGCGGCTTTGGCTAAAGAGTAGTATGATACAACTACCAGCGCACCACTCTCTTCTACCCTGCAAACAGCTGGCTGCTGGAACATGTGACACACTTCTGATTACACGCAGCTAATTGATGTATTGCCAATTAGCACAGCTCTGATGCCCCTTTTGAGAAAGCAGACACTAATTAGTCTTTTATTGATGTTGTTTCATATTACTTAAGAAATATATATCAAATATTTGCTTAGTTCTTAATGTGTTGACTACGGTAAAGTTGATGTATACGTTAAGGGCAGAATAATGTGCCATGTCCACGATGTAAGGGAATACTGCTTTCACACATTGCTATGATAACATCTATTTTTCAATTTTAGAAATACATGAAGTAACCTATTATAATCCATTTGTGAGCTTGAAATAGCTCAGTGGTCAGTGATTCTAACACACTAACAAGGGGTAAATGGAGGGAGCAATAATTGTCACTGAGGGACCAATGGGCCTTTTTTAAACAAAGCTACAGTGACAGGATGCTGTGAAGTGTGCAAAGGGAAAACGGGGGTTACATGCACTCAAAAAACCCATTTAGATATTGCCCCCTGTCACCGAAAACACTTTAGAGCTCTCAAAGAAAAATAAATAATAAATGCTATTGGAAATAGACAGCTGCTAAGCCCCCTTCCCCTTTAAAAGGGCACACCGAATTAAATGCACACACCTAATATCGTTAATGCATTTTAGACCCCTCCTCCCTTGCTCTAGACATGCGCTTCAAAAAGAGAATGTGAAATATGAATTAGAGGTTGGACTAGCCAAAAAATCTTGAATACTACACAGAAAATGGTATTACACTGAAAATGCCACTGACATATTTGAATGACTGTTGAGCATGGCATCAAACATTTAAAATACATTTAACAACATAGCATTTTTAATTAAGTTTAAGGTATTTTACAAATTGTCCATCTGGCCTGTTTCCAAAAAAGATATGATTTAGAAGAATAGGGGGAAAAGGTCCAGGACAGATTAGACTGAAAAGCTACAGAGACTTGTCAGGATGTTTTGTTCCTTAGTGTGATTTTTGGTGTCTCAGAATTTCAGATACATGTACTACTTGTTTTCTATGCCAGCTGTTACTTTTGAAGCTTCAGTCCAAAAGACATGGCACAAATGTTTTCCAGATAGGAAAGTTTCTACATGCCTGGACAGGTTGATGTAATGTAATCTGACAGTGAGGACGAGCTAAACTGGAGGCGTGTGTTTAAACTTGCTATTATGCCACTGAGAGGAGCATTTGAAGGGTGCTGTCCATTCTTTACTGCCCAGAGCTGCAAGGGCCAAAAATATAAAATGAGAAATATCTTTGTAATTACAGCTTCATTTTTTTTAATGTCTTTAACCTTGGTAACAGCATTATTATTAAAAGTTTCCCTTGTATTCGATTAACTTTAAAACAAAATCATGACTGTGTTAACTAGTTGCCTAGTAGCTGGTTCGTAAAGTTGGAAGCAGCATTTTAAAAGTTTGCAAATGGTTAAAAATAAGGTGTAGTTAATTATTATAAACATTAGTTGAATGGCTATTATAACGTTGTAGCTGAAAGTATGAATAGGCAGGTGAGTTAGCAGTTTCCACTTGCTTTCTTTTACTTTTACTAGCTGTGTTAAGGCACCAAATGTCCTTGCTTCGGGTAAGGAAAATGTAACAAGGTTGGGTTAAAATGTGATGAGTTGAGAGTGAGACTAGTAGCACTACTGCCTTGGTACATGTGCCACGGCACCAATTCCAAAGGACATCATGTGCCCATAAAAAAGTAACATTCACACTATAAAACCAATACAAGTAAGATTACTATTAGTAAATATTAATATTAATTGAAGTTTAATTATCAGTCATTTCACAATGAATGGGGAACAGTTAATACAACAGGGTTAGGCTATCCGTTTAAACTCAGTAATGCAGTAGATGCATGGCTTTGGATGTAAACATACGAAAATGTATAAACAAACAGAAAAAAAACATGTATGCTATGTTTTGCAATATTAGCATATCTGCATTACTGACATATACACTCACTGGCCACTTTAATAGGTACACGTTTTAACTTCTCAACAGTCCATTTACTCAAATATCTAATCACCCAATCAAATGCAGTGGCTCACTGCATTTACCAGTGTAGACACAGAGAAGACAACCTGCAAAAACCTAGAATCAGAATGGGAAAGAAAGGTGATTTAAGTGACTTTGGATGTGAAACGATGCTGGTCTGAGTATTTCAAATAACCATGTCTAGAGCTTAGAGAATCATCCACAAGAAAGAATTATATCCAGTGAGCAGTGGTTCTCTGGGTCAAATTGCCTTGTTTTGCCAAAGATCAAAGAAGAATGGCCAGAATGCTTCAAGCTACCTGGAAGGTAACAGTAATCACTTGTTACAGTCCAAGGTATGTAGAAGAGCATGTCTGAGTGCACAACATGCTGAACCTTGAAGGAGATGGGCTACAGCAGCAGCAGACCATTCTTCATCAAAGAACAGGAAGCTGAAGCTACAAATCCACACGGACTTGCCAAAAATTGGAAATCAGACACCTGGAAAGATGTTAATCTCGACTTCTGGGATGATAGGTTCAGAATTTGAAGTAAGCAACATGAAACCATGGATGCATCTTGACTGTATCGGTGGATCAACCTTGTGGTGGTGGTGTGAAAGTCTGGGAGAAATGTTCTTGGCACACTTTGGGCCCCCTGATACCAACTAAGCATCACAATCACGAATGTGAGTGGCAAATGTTGTGCAGCAAAGGATGCCACGAACTCAAAATGGACCCAAATTTCTGAGAAAACTTCCAGCGACTTGTTTAATCTACGCCATACGCCAATTAGGGTAGTCCTGAAGGCAGAGTGGGATCAAACATAAAACTAGCAAAGGAATGCCTGATAAAGTGCACTGAATACATATGCACTTTTTAGTACTGGTGTATAAGTTGTTCCACATACTTTGTCCAGTTTCAACTGGCCAATCTAATTCAAACATTTTACTCATAATTGTAAAACCAGCCTTTTCTACTATCTCATTAAATATCAAAGTCACATGTATTTTTCTCACTGTCTTGTACTATTTCTATCACACGAAGCAATAAAGAAAAACCAAGCGAGACAAAAAGTTTAAATTACTTCTCACAACGAATCTTTGAAATGTGTAGGTGAGGAGACACGCAGCAAAGCACCGATTGGCTTGGCTCGCTCAAAAAAGCCCATATTGCAAGCACGCCAGCACATTTACAGCATTAGTCACATCACCGCTCTTGTGTCTGCCTGACGGAGAACCTGCAGAGAAGAATGCAGTCGACCCATTTCTTTTTTCTACCTCTTCCATCTCACTCGCTATGATTTTCACCCTTTATAATAAGGTCAGTGGGGAAGCAATCATACTGACATCCTTCCAGAACAAAGAAGGTAAATACATGTTTCAGTTGCAGGTAAATGAAAATTCCCCCGGTCTCTTAAGTCACATGTATCACAGAGTGAATAGTGGCAGGATTTTTATGTCTGTGTATCTTCAATGCAATCATAAAATCCCTTGTTTACTTTGCTCTTTGAGCTCCACTTGTTCCGTATGAAAGGTTTCGATAAAACCTCGGTTTTCCTCAGAAACCAATTTGTGGGAATTATTTTCTATTCTTAGCTCAGCACGGTGAAAACTCTTTGGAGGCTGCATGCCCTCTGTCGTATGTCATACCGCTTTCATTTTGTAACTGACAAACCAATCACTACTTGCGTAATTTTCAGCTGTTTGTTGGTGTTGCTGTTGGAAGCCAAAGACAACCATGTTTACGTGTAAGGCGTTGGAGCAAACTTTCAAAGATGGATTTCCATAATAGTATAGGAAGTGCTGGTCCAAATGACAGTGGTGAAACGCTGCAAAGACAGTACAAATTGTCATGGAATAGCAATGAAGAACATCCTCGCAGGAGTTCACTTTTATGTAGCTTATACTTTTGGCTTTGCTCTTTCAAAAACTTAGTTTCAGGCCCATTACCTCTCACTGTTCCTTTTAAAAAAAAAAAAAAAAAAAGGAAAAGTAAAGTACTAATACAAATGCTTTTCTCACCCAGCAAGATTACCCATGTGAAGCACAAAGTCACATAGACCCAAGTATCAAGTATAAATACAATTAAACACTTACAGCATCCGGACCCACAAAAGCAACAAACAAAAGAAAGACGCTGAATGATCAAGTTGGCTGGAATGAATGGTTCAAACATGGTGGTTTAATTTTTATTGTACTGTGCTGATGAACAGACGATTCATTCAAACAAGCCGAACACACTTAATTAAATCTTTACTCTGGGAATTATCTCATGAAAGCATTTGCTTTGAAGCATTTAGACTTTCAACAGTAAAGAAATTGGCAGATGGAAAGCTGCTTGTTCAGTAAATGCCTCAAGCAGAAGAACAAAACAGCAGAGGTGGAAGAGGACCAAAAGGCAAAGTGGGCATATGATTAACAGCTGATTTTGTTCTCATTTCTCTCAATTTCTCCCACATGGGAACTAGATCTTTGTTTTCTGGTCAGCTGGAACAGAGGACAAACCCAGGATATGCAATCTTCATGAATATTCAATTTACAATTTCAACTAACTATCTTTTCGTACATTTTAGAGCTCAGCTTCCAGACAAGATTATATTATAAAGAGTACAGTACCTCGATAGTATAAAAAAAGAATATACAGTCATGCTTTTTTTTATTTAATGGTCCACACTTGTGCATTTACTGCAGCGATATCACAGGAAGAATGCAACAACAAACTGTCTCACATGTGATCCTTGAACAGCCTGAGTGAATAGTAAACAGCAAGCAGAGTGATCAAATTGATCAACATACTTCTTTTTAGCATTGTTAGAGAAATATCCAGGTTTGATTATTCCACTGTTGGCACAGTTTTATATATTATAGAATTCCATCATAAACCTAAAGAATGAACTCATTTGTTTCTTTCAAACACTGAGATACAGAAAAAAAAATGAATGTGAAAATATATCTCACTTTGAGAACAGCCTAACCTTTTTCATGGCAGTGAACAAAACTGACAAATAAATACAGAAAAAAAAACCCCACCAAAACACACAGACACTGGTTTTAGGAAAACACAAAGACCTCCTGTGCAAACAAAAAGAAACATTAAAGGAAAAAAAAGAGGAAGAAAAACACCTCCTTTGCTTGTCGGTCTTCAGTCCCCATGGTGATGTGCATGAGCACTTAACCCGCCAGCAGGGTGCTCGGCAGGGTTTCCACCCAAACACAGGGCCTGTCACGAGAGGGAAGTCTAGAGGGACTCAAAACAAAAGGCCATGGGCACGCAAGGCCAGGCACAATCTGTCCACCTCTGCACTTACACAAGTAGACAAACAGTGACAGGCAAAGCGAGTTCATGTTCTTAAATAGTGCTGAGCTACACAAGAGATATGCCAGTGGCACAGGGAAACATCTGACCACTGCCCTGTCACTTCTACACTTTTTTTTTTTAATCTCTCATTGAACACACATGCACACGCACACTACTGTTATTGCCAGGGTGATGAGTGATGAAAAAAAAAAAGGGTAAAAGCCACAGACTCTTGACAGTGAATATCAGAATTAATATTCTGCCCCTGGTAAGTATGCTAGAGGAATGTTCACTGAGGAAATTAGAGCCTAAGAAAAAAGCCTTTAAGATAGAAACACAAAGCGAAAGCATGAATCCCTGAGGTGATGATACTAGCAGTGAGACTGTCCTAGAAATACTTTAATCTCAATATGAATCACTAATTTCATGGAAAGCAGAAAACTGTCTTCTTTTTAGTTAAGCTTTGAAGAAACATATTCACATGCTGGATGGTGAAAGCACCCATTTAAAGCGTAATAAACACTTCTATCATACCTTAGTGATTAATAAGAAATATACCAGGAGATATTACACCACGCTGTACCTCGCACTTCTTCAAAATAGGCCACCTGAATCTAAACATGAAAAAGAACAAATATCAGGTGAAACAATGATTGTGGTATTGACTTAACCAGCTTGAAAATTGTAAATGCTCCACATATCAAACCACATATTGGGAAATGCAATACCAAACAGCTCAAGTGCTAATACAGCTCAGAAAGAGGCACAGATAGGCAACATCAACTGCTCCCGCCTGCCAAGACTGCAGTAGAACAGAGGGCTCTGGGGAGGCTTGACGAAGCTATTCAATTGCTGAGGCCGGCAACTGACAATGAGGATCATGTCCAGAGGATAGAAATAGAAATTAGAACAAAGGAAATGGAGGCACAGCACAGCAAGCCATCTGAGGTCCCCCTTTAAAACAGGACTATTAAGATGGCAAACTGCCTCAGAAATTTCTACAACCTTATGATTCACTGAGCAGTCAAGGTTATTGATACAGAAGGCACCACCTCCTTTCTCTGTCTAATGTGGCTGAATATACGACATGCTGCAGCTGACATGAAGTTTCATGTGAAATATTATGACTTATGCTGAAGCGTGCATGGCAGCATTGCAATTAGGAGCTGTACAATTAGTGCAAATCATGCCAGTGTTCAAATTCACTTTTCTTTGTCACGTAAAGGTGACCTATTGTGCTCACTTCCAACTTTATTACATATTTCTGGGACTATGATGTAGCTTAAACTAATACCTGAGCCCCGACGCACCCACTCCACTGGCTGAATGTAAAAGATGGACACAGTCACCTTGGTGTCATCCACTGGCTTCCTAACATGGCAGTAGCCAAAACGATAATTTTAGAACTGACCATAATTGGAGAAGAGGGCCGAATGTGAAGTAATCGGGCAAAGTCAGTCTATTTCTAAGCAGTTTTGAATCAGAGTCAGTGATACTCCTCATACATGCTGTTTTTACATCTCACTGATCATTTAAAATTAATTTAGACCCAGCTTCAAAATAACTCCCCAATTAAGTGCCTGAGTGTTAGCAGGAATGCTGACAAGAAGCAAGGCTTGGGAGATCACTAAGGATATCCACTCTTTGTCGTCATACAGAGTCAAGTGGGAGACAGAGCATCTAATTCCTGTGAGCTTTTGGCTCACAGGAATTACTTGTTCATATGCTGATCTCACCTTCTGTATATGACACGTCATCCCTGATGATTCCACAGCTTTATGACAGCAAAATGAAGTGACTATCAGAGTTCAAGCGGTCAAGCCATCCATAAAATGTGTTGACCCAGAAATAGGAGAAAATGAAACAACAACATCAAAATATGTCTTCTTTATCCATTAGTCTCATCTTTTCCCCGTGGCCAGTCGGCGCCCATAATTGACACAAACATTCTTTTTTCCATGACAAGGATGAATAAGACAAGCTAATTAGACACAAGATCCAATAAAAGAGTATAATGACTTAGTATCATATGATGCAAAGTGTTGCAATAATAATTCTGCATGGTGAAGTACCTTTCAGGACTTGAAAATGTTGCTGTGAGCTTCTTTTTTTTGGCACCCTCAGTTGTTCATTTTTCTCATACACAAATAAAAAAGCCAACACAGTGAGACAGTCTACCACTAATCCACTATGAGCAACACTAAAATAGTAAAGGCATGCTGAACTATTGTACATTGCAATGAAACCGTTTCAATTGACTGCATCTAATAGAATAATTTACACTGACATATTGCCTCAAATATTTAGCAAGTAAAGAGTATTCTATTCCAATTTTAACATTGCTCATTGGCAATTATACTGATCCCTTATATAAATTGTATATAAATGATATTTTTTAACAATTACTTCTAAAAAAAAAACAAAAAAAAAAACAGTACAGTACAGTACGTTCACTCTACTTCCCCAGGTATTGTAAGAGCTCCACAGGTTTCTCTTGATTAGTAGACCTCCCAGATATAGGTTCCAGTCTCTTAGTCCAGGAAAGCCTTGAGGAAATCCCAAAACACAAAGCTGTCTCTGTCATTTCTCTTGTAAAAGTCCAGTCTTTGGTTCAAATATAACCAAGTAGCTTATGTACTTCCAAATTAATATGTCTTTTAAGATGTAAAGCAACTTTTCTGTGAGGTCTTGGCTCAATCGGTATATTGTGGTTCAGCTTTATAGACATTTAGAATCTATTTGTTTTAGTTTTAAGATTACTCAGTGGCAAATCTGATGCTGAAAGTAACTCTTAGCTGCAGCCCTCATGTTATTGTGACACAAAACTAACCTAGCTGACATGATGGGTAAAATGCAGCAAAGTAGAAACATGGCTTTGACTGCATTTTCACAGGCTTGAACAGGGATGTCTTTGCCATTATTGGCAAATTGTAGTCTGCTTCAAGGACACTGACGAAACAGAATTTCCATTCTCTGTGATTCAAATAGTTAGAACTGATCCCTCCATGCACATGTTGAAGGGTAGCATATTGGAGGGCACTGTGCCCTAATAGGATGGATGAGCCACACAAATCTTGGCCGAGCAACAGACAAAGGGGAGAAGGCTAGGGGGCTCGTAAGTGTGCAGCCAAGTCTGATTCATCAACTTTTACAGTTCAAATAAAAGTGAGTGCAGCTTGCCAGCTTGATTATCAGATAGCTCCTGCTGCATTAGGGAAGATGACATGCTACATTTTCTCTGATGTCTCTGCATTGCCTGGGAACCGCTGGTCTTTTTGAAGACGAGGAGCTACCAGGATAATAGCACACTCTCTGTTGTGGTTTGCAAATATATATTTACTTGTAATGTGACAGCGAAATGTATTTTTATAGGCTCCTGATTTGACATGAGGTGCTTTTGTATTTCACTGGAAGACGTTCAATATTTGAGACTGTAGCATGAAGCTTTCTTTAACACAAGGTGGGGACACTGTGACAAAAATTTAAACCTGACAAGATATCAAAACTGTTGTATTGACACTTACATGTTTGTTCTTTTCTTCTTCTTTTTTTGATTAACTAGAAACTAATTTATATCTCTGTAAGCTTGTACCAACTAAGAAAAAAGAATTCCAGACACAGTTGAATGTGGGTTAAAGGCCATAAGGATCAGGTAAACATGCTCTTTTATTTTTCAAATCACTTAAGACCGCCCTGCTTCACCACTGAAGCCTTGTTGCAGTGACAGCACTTACTGAGATATAAAAACATTGACTTGACATGAAAACATTACACTACCCTTAAGCACACCACTTGGTATGGATCACTGCCATATACTGGCTATTGTGACTTAACATTAACTGGGTGTATTGGCTCGGTAAACGACTATTTATACGGGAGTAAAAAAGGCCCAAGGGCTTTTAGGGCAATAAACCGGACAAAAGGTATAAAGAGATAATGCGCACACACACACACACACACACACACATACACACACACACACACACAGCAGTCTCTTCCTTTAGTTAAGTAGTCTCAGTGTCTCAGTGTAGTTTTATGACAGATACCTTTTGCTTCATAAAAATAGCAACTTAAAGATTGCCCAAGTGCCTCTAGAAAGCTGAAGGTTGAATAGAAGAGGATTCTCAGCACCATATTAAAGCTGTGCACTATGGGTTGTATTAGTGTCTCCACAGGCATCCACACCAAACACAGTAGGGACCTGAAAATCACAGCCCTGAAACCAATGCTTGTCCAGTGAAGGTCATGGAGCAGAGAGTATATCTGCTCCAAAGGCAGGATTACTTGAATAGATGAATCACAAGTGGTCGGAGCAAACCTGATGTTTCTGTTTTTTTCTCTCTCTCTGCCAAGGTGGAACTTTTGTCATGAAAACGGGAAAGAAAATGTGTCACTGATAAAGTTAGGAGTGAGACTTTTACAAGAACAAACACAAAGGAAAAGCCCAGCTTACAAATATTCTTTCAGACACTTGTATATGAGAGCTTACTACAAAAAAAATATGAAGCAATTTCAACCTGTATATATTCTCATTATGGGGGTTTTATGTACCCTAGCAACCACAGTCACAGGTCATCACAGGCAGCAGAGGGGCATATTTTCGAAAGAGCCAACTATAATACTAGAAAAATATGCAGACGTTAAATGCATAATACAGGCTGAATGCAACACAGCTGCAGCAGACAAATATCAGAAAGAAAAGCTGACAGCAAACAAGAAAACAAAACAGCTTTTGTGAATTCACAAGTTAATGTTAACATTATTCAAATCAGCAAGTGCACTTACTTGCAGTCTTTAAATGAGATTATCAAGTACAAGGCTTTACCGTTCTTTGTTTTAGAACTGTGCTTCTCTATAGAAGGCATAGATGACCCGGGAATTGCTTTCATCCAGCAGGAAAAACAAAGGAATAAATCAGCAGAATCTACATTCACCACACACTTTATTAGGTACACCTTGCTGGACCTCCATTTGCATTCAGAACTGCCTCAATTTTCCATGACATAAATTCATCAGGTGTTGGAAACATTCCTCCAATATTGATGTGATCTCATCATGCAGTTGCTGGGAATTTGTCAGCTGCACAACCATGTTGTTAATATTCAGAAAGTATTTTACTCAATTGAGATCCGGAATGTTTTTTGGGTGCAGTGAGATGAGAGAAAAGAAGGAGAAATTAGAAATAAGTTTGAGATGTTTTGAGGGTTGCACTATGGTTTGTTATTCTGTTGGAAACAGCCATCAAAATATAGGTACATGAGGTCTTACATGGACATGGCCAGCAACGATACTCATTGCTCTCGCTCACAAGGGGCCAAAGTGCAGCAGGGTAGTGTCCCCAACACCATCAACAGTCTCGATGATTGATACAAGGGATGAAGCAACGGTTTTCTGATCTCCTGTTGTCCAATTTTGGTGAGTTGTGACAAACTGTAGCTTCAGTTTTCTGTGCTTAGACAGGAGTGGCACCTGGTGTGGTCCATTTGGGATTCAGAGATGCTCTTCTAAATACTTTAACTGTATAAAGTGGTTATTTGAGTGAATTTTACTTTCCTATCAGCTTTAAGCAATCCAGCCATTCTTCTCCGACTACTGTCATCAACAAGGTATTTTCATCTAGAAAACTGTCACTTACTAGATTGTTTTGCTTTTTCCAGACCATGTTCTATAATCCTTAACAATGGTTCTGTTGGAAACCTGCAGTTCATGAAATACTTCAGCAGGCTGGCTTGACCTTGTCCACAAACCTAAATGTACTGAGTAATTGGCTGG
This sequence comes from Perissodus microlepis, assembly GCF_051167445.1. Taxonomy (NCBI): domain Eukaryota; kingdom Metazoa; phylum Chordata; class Actinopteri; order Cichliformes; family Cichlidae; genus Perissodus; species Perissodus microlepis. The sequence goes on along the minus strand of NC_140469.1, from coordinate 25,311,090 downwards.
TAAGATATTTAATGAAGAGTTGAACAGGTATAACTAATGAAGTGGCCTGTGAGTGTATATGTCTGGGGATATAAAGAACAATTAGGACAAATAATAATAAGGCAGAACACTCAATGTCCCACTTGCTTACTCAACCTTGTACAGATTATGAAAGACGCTCAAATTACGTGTTATTTTTATAGGAGAGATAATCTCGTTATGTTGGATTTGAACTAAAAATCATTTGACAATTGAGCAAATAATCACAGTGCTATGGGTACATGAAAGTCCAAGTATCTCTGCATGAGGCATACCAATCATAAAAAAAACAACATGAACAACGGTATGAGCGACCTCGCTCAGGAAGCACAATAGTGCACGAGCTGCTATCTTGTCACCTTAATAATTACAGGACAAACACAATTGGAACCAACACACCAATGGTCCCCAATCTCAGCAGCTCGTTATTAGAAAGAAGCCCAGTGGAGCTCGTTAGAGGATGAGGGGAGCTGCGGTAAATAAGGTTAATTGGCCGATCTGTCAGACCAGGGAAGATGCTCATGCTGACACAAAACAACCGGAACATGATTTCACCCTTTGTGGCCACACCAGCCCCTCTCCTGTTTGTGTTCATTAGCATTTTGAAGAGGTGATGTGGTAGCTGTTGTGGTGGAAATTGTAGCCAAGGTGTGGTGTGCTGAAACCACAGGTGATCATCATGAGAGCTGTTTTCTGTAAAATAGCAATCGCATCCAATCAGGTAATGGTCTGTTTAGGATATATAAAACATACCTTTGTGCCACTGAACGATATAGAGATACAATATATAGATAAAAAAAATGCAAAAATTTAAGATGTTTGTTTGTAATCAGCATATTATTGTGCTACACTAACATTGCACTTGTCATGAAGATTTTATTTTATGCTACTCGTCTTACCTGGTTTAAAGCAATGAATTTGACAGCAGTTCTGAAGGCTAAAGCACTTGAAAGGAGAAGCCCCAGTGTTAATGAGACCGATATGACAATTACTTCCAAGGGTAATTCATTAGTTTTGGATAAAAGAAAAAAAAAAAGACAAGATAGTACTGGGCTGAATGGTTCAATATGCATGACATCAGCATGCTCAGCTTTCTTTCTTCTTCATGCTCCAATTTGCTTTTACATTCACGATTTCACAAGTATGGTATCGGAACAGCTAATGGAGGCCATGGTTTTGCATGTTCTCATCAGCCATCACAAATTTTGGCAGCTCCTGTTAATGACAATAGACAGTTAATTAAAGGTTTTGTCTTGAGGGAAATGTACCCATCATCACGTTTACTGAACCAATCACAACCCTGAAAGAGAAAAGGAATTCTATAAGGATGCTGCAGCTAATGTGTCTTGATTAGGTGAATATTCCTTTACTGCTATTGCTATGGTGGTGAGTGCACAGGGAAAAAGTCTTTTTTTCTATGGGTTGAAAAAAATGAATCTTGTGAGAAAAATAATTTAAAAAAAAATCTCTTTTTCACTTTCTCGGTTTACATACTTACATCTGTGGATAAAACTGAACATCTTCCAATAATGTAATAATAATAAAACACACATGATTAACTTAAGGAAATTCACTATATGGACAAAAATATTTGGGCATCCTGTTACAACAAGCTCTTTGCAGTGGTCTGTTCTTTCACAAATGTTTGTAAAGGCAGACTGTGTGGGTAGGTACTTTATTCTATATACAATGGACTTGTGGCATGTCTGAATTCTAGGATTAAGAGGAGTGGTCTTATATTTTCATCCTTATAGTGCAGTTACAGGTTCAAGTGACAGCAGCAACTTTAACAAAAAAGTGAATATTCAAATAGGAACACCTTAATATTACATCTTGGATTCACACCCTTTAAATCTGATGCCATCCATTGCAATATCATACTCTATATATGTTTGAAAGTCAAGATTATAAATATATGGATGTGTGGAGGTTTCATTGAATAATAATAATTGACTGTAAGTAACGATGGCCAAGTCAGCGGAATTAAAGTGTATGCATAAACCCCACAAAATTTACATAAATGTCAAAGTATGTGCTCTTTGTCCTGTAAATAGGCCTAAAATTATGCCAGAGATAAATGATTCAAAAGAACAGTAACGTTACATTTGCTGAATTTTAAGATCAGCTTGAAACCATGTTCTCGATTCTTGTAGAATAATTAAAGCAGGTAGGAACTGATAGTCATTTTACTTTTATATTGGCATACTACTAGTAGTAGACCTTTCCCCATTAGCTCATCTGCCTTTGATGTTAATTTATACTGCTGGATCCCCTTGTCTCTGCTGTGCCAAAGTAATGGATATTGAACTAGCGATCAAAGCCCCCTCAAGAATTCTTTTTCTCGCCTCACAGCGTGTAATCCTTCTGCATTTAAGCAGTCTATGTTGAACAAACCACTAGGTCAAATTATAAACTTCATGCTTTAGTTACAGTTTCCACTAACTTGAAACTTGGGGCAAATATCATTCTAGGATCAAGCAGCTGACTGGCGATGGAACAGACTTCTCTTGATTTAATGTCAAAAAAGATATTGCGAGACTTTGAGAAGGATACATGTTGGAGAAAATCTAAGATGGCATGCCTATATTGAACAGAAAGTGTCTCTCCACTTCAGCAGAAACCTTCATCACATTTTATGAGACATACATCCACAAGCACATACTATACTTTGACTTCTCATATCTTTAAAACACTGACCCAAAATGATCCAAGTAATTGATGGAAACCAATTCACAATTCAACATTCAAGTTTTACACAGCAAATTTATGTCATCACTGCATGTGCGGCAATTCATAATAAAAGCATTCGCTTCCTATAGGACTTTAATGTTTTAATACCTCCCATTATGTTGAAAGAAATAATGAACCAAGCTAAATGTCCCTCATCTAAATCATATTTTAATCAACTGAGTGCCCTCTATAATAAACGCCTGAGCTGAGAAATGCTAGATGTGTGTGACCTTGGGTGGTGATGTATCTGCCAATGCTTTCATTTATGCACCTATCTTAAGAGCCCACACCAATAAATCATAAATTATACTTTGGAAGCAAAAGACTAAGCCATGACCTGACAATGGGTAGAATGACTTTACAAGCACAAGGAACAAAAATTACATAAAATAGCCCTCCATAGTGGATTGATGTCTTTGTGTTGAAATGGCTAACCTTTTATTGGTATGTAAAAACTACTTAAAGTACAAATGTTTGACATAGACACTATGACGTAACCTGTTGGTTTGTTTGTTTCAGCAGGTGGCATGCCATGTTATTGGCTAATGCTACCAAACATGTTTAGCAATCCGCAAATATAGGTTGTGTAGGCTGACTGTACACAGATACCAACTAATAAGTGCTGTGTCATAAACTTGGTGTGGTGTGTACTAGAGCAGGGCGATATGACCAAAAATATTTATCACAATATACATTTGAAAACTTGAGGGCACCCCAGGGGTGGGGTGCCCTCAGGGGTGGGGTGCCCTCAGGCCTCTGGCCTCGGGGCCTGAAGCTCGGTCCTCTCTGGCACAGCTGGCTGCTGGCAGAGCCCGCGGGCACGCCACTGCAACCCCCTCTGTCCTCTGCTCCGTAGCTGCTGGGTGACCTCTCGTTTGGGGCTCTACTCAGCTCTTCCCAGGAGGGTGGCACGGTTCCCGCCCTTTTTGGTGGTCCTCCTTGGGTCCTCGTACTCTGGGGCCTCTGGATGTCTGGGGCCTGGATCTCCTCCATACCTGCTTCATGCCCTGGGGGACGGGGCTATGGCTCCCCACACTCCCTAGCAGATCGTTACATGGAGATACCTTTGGAATACAAGCATGCTGATCCACACAGGTATGCACACAGGTGTACGCACGGGTGTTCACAGACGCGGACTACACCTTTCTTGGCTGCTGCCTCAAAGCACATTGTGTGCTGTCTATCTTGCGTGCTGCACAATAGCGTTTAATATTTAGTATCTGCTGTTATCTACTGCTAGCTAGTTTATTGTGATGGTGCTGTATTTATTATGTTGCTCTTTTTTTTTGTTTGCTTTCTCTTCTGTTTTTTTTTTTTCTCCATACAGGTGATCCAGGTGTTTTGTTTGTTTTTCTTTCTTTCCTCCCCCCTTTCTCACCGCCTCTTCTCCCCTTTGGTTTTCTTTCTCTCCCTCTCTTTCTTTCATTCTTTCTCCCTGTCCTATCCCCCAGTCATGTCTGTCCCGTTTGTAGCAACCGAAAATAAAATAAATACATAATTATAATAAAGGTCAATCAAATGGACCAATATGGCAAGGCCATGATGATCCACTTGGTAAAATAAATCCGCTTGGCATCTTTCATGGCCTTAAGACAACAATTCTGATGGCTAAAGATCCAAACGGGACAACAAAAAAAAAAAAAAGAAAAGAAAACTTGCGATAACGATATAACTGACGATGTAATTGACACTAGACAAAATACTTTACAACTCCACAACTTTATTAGTGCAAAAAAAAAACCCAAAAAAAAAAACATCAATTTATTTTCACTTAAAGAAGCAGCTGTTTTTTTATGTTAAGTTACATAAAAATTAAACAGTGCAAATGCAAATTCCTTGCTGACAGTTTAACCGAAAGGCATTTTCAGTGGAAATTGACCGACATATCCTCAGCATAACCATGTATAATATCCACAAAAAAAAAAAAGAGGTTATACACACACAATACCGTAATACTATGTTGAAGCACAGTACGTATCACTCCGCGAGGCTCCTGCCTATGATAGCCGTAATGCTCCGACAATCCATCAAGTGGTGCGGGTTCGTAGCTTAGCAAAGTCGTACTAAAACATTTGACAGATTTTCGAGCACCGTGTAGCACATAAAATCATTTCGAGGTAACTAAACACAACCAGAATTCATACATAAGGCACACGGGATTATAAGGGGCACTGTCGATTTTCAGAAAAATCAAAGGATTGATTTTAAGTGTGCCGTATTTTCCAAAAAACACGGTAATAACGACGGCCCGCTAGCATGCTCTACCAAAAATAGTGCTTTGTTGTGTATCTGACGGATGAAAGCTTAACCAACCCTAGTAACTAATAATATGGCTTGCAGTATGGTGCACACCATACTGCAAGCCATATTATTAGTTAGGTAATGCTATTAAAATGCTCCAAAAGGCACCAGCATGAGTGGACAGGTCCGTTTCAAAGACTCTGAATAGATGAGGAGAGGCTCTTCAACAGGTAGCTACAGCTACCTGTACTTGTTGAAGAAAGCTGATATGAAGTGGTAAGTAATGGTTTTGTCTAACCCAGATGGGCAAATGAACAAATTTGTACCAGGCTGTAAATATGCCCTTTCATGCTAGAAAGTTGGGCATTTTACTATGGGAGTCTATAGGGACTAAATCACATTGGGAGGCAGTGTCAAGTGGCCACTGGAGGACGAACAATTACGTTATCAGTGCTATGAGCAGAACTGCTGCTGTTGTCAAGCTGTGGTTAGGAAAACTGATCAGGGAAGATTTCATTTCCTTCTCCAAGTCAGTCTGACTTAAAACGATATCAGAGTATAAAAAATAAACAGTTCTGTATGATATGGCACAATTGTACAAATAAAAACAAGATACGGCAAGGTTACTTAATGGTGTTGTTAAAGTCAGACATTTTTTTTTCTTGTCTTTTTTTTAATGTTCAAATAAAGAAATGCTCAAAGCTTAAATCTTACAGGGGTAAGGAGTTATATCTGAGATACTACATCTGAATTAATGCTAACTAACTGACTAATACAATTCCAAACCCTACATTTTTTTCTTCATTGTATTTTCGGCATCAAATTTTAGTGATAACACAGTGATATCATAGTGTCAGTGTTTTCAGACCTTGAATGGCTTCATGCACAAATACATTCAATCTTCTCTTGGCGATATATGACAGAAAAATGACACTTGCTAATCCATTACCACGGTGCCTGATTATTCTGGCACGGTTTCCTTTTTAAAAGGTCACAGTCAAAAGGTGTAAAAGGTCCCGGCTCAGTTGAATGACTGAATGACAGGGAGGATTAGATGTGTCATATTTTGGTATGTAAGTGATCTCACTCCTGCTTCTTGAAAGCTACGAATATGGGGTATAGGTTGGTAGCAGCCAATTATATAATCATTTCTAAAACCTGAATATAATTTGCCAATAACAAATCAACATCAACATGTCAAATATTGAACTCAGTAACACCTTTATCAACAATATTAAAAACTATTGTGTGACTTATAATATTGGTGCAAAATTGGGAATGTATTGGAAATTTTTACATTTTACAGTATCAGTGGAATGAGAGTAAAGAATGAGAGCTGAAAATAATGATTCCAATATTTTTTTTTTTAAAAATTGCTGGTCTTTTTTTCCGCTTACAGGTCCACAAAATTCTTAAATTAAGGTCTTAGGAGTGTAGCCTGTGCCCTGTTTCTCACGTGTTAAGACTGAGATAATCAAACAGTTCACTGACAATGAAAACTTGTGCTGGCCTCTTTTGCTCTCCTACACAATCAATCAATAGGTGAAGCCTAAATGAATTAAAGCTGAAATCAGAATTGATAATGGCACTAGTATCAATAAAATCTCATCGATATCAGTCCTTCATAATGGCATATTTCTGATGGTTTATTTTCAGTCCACAGCTCTCCCTTTTGTGCTATCTGATATGCATTTAAAATAAATGACTGTTAGGGCAAAGTGCAGACTTTGAGCATTAAGCAACCTCAAGCACGTGCAGAAATTCAGGGGCATGTGCCAGGCCGCTGGTCTTATTGACAACCTCTTTGGGAGACCACTAAATTCAGGCATTCAGGTCAGAAAAGCATTTCAGCATCACTGAAGACCCCAAGTGACTTTTCCATAAACTTTTATTCTTTTATTTTCTACACCAACGAAGAACTGCCTTGTGAATATAATAATGCTATTTTTTTTTTTTTTGGATATGGGGGATATCGGGGATTCACAAAATCTACATAAATGATACACGACACTACACATATTACACAACCAATCAAAGTGTTGTTATTTTCTATGTAAAGTGATATAGTAGTCCGTTGACAGTATGGCATACTGCACAGCATATTGTTATACTGATACTTTCAGTATTACAACAACATTGTATTTGCCCTTTTTAACTGTATTTTAGATATAAGATCTTGGATGGCAGAAAACTTTTTACAGCTTAACCAGGACAAGACTGAAGTTTTAATCATCGGTCCTGAGGCTCAGAGAGAGAAACTCTTGTCTAAATTACAGGCATTTTCACTATGTCCTTCGCTACAAGTGAAAAACCTGGGTGTTATTTTTGACTCTGAGCTTGGTTTTATCCCACATATTAAACATGTAACCAAAATTGGATTTTATCATCTAAAAAATATAGCCAGAGTCCGCCCTATTCTCTCTCGGGCCAACACGGAGATGTTGATGCATGCTTTTATTACCAGTCGCATTGATTACTGTAATGCCCTGCTCTCTGGTCTCCCCAAAAAGAATATTTCACCTTTACAACTTTTACAAAACTGCAGCTCGTGTGCTGACGAAGACCAGAGGGCGGGCCCACATTACACCTGTTTTAGAATCGCTGCATTGGCTCCCCGTGTGTTTCAGGATCGATTTTAAAGTTCTTTTATTGGTTTTTAAATGTCTTAATGGTCTCGGGCCTTCTTATCTCTCACATTTGCTTTTACCATATGAACCCTCGCGGACCCTGAGGTCCTCTGGCACTGGCCTTTTGATTGTTCCTAAAGTCAGGACACATGCTCACGGAGAGGCAGCTTTTCAGTGGTATGGTCCTCGTCTGTGGAACAGCCTGCCGGAGGAGCTCAGGGCCGCAGAGAACGTACATGTTTTTAAGAACAGGCTCAAGACCCACCTTTTTAATTTAGCTTTCACCTAACGTTTATTTATTTTATGCTTATTTATTCTATCCTGTTATTCTATTTATATTATTAATTTAGGTTTTACCTAATATTTATTGATTTTATTCTTATTCATTTTTTATCTTCTTACTCTATTTATATTTATATTGTATCCCATTCTTATTTATCTTTTTATCCTGTATATATCCTCATTGGGTCATATCTCCAGTGTTTCCTCGGAGGGCGCTCTCTGCACCGGGGCTGTGATCGATCGTGGCTGCTGGGGCTCTGTGGGTCTTCTCAGCCTGGCTGGGGGGCTTCTTTGCCTCCCTCCTGCTGTGTGCCCAGCCTGGAGGCTGCGGTTGGCTCCCGGTGCAGACGGCTCCCTGTGATAGTGTTTCCTCACCTGGCTCATGTGTGCCCAGCCCAATTTTACTCTTTAAGTGTGTGTGTGTGTGTGGGGGGGGGGATGTGTATGTATGTATCCATGATCGTTTATGTTAATGAGAGTGTGGGGAGTGAGTTGGAGGGCGGGGCGGGGTGGGGTGGGCTGCTTTTAACCATCTTAAGCACTTTGTGCTACATTTCTGTATGAAAAGTGCTTTATAAATAAAGACTGATTGATTGGTTGATTGATGATAACTCCTTGTTTTTCATTGATCAGAATGGACCAATGACTGGCTGTCATTAACCCAAATTACAGTCAGTCATTTGGGCAGCTAGATGAAAAGCTGCAGAGCTGACCTTTTTCTCCACTTGGAAAGCACTTGGAAAAAATGATGACATATTAATGGAGATAAGAATGGAATATCACAGGATCAGTTCCATTCCAGGATTTTCAGCAGTGCATTTCAAATCCATTGGCATAAACTGACCTCACACAAACATGTCTCTCTGAAAATTTGTCTCCTCAGATTGTTGTTATCATTATTTATGTTAATGCATGTAAAGATCCTAAAAGTACCACATGTCAGTTTTAACAAGGGGGAATTAAGAAACAGGAAAATACTTTTTTCCCCACTGAGAACGGTAAGCTAGATTATTCGCCATGTATATAACCGATGTTAGACACGATTCTGTCTTCACCCTGTAGTACAGCCTGATGGAAAGAAACCCCTGGTGACTGTTTACTCTGTCATCTTATCAACCGATTTTGCAGAGCTGCACCTACGCACATGCACCTATACCATCTTTGCCACACAATTTGCATTACAGTGGGAGGATAGCACGACATTAATCTGGTAAAACATTAAATGTACATCATGGTGGGCACACTTCATCACTGCTGGTATGTTAGCCATGCTGTGTTTACTTACAGTTAATCTGAGGGTCTCTCAACACCTTTTGTGGTCCTCTCAAAAGCATGAGTGTAAAGTATAGTGACAATGTGCTCATGTTGCCTCTGCTACATGTTAGCCATGCAGTACTTTTAATGTCTGGTTAAAGAAACTACTCTGATGAAAGTTGTCATTTTAAAAAAATCCTGTAAAAAGGTAAAAAATATGAGTTGGAAATATAACAATTATATATAGAGAGTTTAATTATCAATATAATTCCGATCATGTGATCAAAAAAAACAAAGTATAGGCTTGTTTCTTCAAATTTGGTCTCGGAGTGTTAGCTTGACCTTTCTGTGAGGTAAAAAAAAAAAAAAAAAGACAAATACTACTAAACAAAAAATTATCCTGGCTTCATTCTTTCTGTGGATGCCCTGGATCTTTGTGTCGTTCCAAATCTTCAGCTTAGGAACTGATACTTTGTAGCAATATAGATGTTTATATAAAATTTAAAAAAAAATAGCTAAAGGATAACACAACTTCAACACTGAAAACACACAAAATATCCACATTTTTGTAACACATTTCAGAGGCAAGTTTACCTGCTGTAAACAAAATTCAGCAATTCTGTGTGTTTAAACATACACTTACCTTAGCTGCTCCACCCACTGAGGAATACTATGATGATCCTCGGGCTACTCCAGCTATCTCCCACAGTCCAAAGACATGTATGTTAGGGTAACTATTAACTGTCCGTGAAAGTTTTTTGGTTTTTTTTGTTTTCTTAAGAATAAAGCACTCAGTGAATGTATCACTGAATGTAAATTGCTGTCTCAACGCCTCTGATTGGTCAGTAAGACTAGAAAAGCACTATGTAAATGCCAGTCCATTTATTGCAAATTGGCCATGATGTGAACTACAAGTTAATGGTGATTCTATTCTTGACATTACTTTGGGCTAGTGCCTCCTGTCAGTGCAGCAAATTCTAAAATAGTATCTCCCTATTATCCTACCTCAAGAAATGCTGAAACTACTCAAGTGTAGGAACACTCGAGTGTTTTTTTGCAGACACCTATCGACATCTGATTCGAATGTCGGTGCCAGATGCATTGAATACGTGTCTAACAACGGACCAGAAAAGCTAAACCCAACATCAGCCGGAGGCAATATATATTTTCATTTGCTTGGCACATGACTCAGACAGTTATACAATCTAATGATGAAATCATGGCTATTGCTTACTGTAACAATTTGACTTCCGGTTGGAAATCAAGTGGAAACACATCTGATGGGTGAGAGTTTTTTAGAGTTTTGAAGGCTCAAGTATAGAAAGGACAAGTTAAATGACTATTTAATGTCATTCACTCTTAAATGACTTTTTAAAGTCACTCACTGTTAAATGACCATTTAAAGTCATTCAGTGTTAAGTGGCTGTTTAAATTCCTTCATTATAGGTTAGACCATATAGGTTACAATTACAAGTTGTTGCTGCCCAGTCATGCTAATATCCTCTGTTCTGTGGAGTATTCTACAAAAATGACCACAGATAAATCTTGTATTTTTCAGTAAAAAGCAATTGTCTTCATTGTGGTTTTCAAGTAGAGAGTTTACCCACCCAAACAACTGGACATTTCAGTCCTTTCAGAAAGATTAACAGGACACCAGTAGTACTGTGAATTCCTTTAGTTGCAAACTTTACATTTTGAGAAAGGAACCAATACATTTACATTATCGAAATATGCAAACCTCAACTATTTTCTGTAATATTCAGACTCACTCAATCAAAATGTATTTCTAATAGCACTTTTTCAAAACATACAATGAATAAATTCATAAATACATAAGATAACAAAGCACAAATATAGTAACAGACAGCTGTGTCACTCTGTGCTTGTTTCTAGCGAGGCTAGAAAGTAGAATATTACAGTGTGAAATGATATTTCTGCATTGGCTTGAGAGAGAAACTCTCATACCCTGACAGTATTCTTAAGGTAATAAAAATCAGTCTTAGTTACACTTTTTATACACTGCTCAAAACTAGGCTCCAGGTCAAAGATTTTATTTTATTTTTTTTACTGTTTTGGAAGAATTCATTGCCAATAATTGTACATGACAGATTCTCTGTCTGGGCTTCAGTAACTAAGAATTAAAACTTCTATGTCGTTGTGGTTGAGCCAGTTTTGATTTCTGCCACTCATAAACTCCCTGTGATTCTTATTTTAAACCATAAGTCCACGATAGCCGTGTAAAGCTGGGTGTCATCACCATAACTACAAGAATTAATGCTCTCCTGATGACATTCCGTAGGGGTAGAATATGAAATTGAAAAAGTGTTGGACCTGAAATTGAACCTTGAGGGAAAGATTTTACAAATATCTTTTTATTAGCAATATTAAAATCATTAAAAAAGGACAAATTGTGAAGTCTGTTTAAAAGAATGGAGTGGTCGGATGAAGACTGCATTTAAGTAGCACTAAAACTGAGTCCTTGTTCTGATCTGTATTGGATTTGACGTCATTTATGATCTTGAATAACACAGTTTCTGTACTGTGGCGAGAGTAGAAGCCAAAATGACATTTATGCTGACAGAACTTAAAGTCATGTCACTGTTTAAAAACAAATTCTTACAAGTCTTACTTAACCCTCTCAAGGCAGGCGTTGCAGATTTGCAACAGTTAAAAGCTAACAACCTGATTACCCCACATACATATTTTATGAGGTTTTTTTAATCAGAAGTACCACTGCAGGTATTCTTTTGTGCATTAGCAACAAAAACTTAATTTGAGCCTGAGAGGGTTAAAAATGGTAAACTGAATATTGGCCAAACTGGTCCAAATGATTTTTCTTCAGAAGGAGTTGCAGTGGAAAAAAAAAACCTCCCAACTGAAGAGAAGAGAATAACATACTATGCTCAGAAAGTCATCCTTAAAAAAAACTTGTTTTTAAAAAGGTTGCTATGATGAGTTCTAAAAGACGGCTAACTGGTTAAAGGTAGAAGTAACTTTGGAAAGCATTTCAGCATCAACCAAGAATACACTTCCAGTTTTCATCATGAGTAGAACAGTTCTACAGATGGCTCTGTTGATGAAGTGGACAGCAAAGCCATCACATGTAAAATAGTTTTAAGTGCACGTAAAACTACCTACTATTAAACTGACTAGCCAAGTGAGAATTTCTACTTTTTTTTATTATTTGAGCAGAAAAGTCACATAAAATACTTCAGCAGGTCATCTTGACCATATCTACTTACTATAATCTGTTGAGTTGCTAATCAGATGTGTGCATAAACAGTTGAACAGGTGTGCCTATTAAAGTAGCCAGTGACTGTAAATAATAAATTATTCAGTATCTCTAATGCACAAAAAAATAAAACATTCATTAATGTTTTGATAATAGTGAGGTTTCAGGAAAATGCAACTTACATTTACAATGATAAGAAAGCCATGTTGCTATAAAATTCATATTCATTTCTACACACTAACTGTAGCAAATTGTATTCTATATTGAGATACATGGAGCTTGATAGCTGGGACAAAGTATTGGCTCATTGCAGATCCTTCCACTGTTTTCCAAGCCTGAAATGGAACACCCTTGTGCTATTCATCATACACTACTCAATTATGAATGTCTGAAAACTTCAACATGCTGCAGTAATATATTTGCAGGGGATAAGAGGAGAAAGAGCTGTGCTCGGAAAGCCAGAGCAAGTCAAACCACTATTAAAATACACAATGGATTCTTTGGGAAATAAAATTTTATTCTTTGAATTAAAAACTTTTCTCATCTCATAAATTGGGCTGCAATTAAAATAAATACAAATAACACACTTCTTACGGTTACTCGTGTTATTGACTTAACAGTCTTAAAAATGCACATGATGAAATTCTGCTTAGACAATGGGTGTAATAAAAGCCTGTCACAATTCTGTTTTTTTAGGTGCCGTAAAACATAGCTAAAGAATTGGGGCCGAGTTATCATTCCAGCTATTGTCCTTGTGTAAGCCTAGCACCAGTGAATCAGCCAAAGCCATTGGAGCTCCCTGAGTTAATTACCAAAGTCCTTTGTCTAAAGTAGCTGCATAGAAGATCTAAAGCAGCCTTAGATGTGCCCAATCTGATTGCCTAACCGAGATGAGATTTCACTTCCTTTATGGCTCTAATTACTGAAAATAGATCTCCAACAGTGAGGTCTACTGTAAAGAACTGCATTAGACAGCGCCTTTATCTCTGCATTTGTAGTCAAAGCTTTTGTTCTGAGTTACAAGTCTCTGTTTCTTTGAAACAGGACCATTTTAACAGACGCGAGAAAGGCCCATTCTTAGTTGCACCACTACAAGTGAAATGATGATCATAGCAGAAATGTATTTTTTTTTTTTTTTTAATAGTACCTTAATATTAATACTATGTTCTTTCTTGGTTCCACTTTCTAATTTGGTCCCTAGATATGAATATTAACAGGAAGGACTTGCACTTGGATGTGTACATTTGAACTAGTCCTTGACCTGAGGCAGTTAAACCTTGCCAAGAGCTCAATAAAGTGTAACATAACTATTGTCATCTAGTGCAAGTATAATTAAAACCTTAAAAAATGCCTCCTTCAGAATAGTTATGTCCTTGGAGGTTAGGTATTTTAGTAAGATACTCACTGGGGGTTACCCCCCTGCTGGCTTTTACTCAAGAATGTAAAAATTTTTAATGTTCAAAATTCAATGCCATCTATTAATATTAAGGATGGTTATCAACACTAAATGATATTTTGATAATGCTGATGTTTCATGAAAATGCAATTTCAGTCCAACAGAAAGTATGAGTTTCATAACAGCATTCACTGAAAATATACACTTGTGTAACTTCTTAAAGTCTAGAAGGAACTTTAGTAATGTTCTTTATCCAGCGAATGTTGCTCAAGCTGACTCAAGAGGTACCTTGGAGTGATTATAATTTCAGATGAAATTTACCACAGGCAATTGAGAAAACAGCTACTAGCTTTGCCATCAGCCAGCACTATAATTTGTCAAACACATTTGGCAAAGACAGCAGGCAGATTTATGTTTTCTTTGAAGACAGTCCCCAATTACAAAGACTCCTGCACTACACTTAGCATATGGATAACAAAGCTGCACACTGAGAATAGAACACATGATTTTACTATCAAATTATACATTTCATTTTAATTTTGTTGACTCTATTGTCAAATACTTTCGGAGTCTATCCTAAAAACGCTGATCAATCTTTAAAGAGATCAATCGCCCTCCAAAACCAGCTGAAAAGCAATTTTATCATTTGATAGTTGATTAAATGCTGCTTTCAATGTGCCATAGATTTCCTGAAGCTCTGATAGAGAGTTCATTTTTCACAGCCACACTTGATTCATTTGCAGTCATGCTTGAATTGAGCCAGTAAAACACACAGGGCATAGATATATTATATCATTTAAACGGCATGTTCTGTGAACTTCTGAGAAGTTAATTCAATTCCGGAGTGTTTACTCTTTCGTCCAGTCACTTCAGGGAAGTAAGAAAGCGGATCTGAGACAGGTGGTTGTAAACAAACTCAGACAACTAGAAAGGTGCATTTTGTTCCCACTTTTCCAAGAAACTGGATAACAATATTGCCACAAATGTCAGCTGTGAGAAAATAGCTGTTAAGTGACAGCATTTACTTTTGCATTAACCAGTACAATAGGAAAATTGGTGTCCATATAGTGGTTATAAAAATTCTACACACTCCAGTTATCATGCAAGGTTTTTGTGATGTAAAGAAATGAGACTAATATAACATATTTGATGAAAGGTTTCTCTCCTTTAAAGCAGACTATAACCTATATACAAGTCAAATGTAAAAACAAACTGAGAGATTAAGGGAAAAAAGGCACAAAACTGACATTACCAAGAACTGGATTTCCCTCAAAAAATTATGGAAAGAAAACTGATCAGCAAGGCCACCAAGAAACACTAAAGGAGCTTGACTGATTTCTGGCAAGTACTGTGTATAAATATGTGAACACAACCTTCCATATTCATCATATGTGGACAATAGGGAGGCATTGAAGCACGCCTTCTTATGATGAAAATCCTCCATTAGTCTCACAAAAAGCAGATGCAGTCACATGAGAGTAAAATTCAACATTTTTGGCAATGATTATAAAACGTATGTTTGGTGTAAAGACAACACTGCACACCATACCCATGATTAAGCCTGGTGGTAGCATCGTTATGCTTTGAGGCTTGAATTACTGCTTTGACCCAGGCACAGGAAATTATAAAAACCTAACAAATACCAATCTGTGAGGTGCACAGAATACTGTCAAATAGTGTCAGCTTGCACTTATTGCTACACAAAAACTAAATACTTAAATAAAATCAAAACGTGCATCAGCAAAATTTTAGTTTAAGGGTGTTCATGTTTGAGTTTTTCAATTATAATTGTATCCCCTAAAAGATTTTAAAAATTAGTTTGTAAACTGAACTGTACAAAGATATTTAAAATACAACAACAATAAAGTTCTGAAAAATTCATCACAAATACATCACAGAAACTAAAAATTTATCAGGGGTTTATGAGCATTTCATATCTACTGTACTCTTATTATAAATGTTGTTTATCTAATCTTTCCCAATAAAGCAACACGCTCATCAAGGGGACGAACAACTGTTATTAAGAAAAGCCTTTATTTCATTATCCTAGTAGTTTTACTTAGTAAAATAAAAAAATAATAAAAAGCTAGAGATATATCTGTAACGCCATATATCATAAGTCAGTCAAGTGGTTTGAAACAGCAGCATTCTGGAGACAATTTATTGTTTTCTTATTTCCCTTTCCAAAATAGGAAAGAACAAAATCTAAAATGTATTTATTTATCTATTTATTACCATGCAGGGTGAGCATATTTGCAATAAAAATGTGTCATTGATGTATGCTTACCACAGCTGACTTAGCAGCAGGGATAACAGTAATATTTTCCACAGTGCAACAATTCTGAAAATTGATGGTATCAATATTTGGAGACCCTTTTTCATTCTTCTGGGACCAAGTCAATACTACTTGCTCCTGAGCAAACACTGCAGGTATGAATGGAATTAAACTGTCTTTGTTGAAGAGGTATAACACGTCTCTTGCCTCAAATGGAGCTAAGTTTTACCTGGGTGCTGTGCTTTCTTTCAGCTCACTTCAAGTCTGGTCAAACACCCATGACCTATGACACCACATTGTTTGTTGAATTGCTTGGGGTTGCCTTTGGATTGAGATGAAATATGTTGCTTGTTTTTGTTGTTCAAAGAAGGAATGTCTTTAGCATCAACAGGCACTCAAAGACAACCTTACCAAACTGAAGTGAGTGTGGCTCTATTTCTGTGGCTTATGATTTTAAACATCTTCAAACATCAACAACATCAACTATTGAACGCATTGTAATAATGTGCACTATGATCTGCAGTTTCACAACTATTTCAAACTTGACTCAGCTTCTCTTATGGACTTTAACTCACCCCTGTAGTTCAGACCATCAACACAAACTTCCTAAACATGTTTGAAGGACACTATTCAGCAAAAACTGTCTGAACTACTGTATGGTGCATGCAAGAGCGCCATTTCCTGCTAGCTTAGAACTCCTTGAAAACATAGTTATAGCCACAGGAACACAATCTTTTCTCACTACCTGGTGATTTGCCTCCCCACTATGTGGTCTGATCACGACGATCAAGATGAGGTTGGAACATCAATGTTTCACACTGGAGGAGATCCAGGATCCACTGGACTGGCACTAGGGATGGGTATCGTTTAGGTTTTATCCGATACCAGTACCAAACTGGTACTTTTGAAACGTGCCGGTGCTTAAACAGTGCTCGAACCCGTGCTCGAACCCGTGCTTAAAGAATGAAGAACACAAACTTTGTCCAAAAACCTCTCATGTTTAGCTGTTTTTTGTAAAAAGATAACAATGTTAGCCTTTTCTGCAGCTATAGGGGATTTATGGTATCACTCTTGGCTGGAAGCAGTGCTTAATCAATGGGGGGAAAAAAAACACCAACTTTCTCCAAAAACCTCTCATGTTTAGCTGTTTCCCACTTTTTCTTTGGTCATTTTAGCCTTTTTGGCCAGGGTGAAGGGAGTATCTGCCATCAAACAAGAAGTTACTACCGTTTATGTCAGAACCGGTGCCATCATGGCACCGGATACCGGTACCCATCCCTAACTGGCAGAAGTGCAAAGGGGAAAAATGGAACAGAGTGTAAAAATTTCACCAGCGCTGAAAACAATCTAGAATAGCAGAAGATGCTTAATGTTGAATAGGAAATCAGTCGAATTTAAAATAGAGTAAGGGCTTAGATTTTTATAGACCCACTCCTGAACTTTCTGATCACAACTCGTGTAACCCAGGCAGAGTATTTTAGGGTGCACTCATGTAAGTACAGTTACCCTCTAGTGTGCCTGACTGGAGTTGCCCCCCTCTCCCCAAATCTACCTGCACTCACACTGCACTTAACAATTTGTGCCTGAGTATGCTTCAGTTTATATCAGCATGTCATCTCTCTCAGTCGCTCTCTCTCTCTTTCACCTACACAAATGCTTTTGATAAGTGCTGTTGTGCAGCACTATGAGCTTCACAATTTCACACATTTTGTGGTTTAATTGAAGCAGTTGTTGAACGTATCCTCTCACATGAATTACAGATTCACTAATTCTTTATCACGCTGCTTTTCACTGAGCCAGACATCATTGAGATAACATTGCAGTCCCTCGAGTGATAACACCATATACTGCATGCTATATATAACGCACTTACATACATAAGTTCTACTGAACTGCAGAGTCTGGGCCCACCTCCTCAAGAGGGTCAGGTCATCATACAGTAAACCTTGCCCAAGGATAGTACACTGCATGGATCAACAAAGTTCAGTACATTGTAAGAAGCAACACGTCTGGCATGGGAATTCTTAGTTGAATGAGAAATCATTAAGGTCATACACTTATGGGAAAGAAATATTGGATTTGAAACCTTCACACAGACATCAATGGTGACATCGACAGCCAGAGAATAATTGGCTGATTTGTTTGAAATGAGTGCCGAGACCTAGAGGACAAAACTTAGGAGACCAGCACAAAGAATCAAACAAGAGTTCGCTTCACTAGTGTTGCTGATTCTATTTAGGAAACTATGCATATTATTTATCAGCATAGTTAAGAAAGTGTGTTTCTGAAGCATGAAAACATTTGTAACTTTTTTAGACTAATTTAATCCTGTGCTACCGGCAAAAAAGCCGGGGCTTGGATATAAAATAGGACCCAGTCAGATAAATCACTGACATGAATTTAACCATTTCGTATCAAGTGAAATACTTGAAAAGTAAAATTAAATTAGAATAATGGAATTCAATCAGGTAATTGTTGCTGTTCAGCTTATAAAAGCAATTATAATTTGTATGCTCTCAGTATTAATTGAAAGGATGCTGCTTTCCTCAGTAGTCGGGTCTTTTGTATTAACTTCCAAAGGTATTTGGCACAAGTTCATATTTTCCAGTTTTATTAGAAATCAAACCATACAACTTTAAAACATCTATCATTAAGAACTGGCACAGTCACAATGCAATAATTTGTGATTCAGTAAAAGAATCAGGGAAAAAAGAGGAAACATGAACCAAAGTATCACTACTATGTGATGAGTATTTGGCCAAGAAAGAAGCAATCATAAGCACTGTGTAAGGCAGCCAGCGCCCTCTGAAACTGCGCCAACAGCAATTATGCTACATCAATAGCATTCTTCCATATACCCAGTTGTAAGCCGACCAGAGAGGAAAAGAGGAATAGCTGAAAAGCCACTGCTATTCAAAGACAGGAAAATAGCCTGACATACCTCCATGAATACATACAGGCGTCACTCTCATCACACAATTATAAGACTAAAACAAAAGTTACTGAAAGATATTCATTCGTTAAACCATGATGATGACGTTTTCATAAAGCTAAAAAGGTAGTTATGGTGCTCAAACTTAACCAAAGTGTTAAAAATATGAAATAATAAAAAACGTAGGCATATCACACATTTTAGACCCATTATTGTAAAATGAATATGTTTTGTTGACCAACATAGAAGTTAAAAATGTACCAACTTGTTTTAGAAGTACTTTTTTGGCCAACCTCAGGGAGGAAGAGCCCAGCAAACCATCACTCTCTACTTGACTTTGACACATCACAGGATGAAGTAAATTCAGTAAAATGAAAGAACTATTACATTATTATATACTCTGATGAGTCATGAGCTCCATTAGTTCATTGTGCGTCATCAGAGCGCGTTCCCACGGGGTTCAAACTTTCTTGGAAACACTCTGACTTCTGAGTGTCAGCAGCACGACAGGGCCGCAGATAACGGCCCATGTTCTCAAACGCTCTTCTTCCAATATAACTTCACTTTGAAGTCCAGTCAAGGGATCAAGCAGAACATTTTAAGTAGTTAATCCCTCATTTCTAGTCAAATGCACACTATCCGCTTAATATTTACTGCAGAGAGGTTTCTAATTGTCCTGCTTACTAGTTCAGACTTAAAGGACCATACTGATATTTTATGTGCCCACTAGAGAACTATAGGCTGTGTGCTGAAAAATTGACGAAAGAGTGTAAAATGTTTTCAAATGGTATAATTAGCATACCTTTGAAAGGGGAGAATAACATCTCCTTTTCTTGGTTGCCTCAAGGTCATGGTTCTTAAGTATGGTAGTTTAATTAAATTTGCTGTCCATAAAGTTTTTAGGGAACATTATGCAAATAAGATTTTAATTATTGCCCATTCAAAGTGTCATCAAAGTGCTTGTCGAAAAGGGAATATAACCAGTCCTCTGTGATTTCCCCTACCCACGTTTCCTGCCATAAAGCAGAGAAACTTGGGAGGGAAAAAACACAAGTGAAGTAGTTCCAGTTTATGAAACAGCAGAAACTTTTCCCCCCAGATATTACAATTGTGTCTCCTGAAAATAACTCTAAGTCACTTAAATGTTCACAAGATGATCATCTATTTTTCTTTATCCATTAGCGCTACTGTAAATTTGGTTATGCGAATGTACTTATTATTCCATGAATGTGAATTCACTTATACTTGTAAAAAGTTTGTAATGTGCGCTTCAGCACTGTTTAAGACTGTATATATAATTTCAGTTGAACATCAATCGACTTGATGGTGTAGTAGTTTACACATCCACAGGAGCTAAGATCCATGGTCTGATCCAGGGAGGACACAAATGCCTGCGGGGTTGCATGAGCTGTAAAACTCTGTCAAATTAATTGTGCAGAGTTTGGAGAAGTCTTGTGAATAAGGTAGCTTTCTATTATTACTTGAACAGCTGCAATATGCTCTGTAAACTTGCATATTCAACATTCTCCTTCACATGACGTGTGTGAGCGCGTTCCTCAAACGCATTTACAGACTTTAATTGCTATTGGCTAATTCAAACTCAGAAGAAACTACTGTTGTCTGAAATTAATACAGTTCAAAGGACGCTGACTGTGGCTGCACACTTAGAAAAATCAAATATTGGCAAAAGCAGCCATCCCAGTTTAAGGGAGGTACGCAACTGGGTAGGGAATTAAAAGTGAAAATGGGGATGCTTAGACTCTCATGACTAGGACCTTGATCAAATATTGATTGTGTGGCACAGTAGGGAAGGTGAAACTGCTGAGAAATCCCAAATCCATACTGTGGAATTTGTTAGACGTGGGCCTCCATTATTTAATTATCACCTCCTTGAGTAAGATCAGCTCTCGAGTCAAGCCCTGTCAGCTCCTCTTGAAAAGAACCTGCCAGAGGAAGCAAGGAGTTTAATTTGCAGCTTTTTGCTTTTCTTTCATTTCCGCATTACTGATTCACCCTGAAAGCAGTCGATTCAATCCCTCCGCAGTGAAGAACACATACCTATTCCAGCATGAGTAATAGGCACTGGAATTGGGATTTACCACCTGAAAGAATGTAAAGAGTAGGAAAATACTCATTTCAGAAACTCTTAACAAACTGTTTCAGGACATCTGGAGTTTAAAAAAGAACATTTTCTTAGCGAAAACCAATGCCCTATTACACAAGTAGTGGGTTGCAAAGGGTAATTGGAAGTTTCTGTTGAACCTGAACATCTTAAGAATTTGTTTACCTTGTGTGGGGTGATTTTTAATAGAAATGTATTTGCTTTTATCAGTTTGTTTAAGCGAGGTCAACCAACACATGGTGATTCACACAACACTAGACGTTGGGCCACAACTGCGACAGCTAACAGAAATGTAAGATTCATGTTTTCCATGTAAGGAACTTCGAATATTTACTGTGAACCAGTTATTACACACTGACATGTTGTTCTACAATACATGAACAGAAACTCTTCTGTCCCTCTTCTGACAACACACAAAACAGAATTCATGGGTCTGCTTATCAGATATCTCCAGAAAACAAAACCAAAGTTTAAGTCAGAAAAAAGCAGGACATCATCTGTTTCGCCTCTTCAGCACCTGAGTTGCAGAAAGAGCATACAGGCAACTTTTTGTCCCCCTCATCCTTGCTTTTTTAAAAATAGCACATGTGAACAGAAAAGGGCCACAACCAGCATATTTTTTATTCTTAACGTGTATATTTGCATTCATCTCTTTATGAGTGTATGCAAGTGTGTATATATCACCAAAATACATCAATGGGAGTACGCCTTGAGCCCTGCTCTCTTGAGGTCTTCATTATGTGGGGACCTCAGGTAATTAATGAACTATGAACAACCTCTGTGGTTAGTAAATTACACTAGCATATAATAAAAAATTCACTAAAACCAGCAGCGCCTTGAACACATGAATTGTATCATTGCTGAATGATTTAGCAGAACAAAACACTACATTTGTCCTGGCAGTACATTCGAAACCTTGCTTGCTTTCTTTGTCTTTAGACTTATTTTTTACTGGGGAAAAAAAAAAATCAAAGCACAGCTACAATATAGACATGTCAGATTTATATGGGGTTAGTATCAGAGAACTTTCTGCGATTACATGCGTTAAAGTTTCACTTGCAGGATTTATACACCATGCCTAAAGTGATGGTATAATTAAAGATTTGAAAATGTGGACATTTTGCACATATTTAGCAACTATTGGAACTAAAGACAATATTATGCAAAAAAAAAAATAAACGTGAGTCATCACTAATTTTGTTGATCTTTTAAATATTAGGAGTCAACTCGTCAATCAAAACACAGGTCAGTGGAGAAAGCCAATAAAACTAGGATCTCTACAGTAAATGCCTTTGGATGTTTGGAACTGAGGAACAACTTTGGAGGAATTCTCAATCTGGTCTCATTGGAGTGTGGACAATATTTTAGAGCGTTGGTCACTGTTTCTTTAGTAATATAAATTTGAAACCAGCTGCCAATCCAATTTCAATAGGGTGAAAAAAGTAATATTTTAACTCCCAAAGGAGTTCTGAATTGTCTTCAAAGAGGAAGAAGTTACCGCTGGCGCACAACATTTATTGCAGTTTATGAAATATCCTTACCCAAAAGGCTCAGATGTCCATCCTGCACTTCCTGTGAACCGAGTCCTAAAAGAGCAAATGCATGAAGCAGATAAATAAGTAAACACGTACTCGGCTTGATATTCTCTGTATACACCCACCTCCTTTCATATTGGTGGGACCAACTTCAAACAAGGTGAAAAGATACACCCTTACAGACTTCAAAAGTGCATTTGATATCCCAAGCTGGACATTTGGGGCATAAATAATAGATTTTGTGATTTTATTATTTTATTATTTAAAATTGAATGGGATGTTTCTTCTTCGAGGACCGTTTCCTTTTTATCATCTCTGTGTGGAAACCAGCTGAAGACCAAGATGGTAAGACAGAGTGCAATATGGGGGAAACCGTCAAAGCAGCACAAACTGACCCTTTATTCTTTTCAAAGGCCCTCCTCTGCTATACGCTGCGAGAGGCACAGTGCATTTGTTCCCTGCTACTATGGAAGGCGTAGGTGATCGAAGGCCAGTAAGGGTGAATGACTCACAAAGCAATTCTTCTTCCTCGGCAGATATCTGAGTAAGTGGACAGCCTGTATAACCACAGCATTTCCCGTTTTCTTATTACAAATCTCAGCACCAATCCAGTTCAGTCGTACATTCCTCCAGACAAGCTAATGTTAAAAAAATAGAATGTGTTCAGGTACAAATGGCTACAGATTCTAAAGAACTACCTTTCAGTTAAAGGGGGAAAAAAAGGAATGTTAGAACTCACCTTGAATTTCTCTTTTCTGTAAATAATTAAATTTATTATTGATTGCTCTTGCTGTCTGCTTGCTTAAATAAGGTATACATAACTCAATTTGCTGCTTGTTAAAAAAAAAACCTTAGAAATTCAACATTACATACTGTAGATGTGATGGTAGAAATAAAACAATAAGCTATGAAATATATACTCAAAAGTTATGAGTGAATCCTGAACAACAGTAGATATGACATAAGTCATTATAATAAGTTTTGTATTGCTACATTAACCTCTCTTTAAATTTGTTAATATGTTTTTAAACAAATAAGCCTCCCCCAAGCGCTGGGAAGAGGGGGGAGGGGCGGTAGTTACATTCGCAGTAGCACAGGAACAGAGCAGGAGGGAAAAACAGAGAAATGGACAACAACGTCACATTAGAAAGGTATAGTATAGTCGTGTGCGATACTGCATATTTTGGACGATACCAATACCGATACTTTTCAATAAATAAGGTAGATGCCTCATTGAATTGCTAAATCGCAATTAATTTTCATGACCTTAAGTGTTTTTTGTGATTTTTCTTTTTGTATTATTAATTACTTAAAACCCAGGACATAATTAGGAGAAATAATTTATTTATAATTAAATAAAAAATGCTTTATTATTGTGGCGGGCCGTGGTCTGCGATGCTGCTGCAGGTGAGATGGACTCACCTTCACTGCATCTGCAATCATGCCTCACCGGCTTATAAACCTGTGCGCTGCTTGTGCTGTTGTTGTTTTTGGTGTTGATGTGTACAGCTGGCAGCAGGAGGGCTGCAGCCGTTGAATGTAGGCTACTGTTACAGCAACCGGGTGATCACTGTAAGGGTGGGCTCGGGGTGAGCCGGAGGCTGGCGTGCCAGCGGGACCTGCCAAGCTGGAGATGGAGGTCGAGGTGCGCGGGGGTCCTGCCTGAGGGCAGCATGCTGTCCGCTTCGGCACGCGGGCTGCATGGTCCTGCGTGCCGGCCGTCTGCCCAGCTGCCTCTGAGCCCCGGCTCACTTCCACTCCTGCTGCACCACCGCTGCTTGCCATATGGGTGGCCATCAGGCCAGCTCCCGGGCTTCCGCTAGAGGCGCAGGCGACAGAGTGGACACTTCCCCGTCGCTGGGCCGGGGCATGGGGCGCCGATGGTCCGGGCCGATTCCCTCGCCTGCTCACGGGGTGGGGTGAAGCGGGCGATGGGGGTATGTGGCAGGGCGTGTTCTGCGATGCCGCTGCAGGTTTGGTGGTGGTGATGTGTACGGCTGCCAGCGGGAGAGCTGCCGCCGTTGAATTTACTGTTACAGCAACCGTGTGATTATTGTAAGAATAAATGATGCGGCGAAGCATGAAAATGCCATCGGGTCTGCCGTTTTTTTCTGTTAATCTTAAGTGCACGCAAACCAGTAAACAAATTAAAACAAATACTGTTAATAAACTATATTACAAAAATTACAATTAAAATTCTCAACAACAAAAACAATTGGTAAAAATATAATTAATATGTAAACAACTTAACCCCCAAAGTGTCTAAGTCACGTGACGTGTCAGCGCAACACCGAAACATAAGAGGGGGGGTGGGGGGGAGCAAAGTGTGCCTGCTCTCCGCGCTGACACAGGAGCAGCAAGTCCAGCGACCTGGCTATTTCGTTTTTGCCGAAAGCACAGCATAGCAAACAAACAAAACTCAAAGTAAAGAATCGATCTAACCAGGCTAGTATTGATCCGATACCGATCCCGACTATCGATATTTGGATCGATCCGCCCACCACTAGTATAGTAATCATCCACAACTATTTTCAGTTGCGGATGATAAAGGATTCAGAAAGTTTATTCATGCAGGCCCATATGACAGAGAATATGAATCTTCTTTTAGTTTTCATATTTTTATTTATATTTAATTGTGTTGTGGTTTGCAGTGTTTTGTGTTGTTTCACTTTAAATTTGTTTAAAAGGAAAAAGCTGAAAATTTAAATAGTTAAAAGTTGAACTGTGACTAGTTGGTTTTTGTATTATATGATTTATTTATTACATTTTATGTGGAGTGAATAAATAAAAGTATATTTACGGTGGCCCCTACAGACAAAAGACGTACAAACTCCAAAACACATACGAACTCTGAAGCATGTACAAACCCTGAAGCACGTAAAAACTCCAAAACACGTACAAAACACAACAGAAGTGCTCCAGAATGCTAGGGCGCAGTGTTGAGCTTTTGTTACCTAGTGGCTACACAAGCCAGCAAGTACCAACGACCGGATTTGGTGTGTGGTAGTAACAGGTAAATAAACAGTTTTTTTTAAATTATTTGAATATATATATATGAGTGCTTGTGTATAAATACACAAACAATACACATATGCTTTCAATTGTGTAATTTAAGTGATCTAGGTAGCTCTGTTTTGGAAGTTCAGTTAAGTTCGTGCTTTTTGGAGTTTGTATGTGTTTTGTCTCTAGGGGCCACTGTATATATTTATATATAAGCATATAGAAATAAAACCACTTTTTTTTTTTTTACATTAGTAATTCCTTTTGTGTATAATTTTATATTATTGTTAATAATAAATTAATTAAAGCAACAAAACAACCTGAAGAGCTGGTTCGGAGCCGAAAGAGCCGGCTCTTTTTAGTGAGCCGAGCCGAAAGAACCGGTTCTCTAAAAAGAGCCGGAAATCTCATCACTACTCACTACTACCCACTCTTTTTCCTACTGCACACATCTTGCAATATAAGCACCACTGAAGTTGTATTATATGTAGTGTTTAATATATGTACATTTATAAAATACTGTTTAATGTAAATTGTACATGTAAATAAGAATAACTTACATAGGAGAACAAGGAATCCAAATAACAGGGAATTTTCATGTTATTCTAGTTCTTATCGAAGTCATTCGCGGATAGACTACTTTCTTATCTCTACAGAGTTACTACCTTGTGTTGAGAACTGTTGGTATAACAGTATTGTGATTAGTGATCACGCAGCAGTATGTCTATCAGTTAGATTGGGTGAAGTTGATCAAGGTGTAAAGTGATGGAGGATGCAAACATTTTTGTTAAAGGACCCATCATTTGTCAAATTTATAGAAACTTGCATTGATCAATATTTTCAAATAAATAAAGATGAAACCACAGCTAGTATTAGGTGGGAAGCATTTAAATCTTACATAAGAGGGGAAATTATAAGCTACAGTAGCAACAAGAGTAAGCAATATAAACAAGAATTAAAATCGTTAGAAAGGCAAATTAAATCTAATGAAACAGAATTTTAACAGAGCAATGATCCCACTAAACTAAACAATCTGACTATTCTAAGAGCCAGGTATGATAAATTAACAGCAGAGAAAGTGGCAAAAAGTTTAATGTGGACCAAACAATTATTTTATGACCAAGGAGAGAAGGCAGGAAAATTATTGGCCTGGAGGATAAAAAAGATGCAAGCAGAAAAGGCCATCACCCACATAAAGTCCAAATCGGGTATTATAACAACAGACCCTTTAGAAATAAACGAAAATTTCAGAGAGTTTTATCAATCTTTATACCAATCTGAATATACAGGAAACAGAAATACAAGATGCATTTCTTGATCAGTTAAAATTTCAAACCCTCTCAGAAGAGGATAAAACAGCCCTTGATAGTCCTTTAACAATAAAAGACCTGTCAGAAGCCATAGACGACCGGAATAGCGGTAAAACGCCTGGCCCTGATGGACTTCCAATGGAATTCTATAAAACATTTAAAAATAAATTAATGCAGCCACTTCTTAAAATATATGAGGAGTCATATAAGTCCGGAATACTCCCAGACTCACTGAGATTAGCTACAATAACCCTTTTATTGAAGCCAAATAAGCCTCCAACTGAATGCTCCTCTTATAGGGGAATTAGTCTTATGGGATGTGATACGAAGATTTTGTGTAAAGCACTCTCTAGGATACTAGATAAATATGTGCCTAATTTGATAACAGGCGATCAACAAGGTTTTGTTAAAACGAGACAAGGCTATCATAATATAAGACGTGTCCTCAATGTACTTTATGAGAAAAACAATAGGGAGGACACTGCGCTGCTATCACTAGATGCGTGCAAAGCCTTCGATAGAATAGAATGGAATTATCTCTTACAAGTGCTCCCCAGATATGGACTAGGTGAAACATTTCTGAAATGGATCCGATTATTGTATACACATCCAACAGCACAAGTTTTAACTAATAATAACGTATCAAAACCCTTTAATTTACAGCGATCAACCAGGCAGGGCTGCCCTCTGTCACCAATTCTCTTTGTGTTAGCAATAGAACCTCTGGCCATAGCTGTGAGAGCAAATGCAGGAATATCAGGGATAAGAATTGGAGGAAGAGACCATCTAATTTCTTTATTTGCAGATGATATTATATTTTTTTTGACTAATCTGAAAGATAGTATCCCTAATTTAGTAACATTAATAAAAACATTTGGAGTTTCTCATAGTTTCTTAATGAAGAAGAAAGAAGAAGCCCTGTGGTGGCCACCCCATTTAAAACAACTACAACAGGCTTTAAATATTTAGGCATTAGGATCACCCCAAGCCTCAAGGACATAACTTCAATAAATTATGATCCCCTTGTAGAAGAGGTCACGGAAATGCTAAACCGTTGGACAAACCTGCCTGTATCTATGATAGGCCGGATAAATATCCTAAAAATGACAATTTTACCCAAATTTTTATATTACTTCCAAACACTTCCGTTGCCTCTACCAACTTCATTTTTTGACAGTTTAAACAAATTATTTAACCAATTTATTTGGAATAATAAGAAGGCGAGGCTCTGCTTACAACTGCTTTACTTGCCCTATGAAAGAGGAGGTTTCCAAGTCCCCAAACTCAGATGGTATTATATGGCTGCCCAACTAACATCAGCCACCCATTATTTCTGCCCAACAACACCTCCAGCCTGGGTTGACATTGAGCAAAAATCTGTTCCAGATCTTCCCTTACACACTTTTCTATATTCTTCAGACACTAAGACATTAAGAAAAAATACAAGGAACCCTTTCTTGAAAAATACAATTATAATTTGGCATGCAGCTCATAAATATGTGGGCGATCCTCCATCGCTTTCGCAATTTACCCCTATTTGGGGAAATGAAAAGTTCACGCCTGGTAAAAGTGATGGAGGATTTAAAATATGGAAAAATAAAGGCATTCAAAAAATTAAAGACCTATATGCAGACGGCATGCTGCTCACATTTGATCAGTTATGTTAAAATAATTAATACCCCCAAAGCACTTTTTTAAATATTTACAATTGAAAAACTATTTGTCATCAAAACTGCAAAGGATTGCTGAACTTCCACCATTGACAAAAATAGAGGAGGTATGCATTAAGAATACAAAAGGGAAAGGTTTTCTCTCTATATATTATAATTTACTGATGCTTTCCTCCAAAGGCTCAGCAGCAGATAAACTGGATGCTTGGAGAAGGGAGATCCAAGAGGACATAGATGAAAATGACTGGAACCAGGCTTGCTTAAAAGCACAAAAACAAACAATAAACACACGCTTTAAACTACTGCAATATAAATGGCTCATAAGAACCTATATAACACCTGTCAAGCTTCATCATATGTCCAATGATATTCCGGACATCTGTACTAAATGTTTAGTTGAAAAAGGAACTCTTCTTCATTGTCTATGGAAGTGTCCTAAAATCCAGGACTTTTGGAAAGATGTTATCAATTATCTGTCCGAAGTGTTTAAGGTAAAAATCCCTTTAAAAGGAAAACTCTGTGTACTTGGAATATATCCAAGGGAATTTAAGCAATCGGGGAAAAAAACTAAATTACTGGACTATGGACTACTTCAAGCAAGAAGAGCCATTGCGCTATGTTGGAAGAGTATGGATGCTCCCTCCATGGGACTCTGGAAGAAGGAAATTGCAGCCTCTCTAGGCCTGGAAAGACTAACATATATTGCCAAGGGCAAACAATGGGACTTTGTGAATATGTGGAAGCCATATATGGATATTTTAGGGAGTGGAGGTGAAGGACATTTATGAAAAAGAAGGAAAAGAAGAAGGGAAGGAAGGGAAAATCTTGTCTATCCTAACCCACTGTATTTTTGTATTACTGTGAGAACTATGCTCATTTCTACATTTGAATGTGATGTAGGCAGGTTTGATGTATGGATGGGTGTGTGAATGTGAGGGTGTTCAACATTTGTTTGTATTGTACTATAAAAAATTTCAATAAAAATATATGGGAAAAAAAAGAATAACTTACATTGTAATATAATGTATACAGTTAATGTGTCATTCACAGGCACTAATTTGTTTTTATGAAAATGCTGTGAATAACAGATTGTTTTGTAAGTGCACTACCATATAAAACCTTTTTCACTTTTGTCTGACATTTCAAAGAAAATAGTTCTTTCTGTAACCATGGGAAAACAAATCTATTGATGGATCATGAAAAAAAAAAAAAAAAAAGATCAGTTGCACCGAAAACTTTCTTCTAGTCTGTAACTGATGAGTGAAAATATTACAAATAATGTTTTGCAGCTCCCCAATCCAAAGTTTATTAATAAAAAATCTATTCATTTTTGACACCACTTCTTTTCTCCTCCCCATATGTTATTCACTTCTTTCTCTTTTCTTATATTTGTTCATTAGCAGAGTTCCTCCCTGAGCTTTGAACACTGTTGAGCTGACAGATTCTGGCCTTCCTGACAGAAAGCAATTAGTGAGCGTAAGGTTGAACAGCTTGAGGCCTAAGGCTGCCAAAACTACTCTTTGCCTGCTCCTGTTGAAAGAAGCTATTTGATCATGTAGCTGTGCTCACCATAAGTTAAGTCCAATAATGACTGGACCCCTTACCAGGCAGGCTGGACCTGTTCATGACAGGTCAGAAAGAAGTATGTGTCGAAATACTGTAAAGATGACAACCGATCTTTAACCACTCAAGTTGTTGTGCAGTGCCACATAATAAGCTCCCAGCAGAGACTGCAAGTATTCACAGCAGAACCAATTTATTTTGTCTACTTCAGATGTAGTGTGCATGTGTGTTTTTTGGATTTGTCTAAATGAGAAAATGCATGCAGATTAAAATCTCCAAGTCTCTAATAGCATTCATGCAAGAATGGCGGTATTTGTCCTATACACGCCTGTTGACATTGAAGACTGTTTTGTGATTTCCGCTTCCAACGACACATAAACTGCGCAACATCTAAAAACTTGATTTCCTTTGGTACAAAGAGAAAATTAAAAATGCCCTTGCATATAAGGAGATCACACACTGTATTGCCTGAAACAGCCTGATTCCACTATCCAAAGCTTCTTGCTATGATGCACAAATGTGCGTCAGAGAAAAAAAGCACTATGAACCATGAATTATCCAAAGTCCATATCAAATGACAGTCTGCTATTAGCTTACACATTCAGAGGCAACAGTAAGTCCCAGCAGAGCCTCTGGTAGAGATTACAGAAAGAAATGTGGTGGCATTTATAGCAAGCACCCAATTCATTTGTAACTATTTTTTCTTATGTAAATTATATAACCAAGAAATATCCTTTCTTTGAATCTACCAAAAAAATAAATAAATAAATAAAATGCTGACCTCTAAACTATAACTCTAGCATCCAATTGGCCAATTGACTATTTTAAAGCAGAACGTACTATTCTGTGTTATTTGATAAATTTGTAAAAGAAAAAAATCATTTTAGGACAATTTTAACGCAATTTTACGGTCACAAGAAGCGGCTCAATATAAATCACAGCAGCAGCTGGCAGAGTCAGTCGCTAAAACAACTAGCTGCAGACAATCTGGTGTGTTTACGAGTTGCACTAATGAAATACAGCAGGTGATACAAGTTTATGAAGTTTATGTATTTATTCCCAGAATTTTAGGGTCCCTTATTATTCATGGTGAAAAGAGTTCCTGATTGAGAAGGAAGTCATTTGCTTGTATTTGCACCATCATTTTAAAATAATCTAGCTCCTGCTCTCTTTATCTGCCCTATGTGTGTGTGTCTGTGTGTGTTCAGCCAAACCAGTCCAACTAAATATTAATTTAAGCCCCGCTTGCCAAGTGTGGTGGATGCAGCAGAGCTGTAACAGAATCATTCTGGCTTTAATGACACAGTGCCAAGTGAATTAGACTGACAGCAATTTATTGACCCAATTTTGAAACAGAATTGCTGGAATCATCATCTTCAGTGACAAATTAGGCTCTGTATGGTAACTGCCACACAGCTACCTTGTATGTTCATAATATCTGAGCTGCTCGAGAATCGTGTGCAGGGGCTCATTATTTTCTATGGGTTTTTTTGTTTTTTTTTTTATTTACTCTTTTTTTTGTAATGAATAAATAAGTGGCACGCTGATGGCCTATTAGACGGAAAGGCACATGTAGTTGTAGCATCTTTGGTCATTTGGGAGACTTTGCAGCGTATCTCCCTCCTCCTCTTCCTATATTAATGTTTTCTTTAAGTGATCCAATAATTTCAAGAAAGAAAAAATACTTAAGTGCCAGCAAAGAAAATTGAACTACATAGAATATTTTCAATTCATTTGATTTACTCGACTATACTTTTTAAAGTTCCTCTTGTGCTTACTAGAAAAGAAGTCTATTTAAACAAAACAACAGGGAACAGTATTATAACAATTGATCTGCACTGTGAATCAGCTGCTGAAGTTCAAAACTCGGGTAAAAATAAAGCAGTAGAGCCTTTTCTTTTTAAACTTTTCAGGTAAATAGTCATTTTGGTGGAAAACCATAACAACCATAAACAAAAGAGTTACTAATATTTGTACCTTTCCTTTATCTCTTGAAACTAGCTCCATGTTAGACAAACATGCTAATTCAGTTTGTATTTACAGATGGTTTCACAATCTCACAGGCTAAACGTCAAATTTGCTTTACAGACTTTTAAACATTTCTTTAATAGACCAACAAGAGCAAAAGAAATGTCGACATTGTGTTAAATATGACTAACATTTTATCATTACAATCAACCCTAGCCAGGAGGGGCCATGCACAGTGGAGTACAGATCAGACAGCATTTTAATTATTTGAATATAATTATAATATTAAACTTACAACTGAAAACAATGGTCATACTTAATTTAAAGTGCTACCTTTAATTTCTCTCCTAACAACACCAGTTTTAAATCGCCTACAGCAAAATCATCCACCTGATGTTTTTGATGCAGGTCAAATAATTTCTGTCAGATACATGAGTACCCTATTTGCAATTCACAATACTTTGGCAATCACAGTGAATTAGCTGTGATTTGTTAGAAAATACAAAATCACCAGTTATGGGGAAAAGGGGCTTGTTGGGAGAGATGACAAATTCAGTTTAAACACATCTGTTGATTGGCCACACAGTGGGAATTCAGGGAATAATAACTCTGTGACGGCAGTGGGAGAGAGCTGGGATGAAGGGATCTAAAATCCAGGAAAGCTGTTTCCCTGGCACCGTTCTTCCCTCAGAGATTACATGTCTCTCGTTTTCATCATAACATCCAAGTTGGCTTGTGACCATTAATAGGACAGACCTCAGTACTTTTCCCCATTGCAACAGGCCAGGCACACAGACGGCATCAGAGGAACTGTGTCATCTACACAGCACTGACTTACAAATGCAAAGCATGACATCACAGTGCAAGCTTACTGAGAGATGTTTAAGTATATCACTTCTTTTCAAATGCGAAAACAACATAGAATTCTTTTCACAGCACTAAGCTTGAAGTACAATTATGTAGTCTGGGAGAAATACTTAAATGCTCTCAATAGGCTTAAGCATGAGGCTGCGGGCTGCATTCAGGTGGACAGCATGGAAACGTAATATACTGTCGCTGCAGAGCACAATTCAGAGCCTGCAGTGAGTTGAGGCAGTTTCTGCACCACAGCCCTGCCGGCTCTTCAAATCATCCTCGTTCACTCGCTCAATATACCTCCACCTCTGCAGGCTGGAGCCTATATACTGCCCGCCTCATCTCTCCACAGTATTTAATGTGTTCCTTCCTTCCCACTCTTAGTTCAAACCTTTGCCAAACGCTTGCCTGACAACATATCCCGCAGCTTTTGCAGCAGACAAGTAATATGGGCTCATTCTGCAGCAGCCTGTGGCACTGACAGGAGTGGGCTTGTGTCTGCCAGAGCTGATTACTTGCCAAGATTGCTGATCAAATTGTCAAATCACCCAAACTTTCAGACAGTTTTCACTCCCACCTAGTAAAATGTGACCCGGTTTTATTTGCAGGGCAATTTCTGTAATATCTGTGTTTTGCAGACAAAGACTGATGCGACTCCAAATCAAAATTTATGGGTTTTTCTCCCATACAACTCGTACTATTCTTCTAGGAAACGAGTTCCAGTTCCAGTGTATTAAATCCTGGTCCATAATAATTTGTCTTGTATTATTACCTTTTATCTTCTTCTAGAGGAGGAAAAACATCAGGGAAACACGTGCCGGCCTCACTCAAATAAGCGTTTTTAATCTCTTTCATTAAGTTGGCATTAGAGCTTTGAGAAACTGATTAGATGCCTCATTCCTAGTGGCTGCACTGATTGTTGTTAATGGCAACCTGTATTGCAGGGGCATTGTCAGACTCTGGCTCACTCTGTTCAAGCAACTTTCTGAAACACATGGCTGTTTTAATTAGGTCTCCATTCAGATCAATGTAGAATTTGTACTGTGATCAGTATTCAGTATTTGAGTTTTCCTTAAAAACTCCCCTCACTTTCCTTCTGGTCTTGATTGTGAAGAGCCTGCTTTATATGAAGAGCTTTAATGAAAGATTATTCCGCTGTGATTTAACACTGTGAATGTGGATCTCAGAACCAAATGCAACTCCAAAAGGCAAGGAGATGAAAAAAAAAATGCGTTCAAATTGGTTCACTAGAATGAAGACTGCCCTGTCTAGGTATGAAATGTTTTCTTAATAAAACCTCTATTATAAGGTATAATGCATCATTGTCATAAATAGCTTCTCACTGGAATATATATTAAACTAACTAATCATTGTTTCTTTCTAAGGGAGAATGTCACAGCCTATGAGCAAAGATGGAGCCTGGATCAAGTATTCTTTCTACACAGAACACTATCACAGGTAAATAAAAAAAAAACAGGTTATTTAGGTTCAATATTATTGATGCACTACAGAAATCCGTATCTACACATGTGCTGTGTTGAGGATAAAGCTTGTCTCTCTCCTACTAGTAAATACAGTGAGTCAGAGTGGGGGAGGCAGACAAAGGCTCCAGATGCCCACTTCTGGGCTAGACCTCCCTCAGGACAGGCTCGCCTCTTCTTCGGCTTCATGATCCGGCAAGAAGCAGACTGGTGTTTCCATTAGCTTAGCCTCTAATAACAACTACACCTGGGTCCTTGTTGTCCTGCAACAAATCCCTCTCTATGTGACCCTCTCCATCCTAGTCATGCTCCAGGAAAATAAAGTACAAATGAATCTAAATATTTTGTAAGTAATATGGACAAATTTCTAAAAGAAAAAGATTACTGAAAATATCTGAAATATCACCCTGCCTTTGTTTACACACCACATTGTTAATCTATGAGCTTTTAAATAAAAACATTATAATATGAAACATCAGACCTGGTGGCCAAAGAAAAGTTCATGAATAAATCTCATGCCCACTATAGCTACACCATCATTTAATATTTGTAAAGAACAAATCAATATAATAAGTTATCAATCCCTGAGCACCAAACTAAACGGTTTTTAAGCACATTTTGCCATTTATAGGAGCTTTACAAATGTAACTTTATTTGAATGGCACAAGTTCATGTCTGGTTTTGGTTTCCATTTGGTTCACAAAGGAACCAAATTTCACTATTAAAATCTCCTTTTTTAAATATAACTACATCTTTATTTGTGTTGAATGCAAGGCGGGGCTTTCTTCCACATCTTCTTTGAATCTTTAAAAATGTTTAATTGCCATAGCAGTACTGCGAACTGCTTTTCTGTTAAATTGTTGTGGTCTAAATAGCCCAAACCTTGTCAAAAGGAGTTCTAACGTCTATGAGAGATGTTTTCTTTAAACTGGTCATTGAATTCTTTTTAATGTTTCAATTTTTACATCGCTTGTATATTTTTTCTGAACTTTATTTATCCTCTTCTTCCCCTTTAGGTATATTTAACTCATATACATAAACATGTATCTACTCATGTGACACACAATAATAGAAATAAAATTCCTATTTAACAACATTAAATCAGTGTTTGTATCGTCTTTCTTGTATATCTACAGCATAATGGAATGTTGAAACCTTAACCTTATTCATCATACATCATACATTGAACGTCTATTCAGTAAGAATGTATCATCACATTAAGTTACTTTTTTTATGACACCAATGGATTTATCTCTTCCTCTGTCTTATGCATGCTTCTGTGGGACACTTTTGTGTCCCATACAGCAGTCTGAAATGCCCTGATTGACGCCTGACTCCAAGCATCCGTTCAGCCTCTTGCTTTGCAAAGCTTGTGCCAAGAGGATTAAAAATGGAGTTCTCTAGGGCCATGCCATGCCATCTGGACAGAGTTGATCTGGGAGCAGGGTTGTCAGCCAGGAGTGCTGAGTGCAAAAATACTACATAACTATATTCAAACACAGCCTTTAGCCTTTTAGAAAGACATTAAAAAACACATTTTTTTTCTGTGACTGTTGTCTCCATTCAGGAAGTAATACAAACTATGGTAAAAAGGAAGACAAAGACTTTGTTGTCATTTATTATTACTATTTATTTTACTTTCTTCTGCCTAGTTTGATATTGCCACCTATTGTATAAAAACAATGAAATGAAATTGAAACAGGATGACTGACTAATTACAGTTAACAGGGGAGTCTTGATGTAAAGCACTATTTTGCACTTGAAGGCAATTACTTTCTCTAAAATAAGGCTAAACTACAGACAGGTGACACATTATATGAAAAACCATCAATGTGTCTAAGTTGAGATATGTTTTGTTTTAATGTGACTTAGAATTTATTCTACCCGTGGGTATCTTAAAGGGGGCGATCTTAATCCTGTATTTTCAGAAGGTATTTGTATATGCTGAAAAATCTTTGTTTTTCTGAAATTAAAAGCACAGACTTTTAGAGTTTGTAATAAAAAAAAATGCAATGAAATAGACAGAAAAGGAAATATAGTTTTACCATGAGTCCTGTCTCTCTTTAAGACATTCAAAATGAAATATTGAGAGGACTAAATGCTAATGCCTCAATAACCTTTTTCCATAGAGTGATGTGTGTCACCTTTGATTCTCCCACCATATCTCGGTCTAACTTTAAAGGTTAAAGTGAGCCGTTGCTCTTCAATATGCCTGAGAGAGGCAAGATGACATCTGCGCTCTGCGTGGCCAAGAAAGCCAAGCATAAGTGCATTAAAATCATGCACACATGAAAATAAGAGAATTTAGGTCACCGTCAGTGACAACTGCTATACTTCAGAGGCATCTGTGAAGTTTTGATGTTTAGATGATGTAATTCTTTTTCTTTGGCGATATCTGTTGGGAATAGAAGGGGGAGATGTTGGGTTTCTTTATTAGCTTTTTCTCTTTGAGTGGTTATGGCTATTAGCAGTAACCAGCTGATGCCACCTTATTTTCACTGCGGGCATTCCCTGTACCACTGTATGCTATTGCATTTTTTTTGAAAGCTGGCATCCACATAAAGACATATTTCACAACTTCGTCCACAATCTACCCCTGAAGAGGCACATATTTACACTGATGCATAGTATAAACTTATACTGATTAGCTTACCCAGTACAAGCTCTGGGGGTAGCCTACTAGCTCAGACATGAAAATGGAGACCTCCACAATGGTGCTTTGTTCTACAAAGCTTAACATGTTGCCATGGCATTACATTTACTAGTCATATATGATCAGGGTCTGGTGGTGCAAAGAAAAGAAAAACAAATTTAGTTAATAGAGCCCAATAGTTCTGTCAACTCATTGCTTTAATTTTGTAGTTTTTATTTCATTGCAACACTTTATTGAACTACAAGGTCTACTATACTTTACAGTGATATACTAAGCCACTTAATACCATCTAATAGTTGCAGTTTTTACTCAATTTCCTGATTTTGACATGCTTGTTTTATATAGAGATTTACCATTTGATTTTTCATACTGTATTTAATTTATTTATATACCATTCCACTTTTTAAGGTATTTATGTGTAATTACATAATTACATTTTTCTTACTGCTGTAAGAAAGGATTTTTTTCGAATATGGAATAAATTAAAAAAATAGAAATTGTTCCCGGTGCCCATGTGCCTCGGTCTAACTTTAAAGGTTAAAGTTAGACCGAGATATGGTGGGAGAATCAAAGGTGACACACATCACTCTATGGAAAAAGGTTATTGAGGCATTAGCATTTAGTCCTCTCATGTTTAAGCACAACAGATGGAAATTAGCCCTTGGCTATAATCTGGTATGTTTACATTCATGTAATCTTTTTTACATTTATGTTCATTAACATGCACTGTCCTAAATAAATTAAATTAAATTAAAATTAAATTAAATTTTTCCATACACTGCAAAAACCAGCTTGATGGATTTGCAGAAGGCTACATCATTGCTATGTATGAACAACGCTAGATTTCATGTGCAAAAACAATAATAATGAAGACTTTCTTTTCACCTCTTAATATGAATCATCAAATTTGGCAAATTTCAGTTTTAGCTTGTGAGTTTATTTACACTACACCTCCATCTGGCTGGTTCAGCTGCCACTCAGTCCAGGATAATGGCCCCACCCAACACTATACTCTTCAAAGCACTGCCCAACAGTCCCAACAACTTCAGAAAACCAAACACGTGAATCTTCTTTTTAAAGAAATGATTAACTCACTTCTGTTTGCAAATACAAATAAGTCATCTAATTTCAGTTGAACTTTAAATGCTCAACATCCACATGAGCTCTGGACAAAGGAAGCATCTCCAACCGTCTTTCTGATTAGAATATCCCCAGGGACCACAGCACGCATCATTGCCTCTGTGTGTGTGCGTGTGTCATTGGGAATTTTGGGGGTGGGGTGCTTACTAGTCGGTTTAATCTGCTTGATGATGAAGATCCCCGGTACTCAGGGGACCTGATGGGGAGGGTAAAGGGTTTTGAAGAGAGGTGTTGCTCTACTGTCTTGCACCAATGCAATCACGACCGTTGCTCGCCACTGAAGCCAGCAGCGCTCACAAACGCTCTCCCTGTCTCTTTCCCTCGCTCTCTCACTCCTCCACACACTTCCTCTCTCACTCTCCGACACACGCACACACAGACTCGCACACTAGCTTCTTCTCTCACTTCACTGCTCACTGACTCGTTCGCCCTCCCTCAGTCGTCACCTTGTAACGGTACGGACACACTCGGCTTTGCTTCAGCTCCTGTGTAATTCTCCAGCTATTCCAAAGCTGCTGTCTCAGTGCCTCGCGTAGCGCGTTCACTCATAAGCATCTGTTCTGATCCAGCGTGGGCTCAAAGTGTACACAGAGAGCGGGATAATGAAAGAAAGGCACCAAGGAGGAAGGCAGGGTGAGAGAGGGAATTAAAAGGAGAAGGATAGAGCTTGCTCTTGCATAAAGGTGGGAGGACAGTTTGTTTCAGTGAGAATTTGGATTAAGCTGGCTACGACTCCGCTCTAAAGTTACCACTAAAGGTAAGTGCATCTTCTCCTTGAGATATTTCCACTCTGCCTCTATGCATTTCACATCCTAGTTTTCGCCTCCATCTAATTTAAACTGATTTCCAGCAACTCTGCAGCTACTTGGTTTAGTTGAGACTCGTTTTACAGCTTGTTGACAGAGCTTCACAGAATAGACGGAGCTTTATTCGATTAAGTCACTGTCATCGTTTCTTTGAGACACACAGTTGAGACTCTTGTTTGCAAGAGCTGGTTAAGTGGGATGAAATTTGGAACGGCAGTGCCCTTGACAGTGTTGTAATGCCGTTTAAGTCTGACGACGGCAGACATTTAGTTGTCTGCCTCTTGCACTCTCTGTCACGTCTCCCAGAATTAAATGAGAATTCAGTGAGTGTCAATTAGACACATGTCAGGGAACACTTCACTCCGTATGTGCTAACCCCGTTTGTAGGTCTCCGTTATTTCAGCTCGTCTACATACAAAAGACTGTGAAGCTTTTCAACTCTGTGTACTGGAGGGTGCTCAACACTGATTAACACACCATGGTGTGTCAAGTGGCTTTGGCAAGTTTTCCTTGTGACTTCAAAATAACCCCCCCCCCCCCCCCCCCAAAAAAAAACAAAAACAAAATAAAAAAACATGAACATGCTTTCCTTCTTAAAAAATAAAACTATGGTAAAATATTTAAATTAATAGCTTCAAATTAGCACTAATATCAACGTTTTTAGCTGAGAGTAAAAGCACGCAAGGTCTGATGGCTCAATCACAGGCTTGAGATTATTCTTTTTGTTTGAATAGTGTATATCTGCAACATTATTAGTTGGTAAGGCCATTCTTGTGGTGTGGAAAGGGATTAGGGAGAACAATCTAAGAGGATATCAGATAGGCTTGACAGAATCTGATTTGCTGAGAAACATGGGATCGCAGATGCAACCTTGCCCCCATTTCGCATAACAGATGCTTATTTGGATGAGCTAGAAGGGAAATCTTAGGCCACAAAATATGGAAATGTACCCTTCAGCAATGCTGAGACATTTGCATTAAATATATACATCTGATCGTTACATCGGCAATTCCACTGTGATTTGTAATTGCATCAAATTTGCATTTCTCAGACGAGATCATGCAGTGGACAGACACAGACACAATGGACTTACCGGACTTCTGAAGCAATGTGCGTCATTTTTATTGCAGCAGGAGTAATTAAGATCACAAACTTCCCAATCTCTCTGTGTAACATCATTTCAGTCTAAAGCGATACCTTTTGAATTCAAGCACAGCTTTTCAAAGTCAATCCCATCTTTACTTACAGATTAGATTTAAAAAAAAAAAAAGTCTCTTGCCTTCCTCTACTTTAAGCACGTCTAATGTAACTCACTTTAGTGTCAGAGGAGCTGAGTCTTCTTATCAGCATTCAGCTGAAAACACCTGCTTTGGAATAATCAAATTACGCTCCAAGGAGTCCACTTCCAGAGGAAAAAGAGGAGCTGGACCCTCTGAGTACACAGAGGCTACTGTGCAGAAAATGAGCATTCAGGGCATGCAGCCACCAACCACTCAGGTATTATAACTGCATTAGAGGGGATAAATGAAGAGGCATGCAGTATACTTATGGTATATTAAGTGATGACAGTGATATCTGCTGACTCAGGTGCATATTAGGACAATTATTTTAGCCAGTTTGGAGACAGCATGAGGTGGAAGGAAACACTTTCCAAACGACAGGCAATCTATAGGAAATAAATGAACAACTTTTTTTTTAAGAATAAAACAATGTCAGGTTTGCATATTTTGTTTTAGATTTTCAGCATTGCCCTACATAAGTGAAATTTGTCTGCAACAGGAATAAGCGGCACCCTTGCAGATTTCAGATCCCCACACTGCCTTCTATTTACATGGATTTAATCAGGTCTCAATGACCAACAAAATTATGATGAGCATGTCTTGTTTTTTAACTACCTCTTCTAATCACAACAACTGACAATTATGTTTGATTACTTCTTGGGATTTAGAATGAATTTAGCTCAAGGCACTATGAAAAAAGATATTAGCACTTTGTTCTATTTGTTGTAAATGTAAATGTGGAATGTCCAGAATAATGCATATGATTAGTTTCCTAAATGCCCTGATAGATGGGTGACAAATGAAAGGACATCAAGTGACTTAGTAAGCCTCACTCTGATTTGTTTTTATTCACCAAGTCTTTGTAACTCGAAAGGAAGCATGGGACAGCAACTTTTGAACATGTATTCTTTAATTTAGAGTTTTGATGACGACATTTGTTATCGTCTGCATTAAGTGCACTGAGTGGTCTAAATATTGCACAGGTGTTTAGTACTGCTGAGATCTGGTGTCTATGAGGAGGGTAGCGTAAGAGCCACAACCCAAACCTTTCACTGACTTTTCATTCTCTGTGAATAAGAGCATCTTCATCCTGGTGCTCTGAGTCCCGACTGCTCACATCAGGGTAGACATGTTTCAGTACAGAACAAAGGTGACCACTCAGAACAACTTTGTATTGATTTGCTAACTCTAAAGAGATAAAGTGGATCCAAACCACACCAGCAAAATACCTCTAACTACTCACTCTAAGGGTCAGTCATTCAGGTTTTTCCTTTAATTTGTCAGCTGCCCGTATGAGACCATGAGCCCAGGAAAATGTAAAGCCAAGCAGCTCCTGATGCCTTTCTCTGCACTGTGTCCATGTAAATTTAATGGCAACCCTGAGTGCTTTGTGGTAAATTACAGCATTAGGTCTACAAAGCTGTCATCATACGTTAGGATCCACTGCTCTGTTTGATTAGGGCTGAGCTGTTATTTATGGAGAGTCTGCAGCCTTTACCGTAAGCAGAACTACGGTGATCAGTCATACAGATATGCTACCTATCACTGCATTTTGAAGTAAGTGTCCATCAAAAGCCTTGGGCTTAAACAGAATCAATACTTGAGATTATTTGAAGTCCCCAGACTCTCTTTACCTTGGGCTCTTCAATCTCCACCCTCACTCAAGGGACTCATTTTGACATCATTCCACTCTAAATGAGGTGTGTCCGAGTGTGTGTGTATGTGTGTGACAACTAAAGTGTCTGTGTTCATTTCTGTAGCACCCTAAGATGTAATAAGCCATCTGTCAGAAACTTGCCTCCATCGATTAAAGCATCTGAATGCTAATCAGACAGTGGATTCGGTTGTTCTGTCTGCAGTCCCTATTGTACTTGCATAAATGCGCTTTGTGTAAGGCAGTGATTTCTTGCCCTCATCCACCCACACCCCCTCCCGCAAGCCGCTCTCAACTAAGAACCCTGCAGACCTCTAAGACCAGGCTCTCATCAGCAAGAGTCCTAAACATCTCAAATTAAAGTCTTGCAGTGATGGATGACTCTCAATCTCTAGGAGATATTGCGCACGCTTCTGCTCTGAATGATGGGCAACTCCTCTTCACTCTACTTAGTAATTATTTATATAGATTTGTCTCTGCTCGTTTGTCAGTTTTTGAGACGTGTCGTTTCTTCCTCTCTGTGGTAATAATACCCAGCAGAGGTAAAACCTCACAGTTTCTGCAGCTGTCTGGTGCTGGTGTTTCTTCTTTAATATATATTCTTTTCTCCTTCTGGAAGGAAAACGAATATAACCTTCCCTGTGGTATACGCTTGTTGTCTGAAGCAATGGTGAAAACAGAAGTAGGAAGGATGCAGTTACCTGACGATACAATTTATAGAGGACACAACTGTTTTGCCCTACGAAAATACAAAACATTGAGCTCAGTGTGGTGTTCTGTGTGAGATAAAAGGTGAGGCAGGTCCTCCGAGACTCAACTGTGCCGAGTTTCAGCATTGATTATTACTCATATCTGAGCACTGCTGTGGCTTATCTTAGAATGGCCACAGTTGGAAGCATCAAGGAAAATGACAACAGTTTTTTATTCCTTCTTCATTGACATTATTAAGCTGCTTTTCCACATCCTTTAAGAGTTTCACCTAAATGCCTCTGATTTTTAAGTATTCCCTTTGAAGATATTTCAAGGAAAGTGGGGTCACATCATTGTCTCTCCTTTTGTTCGATTGCTTTATGAACTTTCTTTCATAAATGATTTTAACATTGCACTGCAAAGTCTTTAAATATCCCAAAGAGGCCCCTGGGCCTTTGCGTCTTTGAATGTATTTGTGCCATCCCTTTGAGAAATCCACCACAGATTCTCAGCCAACAGTGGGCAGAAACAGTTGGGGTTATAAAAATCACCAGAGGCAAAGCACAGGCACAAGTACAAGCGGATGATTGAGGGTGTTTTTGTGCCAACGCTTTTACGCCACCATTTATAAAAGTTGTTCTTTGTTGTGTCTCCATATTCGAAGAGCACTGAATAACGGGTTGCATTGTTTTCAGTCTTGGTCAGACAGGCAATTAGCAGGTTATATATGTAATCTCCATCCTCTGCATTTGTGATGAAATACTTTCGATCTGACAAACATTTAATCACCAGGAGTCGTCCAAACAATAAACAGTCATCTCTGGCTGGACTCGACTTTATAACCTTAAACACAACCTCGCTCGCCCCAGGGGGGGACGTGGGAAAGATTTCCTGTCACACAGGTGAATGACTATTAGTTTACTGACCCTAGAGGTAGAGGGAGATTGTAATGATTTTTAGAGAGGGTGCTGGGGGGCCTTTCATTATAGGGGCTGAACAGGGCTGTGGAAGTCCTGCAGGAAAGAAGAAGGCAGATATGGAATACTCTATTCTGGTGAACTGATTAAATCTCGCAGATGACTGCAACCCCTTGGCTTTAAGGGGTCAATAAAATTATCACAAGTTTATTTTCATTTGAGTCCGGCTCGTCAGAAAACACTGGGAATCGTTTCTATGTTGGCAATCTGTCACTTAATCCGTCGGTGATGATAAGATGAGCACTGAGATACAAATACAGTGACATCCCCAGGCCAGACAAAAAATAAAACGTGACACAGAGTTGCAAGGCACACACGCCATAGAGGGCTCTTACAAAGTGTGGGACTTTTCCCCTACAGAACATCCTGAAGCAGGCATTAGTATTTTAAAGGCCCGTGATCCCAAGCCAAGTCAAGCCATTGGCTTTAGCTTCAATAACGCCAAAGATGGAGTGCTCAAAGCTGAGGTAATGAAAGCATAAGAGATGAGCCGAGGAAGTCGAGGGACCTCCTAGCCATCTGCAACCATTACGAACCCGGCTGTAAGAGGATATGGAGAGAAAGAATACAGTCTGGTGGTGCACCTGAAGCAGTGGAAAACTGAATGACTGCATCACATTTAAACACTACTAAGCTGAGCATTAGCAAAAAAATAACAAGAGTGATGAGTTTTGATTAGCATAGATTTTAAAATGGCAGGGTTTTCACAGACTACCACCAAAGTTGGCAACTAGGGGCATTAACATTTATTCATTTATGTATTGCTTTATTTATTTTATTCATTTGGTTACAGTTTTGGTCACAACTTGTAAAAAGGCTGATTTAAAACAATATAAAAACCTGATGGTATGTTGGGTTATTTTTAATTGCCACTTTTCATTCAATTAGCATCACCATTTTATCAGTCATACACATTTAGCTCGAAAACATATTTGTCTCGCTTTAATGCTCATTACTTAGTATAGTATATAATGAGGCTACATGGTCAATCTTATTAATGCTAAATACAAGCTTAATTTTGATTTAAGGAGATGAATGTGTTGTTGTCTGGTATATATTATCCGCAATGACTCCTTTTCCAGTTTTCAAGAAAACTTTGCAATTAATTCATTCATTCTTCTACTACATGCCACATAAAATTGCTACTTTATTAATCATAAGTCTTTTGTATTTAATTAAAATGAAATTAGCTCCTTTAATGACAATATCCAAGTGCAGCAAACACTACTTTTCCATGAAGTACCCTCAGCAAATA
The DNA here is from genome assembly GCF_051167445.1 of Perissodus microlepis. NCBI lineage: Eukaryota > Metazoa > Chordata > Actinopteri > Cichliformes > Cichlidae > Perissodus > Perissodus microlepis. The sequence goes on along the minus strand of NC_140469.1, from coordinate 25,266,144 downwards.
CATTTTGCTTAAAACACTTGAAGAAGCTAATCATCCGGAAAGTAGACTTCAGTAATGCAGCTGGTGAAGCCGAAGTGTTTTATACTCCGTTTCCCATGTCCAGCAATACTATCACAGTATCAAATTCAAGTTTCATAAGTCTTTGACACTGGAGAATATGTATAGATATTTCTAAGATCTTCCAAACTACAGGTGAGCCACAAACTAAAAGAACAAAAAGGGCATATAAACACAGTTGTATGATTTATAATGTCTGAGGTGTAATTTCAGTCCTGTGTGCATAAAACGGCTGGTGTAGGTGTTCAAGGTGATTTGATAAAATTACCCATGGAAGTTGCTCCCGCTGGTATCTCCTCCTCTTATCATTATTGTGGTAGAAAGGAAAATTACATCATAACTTACTGAAGTAGAACAGGGGCTGAGCTAGCACAGTGGCAGGCTGCTGTTTGATATGGGTGCTAACCACAAAAATCACTTGAATTATCACTCATGTTATCACAGTATTGGTACATCCTAGAGTCAGGCTGTTAGTCCTGTCAACCATTGCTGATGGAGGTTGCACTCAGTGTCTGCAGAAACATGACATGAAACTTTGTAGAGTTTTTGTTGTTGTTTTTTATGGATTAATTAAAACTGGTGGGTTTTGGAATTAAAGACACGCTTTCTAGAGTTTTGTGCAGCACATAAAGATGCTGATGTTAGCAAAAGTTGGCTTTTTGAATGGGACCAAAAACATGCATTTTAGGCAATTTTTGATTAATTAGCTGCAGAAAAAAGAAAGTTAGTAAACTTTCATATTAAAGAACTGACGACACTGTAATTTAGGAGCTGTTGTTCAAATTAGCCTACTACGAGATTTCAGCCAAATCAAAAACCTTTGGAGGAAAAGAATTAAGACTCCGAAGTGTCGTCTTTGATGACGTCTTGAGGACAAAGAAGCTGTTTCTTTTGTATTCGTTTGTGCTTATCTTCCAGTAAATGCCTCTGTGAAAAAGGTCACTGAGATAGGCAAACATTGTTGTCTGCTTTTTAGTTTACTATTGAGAAGAGCGCCAATCCAATCTGAAATTACCCATTCATTCCCAACACACTTAAATCACTGTGACTCTTAAGGACATGTCTTTTTTGTATACAGGGTTTTTGACTTAACAGCTTGCCATTTCAAACAGGTTTGCCTCTTATGTCTTATATAAACCATGAACTTGGGGAGTGATAAAGCGTTGCACTTCTTCCATTAAATAGAATAAGAAATCATCCTGACAGACCCTAGATCTTGGCCTGGGTTAGTCTTCTTATGAGCGAGACTTCCTCAAGGTCAGCATGATGGTACTTTTCTTTGGTGTGTGCAAGCACCTGTGATGAATAGGACACAGTGTATGCGGGGAGAGGATGTGAGGGATGAAGATTCACGAGGGTTAATGTATTGTGTTTACCTGTAAATAGAGGCCACGGGTTTCAAAGACGTGACAAAGAATTTTTGTTTTTAAAAGAGCGTGCCCTGATATGTCCCGGTGTTTATAAACTGTTAATGTCACTCCACGGACAGGCACAAATCACCAGCTATTAAAACCAACAGTTTGTCAAGTTAGTTACCAATTCAAAGATTATCTCTGTGTAACTAACTATGCTTTCTTTTTATTCCTTGAAAGATTTCTAATAATGTTACGGTAGGGCTGCTCAATTAATCGAATTTTAATCTCGATTAATACGATCTGGGCTTTCAACGATCATTAAAAATGACTGAGCCGATTATTAGCCCCTCCCTCGTGCTTTACTCTCGCGCTACTCCGTGTGGCAAATCGAGCGCACCTCTCTGCAACCCGTGTCACAACAATTAAGAGGACCCGAGGGAAGCTCGGAAAGCTAAGCAGAAGTTATTTGGAGAGGAGAGTGACTGCAGTTGGTTGAAAAGAGAGGTAAAAAAAACTTCAGTGGTGAGGAAACATTATGGGTTCGCGGAATCAGACGTGGATCAAGTAGACATAGTGTGTAAACTTTGCTACGGTGTCGTAGCTGCACCACAGAGCAACACTGCAAAGTTCACTAAACATAGATGTTTACATTTTTCATTTATTTTTTATATTGCAAACATTTGCACTTTTATCAGTATTTGCACACTATTTTATATTATTTTTTGACAATCTTTAAAGTCATTATTCAATACATTGTTATTGTTAAATAAATATCGTCAAATAATCGAGATCTCAATTTCAGTGAAAATAATCGTGATTAGCATTTTTGCCATAATCGAGCAGCCCTATGTTACGGTTAAGGTCCAAAAAGGAGCACAACAATTCAAATCAAAAAAAGATTGTAATAGTTGTACTCAGTACTTAAAAATGTTAACAAGAAGCGTGAGTCATTGTTAAAGTTGAAAAGCTTTCAAAGTAATTTCATGCTAAACTTGGAAGTTAAAAGCAGTGTGACACTGAGGTGACCTACATCAAAAGTGCTGATTGGACTACTTGAGATTAGCATGGAAAGTCCCTCTCTACAATCAATATATTATGCCAAAAGAATTTGACAGGTTTACGTCACAATGTCTCATCTGGAAATAACCCATTGAACACGGTGAAATGAGCAGAGGAACAAGACAGTTTCTTTGTGTTTACGGGATGTATTTTTTCTGAAAGTGTGTTGAGTACACTAGAAAAAAAAAAAGAAAATAAATAAAAAGCACTACTGAAACATTACCTATTACACAAAGGCGGCCTTTCAACCGGGGATGGAAATATGCTTCTTGTGTGCTTCAAAGAAAAGAGAACTGTATCTGAAAATGAGAGGATCTGAATACTGAGTGTGGATTTTAACAGTCAAATACAATTGTCAGTGCAACAGACAGTTCGAGACAGGTTGCCTTGATCTGGCTGGTCAAAACTAGTGTCAGGCCCATGCAAAACATCTTGGCTACAATATCACAGGGGTGCTTAATGCTGAATAAACACACTATCTTGCAGTTTACGTGCAAAATCTACTTACACTGTAAGTAGGGCTGCCACGATTAGTTGACTAGTCACGATTACGTCGACTATCAAAATCGTCGACGACTGATTTAATAGTCGACGCATCGTTTGAAGCTTTGTAAGATCACAAAAGACGCAGGAATAAGTAGTAGGATTTAAGAGTGTAATAACAGACTGAAACAGAAGATGGCAGCACTGCATGTACAAGGATGCCAGCTGCCGTTAAATCCCGAAGAAGAAGAAGCTCTGTCCCAGAATTCATAGCGCAGCCCAGCTCAGTTTCCAACAATGGCGGGAGCTAGTTAGTTTTAATATTACTCTTATTATTCTTTCTGGGTCACAAAATAAACGTTTAACATATTTTCAGACGAGAATGTAACTGTGTAAACCTCAAATATCTGCTCAGTTTATCAAGACACCACATATTTTCAAAAGCACTCCGACGTTTTCGGAGACGTCTGTTACCCACTAGCTCGATAGCTAGCCGGGGGCAAGGCTCACTAGAGCCGTGAGAACACCGGACTCCCGGCAAATCGTTTTGAAACCCACCGCCGTCTTTCGCTACTCAGGTTAAACATATATAAGTCACTTAGATAACTTAAAAATGTTATTGTTTGGCTTTTTTTTTTGTATTTTATTTGTTCCTGAGTAAATCGGTTTGGCTGAGATTAAAGTTATAGTTTTTACACAGCTGAATAAACGTCAAGCTGACAACTGATTATCAGAAGTGTGAGATGCTCGAGAATATACTCCGGTGTCCCGTTATATTTTAGATAGCAAGGACTTCACCGAAACAATCTGCAAATTTCATTAAAATTTAATAAACTACCATCTTGTCTTTATTTTTAGTTAGCACACACCTTAAACACTTAAAGCTGTAAGCTAATGATAGTTATATAAGAGCAGATGCATGCTTGTGCAGTAAGCTGTACGTTTTACGTCCAATGGATGCATGATCTGATTAGTCGACTATCAAAATAATCGTTTGTGGCAGCCCTAACTGTAAGGACATTATTTTGTGGTTTACTGCTCTGTCCGATGTAAATAAAACTTACGGACACAAGTAATTACCTGAATCTATAGGAAAGTGCTATTAAAGCAGGTTATCAGTGGTCGTTGTTTAAATAGCATGGGTGGCTTTTTCAATTCTAACTACCCTCAAAGTGGAAGTGCCCTAAACTTCCACAGGTTCTGCTGTACTTTACTTCTGCAGAGCAGAACAATGAGTCACACAAAGCAAAATTCAAAACAAAACCCCAAAGGCTTGGTGCCTGTGTCTTTGACAGCTGTGGCCTAGCCTACTGAGTTTTCCTGATGAGCAAGACTTCATTGTGTAGAAGATAAACAAGAATGTGCTCAGTCACCCTTCTCTAAGCAAAGCCTCTGTGAACCCCATTTCTGGTAGTCTGCACAATTCACTAGACTGACAGATCTATCATCTTTGTTATATAGAGCTATAAATCACTCTGGCTATGTTTTAATAACTTAAAATTGGTTACATGTTTGATCAAATAACCCGCAGTAACAAAAGGTCCACAATGTTTACAAAATATAATTTATGAAAGGGAAATCTAAGCTACACACACGGTGTGGCTTTCCTTTTTAAATAAAAAAAAAAGTCCCTTCATACATTTTTAAATACAATTTGTATTCTTTATCAAAACCACATGCATTGCACAAGTAACTGGGCCAACTAGGACAACAAAGCACCCGGCAAGGCTATATTTTCTTTATATAGCGCTATCCATTAGCACTGCAGCCTCACAGTAAAAAAGGACCTAGGTTTTAACCTGGGGCCTTCTCCCTGTGCGCCTTCTGCCTGCACGGGTCTCCTCTGGGTGATCCACTTTCCTTACTCAGCCCAAAGACATGTTTGTCAGGTTAACTGGTCATTGTCTGTCTCTCTGTGTTAGCCCTGTGATGGACTCTGAGGTACAGCACACCTTTTGCCATTAGTCAGCTGGGACAGTGTATACACTCCAGGCTCACAAAGTTGGAAAAGCAGTTAAGGATATTGACTGTATCTAAACGAACATCTGAAGACTTGAGTAACATCTTTAATTAAAGAATTAAATCAACTGAAATATGTTATAATTCAACTAGAAATGTGACATTGAAGATTTAACTAAATTTTTGGTTCTCTGTCAGTGTCATTAACGACTGCTGCCAATATTCAAGTGACTGGCAACACTCGTGTGTGCTTGCATCCAAGAAAAAACAAAAAAATACAACAGCTTATGTTAGTGTCATGACTCAAGAGAACTATTTCTTACTGGCAGAGATGATCTGTTTTAGACTGTGTGATTTTAAGAGTTAGGGTGAGAATTATTCCGCAAAATGTTTTTGTATCGTGCAACAATAGTGGCAGTCTCTGTTGTTTTTGGAGTATTGCACATTAACCCGACATGTGGACCCCACTTGTAGACCAGTGCACTTATTTTCATTAATTTTATGTGACTACTAATGCACTTTGTCATGTGGCACTTTGATTGCATCATTGAATAAGAGTCAAAGTACACACAGTACAAGTACTCGGGACTGCATGGTGCACCGTGTTTTGACTTAAAGCTAATACGACAAGGTTTGCGACCGTGGTTAAGATAACAAAATGTGCTGTAAACTTGGATTTAGTCAAAGAAAAAAAACAATAAAATCCCATGTAATCCGAGTATAAACTGGTGTTGCAACATTGCGTACAAAAATTTAATCCATTTATTTCACTCTACAGAGAGCCATTTACTTTCCACCTCAAAGAAACATAATTAAAACATTTTGCAGATGTTTTTGGGTGACGGGTAATGATTATGTCTCTACACGTTATGCACGATAACTGTGAAAGAAATAAATAAAAAAGGCAAATAACTGGTACATGTGACTCATTCAAGAAACACATGGCTGATCTCTTATCTTATCACACGAACAGGGATTACATAATTAACAGTTACTCTGGGAAAATAATGATTTGATGGTTGAAGCAGCTGGGGAAAAAAAAAAAAAAAAGGAGCCGCATAGCGCTGTCAGATTATACAGACGATGCCTCACAGTAGCTGCTCATCAACACTTAATTTTCTCCTCTACAAAGAAAAAAAAATCCACATGAAGATTAATTTTCCTCCCGCTTATACTGTTGTTTTTAGAATTTTATGCATGCAATTTCTAGTCATTTATAACCAAATAAGAAAATACTTCTTGTTTATGCTGAAGCAGTGAAATCGGCTACGTGTGATTAAAATAATAGATTATAAACATGTAAACATTGCAGCTTATCTATATATTTGTATTTAGCTTTACAGACGAAGAAGTAGAGGTTGAGTGTATTGCAGCCGACAGCCAGCAAAGAGCAAAAATATCTTCTTCCTGTTGCATAACATCATACCTGGTATACAGCCTACAGTAAGAGATGGCTTTGAAACACCTATGTATAGAATAGTTTTATATTCACTTCAGTTCAATGGATGATGGATGAATAATTTGTATTTTCTGGCAAAGGGTTTTTTTTTCTCTTTTTAAAGGAATTCATATTAACCTGCTCCAGTTTCAGCACATGCCAACACCTTTTCTTCCCAAAGTTTACTTGCTAACTGGAACAGAATAATGTAGAGGAGATGAAATGTGGTATGTGAAGTTATTCATAAACCTTTTATAGCTATTGTCAGCATTAGACTCCATCTTTTCAATATTTCAATACAGCTTGCAAAGAATAAAGTACAATAGAAGGAAAGCAAGTGAGAAAGTTCCTCCCAAAGGGAATTTTATGTCCAGCGCTGTTGCTTAACAGACAAAAGATATTATACCATTTTAAATACTGAAAGAGTCCTTTATAAAATAAACCAGCACAGAGATATTTCTTTTTCTGAAGTCAATAAATACACTTTTTGCAGCAATTAAACAGTCAATATTGCTGCTTTTAAATAGAGGAGTAACTGCTGGCAATTAGCCTTAACGTCCAAATTTAACAACAAACATAGATGAGCAGGAAAAGCAAGAGTCCTGTACTCTTTATTTATTTATTTCGACTCGGTTTGTTGCGGGGGAAAATGTTCCCGTTCTCTTCCCATCAGTGTGAGTCATGAAACTCAAGTGCAGCAACCTCAGATCTTCTTCTCCAGTTTTGTATGCCATACCATTATGCACCATTGACCCAGTGAGACAGGGCCATTAGAGAAAAGACTAATTCTTAATCTAGGATATTGCTTTCTCATTATTCCCTCTCCCTCTGGCCTCTTGCGTGATAACTGTTTGATTAAGGCAGTTATGTCACTTGAGGCCCTGAAAGAGCCCACCTTTTAATATTACCTGGCTGAGTGATTATGCCAGCACTGCTTGAGGCTAATAATGTTGAACTGTGATGGTTGATTACAAATGCTGATGGGGCCTCTTTGACAGCATTCAGAATTCTTAAATATTAATCAATAAACACTACAAACGGAATCCCAGTGCCAATTCATTTTTAATAGCGTGCACTCAGATTGACTCTGAAGTTTACATTTTTGTTTAGTCCCTGTGTAATTCTACCATTTCATACAAGACACACTACTGCTGCCTTTGAAACTTCATTCATCTGCATTGAAACTGAAGAGCATGAGCAGTCCACTTCAATGAAATAAAGACTGTCATACCTTCAAGAATGCTTTGATTGCACACTGTTGGAATGAGGCTCGTGTCACTTTAATTAAGTGCTGAAAAACACTGGGGCTTAAGTAGCTTTCTGAATGCCTGTGAGGTCAGGCCACTCTATTATAATAGTGAGGCTCAGCTGAGGGTCCATTACATTATCTGTGCTTTGAGATGAGAACTTGACAGCTTGAAAAGGAATTTCAGGATAGGGGAGCGACATGGAAGTCAAACTGTGAGGAAAAAAAACTGAGAAAAACTCTCAAAGGAACAGATTATCAGTCAAATAAAGACGCATGTAGCAGCTTTTCTTTACTTACTTATAAAATCTGTTTTCAATTTCAGACAAGCGCAGGCTTATATGCCGTGAAGTTACGCTGAGCTGGAAGTGTGCTGTGTATACAAAAAAACCCAAAAAACAACCTCTGTTTTAACTGAAAGCATATCATCCTTGCCTGTCCTAATGCTCTTTGACAGCTTTGTGTCTCGTATTGTTTCTCAGTAATCAGTGGCAGATGACAGCAGGCAGGGGAAATGCCAAATAAATGAGATCACAACAGTTTCAAAAAGATAATCCCACCAAACAGCCACCTCAAAGTCACTGACTCACAAAACTGTTCCCTCTTCTATTTGCACAAAAAGGTATTACAGGTTAAAGTGGACCTTTTTGCCGGCATAGTAATATCACCCTGCAATGCTGCAAACATCAATAGCTTGCAGTGCAAATTGCTAAAGGGGAGGAAGATGAGATTCCGTGAGGCGTATCATTTATATCACATAGTGTGGTCACCGAGGGGCCGCCTAAGGCAAAACCCTAAACTCATTCTCTTTTACTTGCATTTCTTTGATCTTCATTAATTAATTAGATAATTATTACACCAAATTTCAAGCGTGTGAAATGTGCATAATGGACCATTAGTTTGGGATGATGTGATTGGTCTACTGGGTTTCTAACACTTGCAAGTCAATGAAAAGCCTAAAGAAATGTTTACTGCTCAGTTCTTCTGTGTCTTCTTGCATTAACAGTGAGATACTCTGCACTCAGTTACAGACTCGCACACTTTAATATACATATATACCAGCATGACCGTTTGGCTACATGGACACACATGAAAAACACAGAAGCCCATTAGCATAAACCAATGACATGATCATAACTATACATCAGCGACTTCCAACCCAAATGTTCTTTGTGTTTATCTTTACCCTGATAATGAGACTCAGCTTAATGTGATTCTGTATCTAATAACCCAGAACACCATGACAAAAATATTTGCTTTTGTCTCTCCCTTTCTAGTTTTATTTTGCAGCATGGTTGAGCAGAAAATGTGCACCACGCAAGAGAAAATAAAAGAGCCATTAAAACCGAGGATAAAATAGAGCAAGCTGTGGAGGAGTGGAGGTTGACTGGAGGCCACAGAATAGTAACCTGGTCTAAGGTTGATTCACTCCCACACCTGCCCCCCCGTGACAGATAGTGGAGACCAGAAAGTTCAACTGCATCATTTTAGGTTCACTGACTTGGCAAAACCTAACGGTTAATGAAATTAGGTGCAGAGTTTTGTTTTTTTTTTGTCAAGGTTTCATTTCAAGGACATAACTCCAATAAAGGAGAAATAAACCTGGCTGTGTTACTGATATGATATTCTTCCATTCCATTCTTCTGATATTCTACTTTTCTATTTTAAATGTTTCTCTTAAAGGGCTTACATCTATATGAGCTACATAGATTATATAAGCTATCTAATTAATCTAAGTTAGATGTGTCACCTTACATTTAAGAACAGCATGTTTTAATCATGCTTTTCATCGATTAATGATTCAGAAAAGGATGAAGCTTATTTAAATCAGTTTTGCTGGGCAAACGCGAGTAACTACACTTTGTCTTTTGCATGCAAATTAAACCAGCTTCTCTCTTCTTCCACTTGTCTTACAGTTCTGAAAATGTTATTGTTTCACAACACTTAACCCTTTAAGACCTACCATAGAACCAAGTCCGCCAGAGCTTATATTATGTTTTTACATGCTGTAGTGCCATTTTTGGGAGCATTTCAAGTTGCTATACATCACTACAACCATTATAGCCCAAATTTTAATGATATGTCTGCATTAAGTGCATAGTAATTACATAAATTGCAAAAAAGTGCAATAAACTACAAAAAAATTGAAAATCGTTTTTGTTTTTTTAACATATATTTCTAGTTAGAGAAATTTAAGAGGCTTATCCCTCAAAACTGTAAATACAAAAAAGTTGCACAAAATAGTTTCCCACCACAGGAAATTTATTTTAAGTCTTTTCATAGTTTTATTTTTGAAATACACCAATTTTTATATACTGCAGGAAAAACGAAAATAAATATTATATTGCAAATTTGCAAAAAAAACAGCATGTGCATCAAAATAAACTATTTCCAGCAGTGCAATTTGAGTCCTAAGCATCCCAGAAACGACACAGAAAGTCATAAAGTCAAACATAACTTTTAAAAACACCAGTATAGGCTCATGAGGTCCTGATGGTAAAAAACTACATTTCCGCAAAATGACGTCACTTCCGGTTTCGGCCAGGTCATGGCGGACATGCGATAGTTCACGCTGATGGACGCAGGAAGTGTTACGAACAGCTGATCAGATCGGCAAAGCATGTTTCTGGAATATTATGTTTTGGTTGCTGCAAGTGCTTTTTATGCAGTTTTTGCAAAGCTATATGTGGAAGGAAACCGTGACCTAGGGCAAGCTGATGGCACAAGATGTAAGTACAACTCCTCCGGTTTCATATGCAAAAAAAATTATTGTGCTAGCTCACGTGGTTGCAGATCTACCGGGATTTAAAAATAGTTACGCAAAACAGAGCGTGCCCACTCCGACCGGCTTTAAAGGGTTAAACCAGGATTTTTCAATAAAAGTTGCCCAGGAGCCCCAAACAAACCGACATAAGTTAACATCACCAACTGTGTAGTATGGGGAGTCTGTTGCAGTGATGCAGGCTACTCTTCTATGTGTCAGGAAGAGAAAGACAACAAAGAAAGTGTCAATTACATCAGCAGATACACAACAGGCACTGCTCATGAAGAAAGGACAACAAATCAGACTCCTGATATGGTTTTTTTAATGATGCAGCAGTCTGACTGTGCACAAGTCCAGTCGCTCACACAACAGAAACTATTGCTCCAAGAGTAAAAATATAATTTACTAAGCTAACATAAATAATATAAATAACAAGCTCGAGGCAGCATTTACTGTCAAGGTTGGGTTCAGAAATTCAATGTTCACCGGTCACTAGGGGTGAGCTACATAAAAACGGCCTGCTCGCCATGTGAAATTGGCCTTTGATGATGATTTTAATTTAACAGTTCATTAATGCTCATAATGCCAGACCTTTCCCGAGCAAGGAACAGATGTGGTGTACATGCCCCTGCTTTAAAGAACCTTTTTCTTTTTATGTTTTAGGCAATGCTTCCAAGTAATTAGGGTCAGACAGGGCAGGAAATACCAGGTTTAGTACGAACCATTTAACTTTAAAACTACATGCAATATCCTCCACCTCTGTCTTGTGATCACAGGTCCAACTAAATGACTCAAGAAGAATAGGTGTGCATCCACATTGATCTCAAATGACAGCAACCACCTCAGAACATTTAAATGGGGATATGCGGTCAGGATCACTTCTCTTTTCCTTATCTTGGAGGTTGTCCTGATAGTCCCAAAATAAAATGTCGAAAATAAAGTGTTCGATCCATGAAACACCAATCAATAGTTTAGTCCTTCTCTCACAAAGGCTGATTAAGAGACACATTGAACCTATGTATACAACGGTTCTGCATAATAAATCTAAATGTTAATGTGCTGCTCAGTGTGCCAGAACAGTAGCGGACTCCCTGCAGTCACACTACATCTTCGTTATCACTTGTTTCAACACATGTAGGCCAACAATAGAAATACCTGCGGTTTGGCCACATATTTAAATCTGTCCAAATGTGAAGAGACTGTTCACTTTGTGCGTGCTCTTTCCTGTGCTCTTTTAGTTGGGACATCATTTTCATTACTCCTTGTTGTCACAAAGGTCATATCTTAAATAATTATTGTTTATTTGATAATACATGCTGGTATTTCAAATTCATTAGATGGGGCATGCAAATAAAAAAAATAATAAAAAAAAGTTTTCTACTTACATATTCAACTGGGTTTTCTATAGAGTTCTGCAAAATTTCTGTGGTATTTCTGTGGTAGTAATAACAGTCATATATGTGACCTCATGCCGGTGTTTATCTATTAGCTGTAAACTACTGAATCCATTTGAGCGCATAAATAATTTAGAAAACAACCTCTCTGCGATAGCATTTTCTCATTATACTCTAATTGCTAACTTTTAAGAGCTATTGTTTCATTCAGTGTTTCTACATGTTGTTTTGGGAGGTCACATAACCCAAGTTTCATATAGAGTTGACTGCATGAAAGAAGTGAGTGCAGGTATTTGATGATCATTATAAAATGTTCAAAATCAATTATTAACTATGCATTCAGTGCTAATGCTGTACTGTATGCTGTATTTAGCAATCTTGCGGACTGTTCATCTGGTTTTAGATCTACCCAGAACATTACAAGCTGTGTGGCTCTGCTTCTATCCATCATGATACTGGGATTGGGGTGGGGGGGGTGGGGGGGGGTGGGGGGGGGGGAATCAGCATGACAGAATGCTGAAGGATAGGAAAAACAAGAAAAACAAGAATGTATCTCCTCAAATAAAAACTAGCAGTCAGTTTAAAAGCTGAGTTGACATGTGGGTTAAAAAAACAATACAAAAACAGAATAGACGAGCTATTTCTGCATAATTTAAACCTGCCAAAGTCTCAATAAAAGTATAACGCAACATCTGTGTTCAGTTAAAAGTCAAAGTTACATAATGTGTTAAATTACTTATACTGCATTCAGATTGCATGTCAGAAAACTTGGCGTTTTAGCAGTAGCCAAGCTTAAGGACTAATGCGTTATGGTTGTTTTAAGTAATTTCCTGTTTTGCCCCACCCCCTCCCCTCATTTACCGTTTGGTGGCTCATGCTGTGTTTTATTTAACCTCAACTCAGACCAGCAAAGCTGTGACACTATGACTGCAGTTGATGAAAGCATACTGAAATAAATTTGAGTAATCCCTTTTGAGGAAACAGTGCCCCCCACACCCACCCCAAATTTAAAACAAAACGCCAGCCTCTGATACAAGCTTGTTCTCTTGAATAGTAGAGGCAGATAAGCGCTCTAAGATGCCGTCAGTACTTCATCCCTTTGTTCGAACACACACATTACAGCAAAGCATTAATACCAGACGATTAAGATTTGGAATTTCTATAATCATATCATTGTGCCCATTCAAGAATAAAGTACACTAGTCTGTGTCACAAAATTACTGGAAGAATAAATAAGAAATGAATTCACACAGTGTCAGATGCAAAAATGCACAAAAAACACAATAATTTTCTACAATTTAGCATTTTTTATTAAAAAAAATGATTCCACTTCCATCGGTGTAGGAGTGGGCGTACATTAATTACCTAGCAGTATTTTTTGCACAGGTTTTTGTTCCTGTGCATTTGTCTGACCGTTGATCGTTTTGCCTCTTTCTAAGCTGTTGTGAATTAGTGGAAAATAACAACATTTTAACTGAAACATTAAGTCCCCTTTACATTAGAACATTAATACACAGACAATACAATTTTTCAGCAAACACTATAAAAGTGTATAATTAACCTCATCTGGAGAGCCTTCTTGCACTCACCAGCCTCTTAACAGGCACTTCAACAAGCACCGATGGCACCCACAGTGTCAGCAGTACTCAGTTCTTTGATTCTCATTTTTATTTTTGTGGGGTTTGTTTCAGGAAATTTTCCTGTTGTATTGGAAATTCCCCATTTTTGACAGCTTTGAGGAGATTAAAATTGTTTAGAATTTCACAACAAAACCAAAAAGGCTTCCACTGAACTCAGTTTTCTGAAACTCTGCTTGTTAACAGGAAAGATTGTCAAGAGAATAAAATTCCCTGTCTCATTTAAACATCCTAAGCCTTTAAATCTGCAACAGGGGAGTAGAAGACTGTGGGATTTCATTACCCACAGAGTCTAAACCTATTTAGTTTTTATGTTTTTCTTCCAGGTTCGTCCTAAATAAGTACAGCTCTTTTTTTCCCCCAAACATCAGGCCAAAATGTTCTATTTCTTTTCTGAACAAACAAACTTTTCTTTTGGTATGCAGGAAAAATCCTGCTAGAATGATATGAGAAAGAAAAATAAATAGAAGGGACTGGACATTTTCTTCTTGCAGATTAATTTTGTAATTTCGAATTGTGAGAGGCAGATGTGTTTCATTTTAGATAAACTCAAACAGAAATTGAGTGAAGAAATGAATGATATGGACTCTGATATTCCACAGCTTCTAATGAAACAAAAATGATAGGAAAAGGCCATGAGTATCCCTGACTACGTCAGTAGAGTACAATTGAGTGGCAATGCCAAAGCAGCAGCGTGCAGAGGTAGATTATTGGTATCAGACCTCAAACATGTGGGTTTAAAGTTACAGAAGGACAGGCACGTCCAGCTCCTACGCTGTGGAAGTATTTACAGTGCTGCAGAAGAGGGGAGATAGGGGAAAGCAACTTCCCAGATGTCACTCAGGACCATATCCATGCAGGGAAAATTGATGATGGCACAAGAAGGAAGGCAGGAATGATGAAGATTTTCACTGCCACCAATCCATATCAGTGTATCCGGGATGTCTGTGCCACCACACTGCGTGTTTGTGTGTGTGTGTCTGTTTCCTCATTCCATGTGCAATCAAAGTAGGCAAACCTCTGAAAAGCTTCCATCTAAATCCAAATGATAAATTCAGCATATCCGCTAAGAAATGCATGTTTTATGTAAAAGTAAAGTCCCCAAATTATAATTTGATTAGATTCAAAATTATCTGCATCACCAAAGACAACCGCCATCCATTCCTCACCTACTGACTGCTCCATGTCATCATTTAGTTCAGTATCATATTCCGCTATTTAGGCATCCTTGCACATTTCCTTGCTACTTTTAAAGCTTTTCCTGAAAGTACAGGCAAAAATGTGTCAGCATCTAACCAAAAAGCTTTATTTTGGTTCAATTAGTGACATCTTTTACAATATGTCAACCTGATAAGCAGTCTCTATTCGCTGAAAGTAAAATTTATGTGTAACAAAGGTAGAATGGGAAGGGAAAAACCACATCTCAATTCTAGTGCACATGCTGTGCCAGAAGCATCATTCTGGTGGAAAAAGGGGCAGTTAAAATTTGCATTTAGATTACTATGGTAATATAAAAAAACCACAGTGATGAATCTTGTTCTGAAAGAGAGACTAATGTGGTTGTATTTTGAATAAAATTGTAAAGTTAAATACTTGTGGTAATCTGTATGAAAAGATGTACAATGTAATCCTCATAATTAATTCATCGGGGTTAAACAATAAAAGCCAAGCCAAACTTACTACCATAAGGAAAAGATGGCAGTGGTTTAATGGAGATGAGCCAAATCATGTGTCACTACCATTGTTTATCAAGTGCGCTAAAGATTATGTGAACTTTATGCTTACTTTTGCCATGTGTACTTTATAAAATGGACTAATGGTAATGCAAAGCAGTAAAAGCTGAAGACAAGTCATTATTTCTTCAACGTGCATAATCTCCAAACATTGCATAAATAACTTTATAATTATAAAATAAAACTTAAAGACATGAGAAATTCAGTCATGAGATGAATTTGCCACACACCACACAAGTGCTGATTTTCATATTCATGAGCACCACATTGTTTGTCAATAGTGCATACCAAAAGGGCTTAATTTGTTTTCAGTTCTCCCCCGTCCTCCAATTGCAAAAGTGACGGCTCTGCAGCATCAGAGCCACTTAATTAAGCATCGCCGAGCACACACACACACGCACTTTTTAGAGCTGTCTCAAATAATCAAATAATAAGGCATTCTTTGGGTGAGAATTCCCCCGATGACTGTAGTCATTACTGTGGAAGGGAAAATGTAAACAAAAGGCAGGAAACACAATTGAACACAAGTTGGAGGAAATTTATTCACGGAACTTATTTTGTACTTACTTCTCAAGTTGAGAGAAGTTTATTTTGCAGCCCAGGATGGCAACAGGCCAACTGTTACTCCAGGCCGCCTGAATTATTAACTGCGTGTGACAAACAGAAGTTGGGACTTTTTAATTTCTGTCCAAGACTTACTTGTTGCACAGCAGATGTTTCAGTGAAGTGTCAGACGCCATTAGCATTCAGTTGACTGCAGAGGTGGAGAGTCAGATTAAAGATTCAGCATGTGACAATATGCACAAGCTTGCAATTCATACATTTGTAAGTACTTAAAAGTTTGACTTAGTATGGACTTTTCCCCCCCACTTCAACCTCACACGCTTTTCTCACTGTGTGAGAAATATGATCCATCCCCTGCATCAACATGATGAGCATAAGAGAGAAGCTGCGGTTGATGTGAAGACACTTAATAGGTAAAATGCTTTTGATCTGACTGTTGAATATAAGATGCAACATTAAAGCAGGCCTCCATAATAGCTATGCTTTTAAGTACATAACCACAATATCATGAAAAACAAAATAAACAGGGGGAGGGAGGGAGGGAGGGAAGAGGCGGAACTGCTCATAATATCAGCTCCAAAACTGTTGATTAGAATCTACAGAAACACAAAAATACCGCAAAAGCGAGCAAAGGCTGGTTCGTTCTCTGCTACCATCAAACGGGATTTCAGAAACTGTTTAGACTCATTTCTCTCTCTCTTTCTTTCTTTCTCTCCCTCTCTCTCTCTCTCATTTCTAATTTATTGCCATCTGCTCTGCTCGGGTGTAAATCTGAACGCAGGCTGACTTGCTCGCCCAAGCTTTATCTGTTAACATTTAGCAATGTCTAATTAAGCAAAAATGGGAAGTGCGTTGGCTGAAAAATGCTGCGGCCGGATAATGACAGTCATAACAGTTTGGGATACATGTCTGTCACAGCAAGCAAATGCACTTATTAGATCAGGGTAATTAGGAGAAGACAACAGCTATAATAGGCAAAAGCTGTTCAGCTGTGATTAAAGAGGCCAACTTGCAGTACATCGCTTGCTTCGTTTTTAAGTTTCAGATGTGCAAATTGCTGATGAAGGTCACTAAAAAGGCAACATACTTCATTCACCGTACATACCTACTGACAAAGACAACAAATGCTTTAATTAAAACAAATGTTCTAATCTGATGAATGCAACAGTAATTAACTTTTCTGGCTCAGCTAGACAATACTCAGTAATCATCACTAAGTTGGCTAAATCAGGGCTTTAAGTTGGCGTATCCTGAAGTAGCCAAAGTTGAGCAACAGCAAAGATAAGGAGCGAGGAATTAAGTGCTAAAGCCGTAGTGCCCCATAGGCCTTCAAATATTATTGCATTTGGATACTTAAATACATTAGAAACAATACATATTTTGACGGTTCTCTGCCTGTCCCACCAATCAGACGTGTGAAACCAAAGTAAAAACAACCATCTGGAAATAATTCAGCTGTCAGAATTCAATTTTATGAACAAAAATTATATTATGGCACAAGGGAACATAGCAAAAAGAACTTCTACTGGTTAGACATTCTTTTTACATGTTGCCAAACCAGTATTTAATTATAAGATAGGTGCCGTCTAGAGGGGTAAAAAAAAGTCTATACATAGAATCCCTTATAATCCCTTAAAACTCCTCTCAGCTTACACAAGGAGTGAAATGTCCCAAGGTGGGTAATTCAAGTCAACAAACAACTAAATAATGCTTAACAGACCAAAAGTAACACCTTTGGAATGCTAAATGGTTGTTCCTGAGTGTCACTAATGAGTTTATCCCATGACTGACTTTAATGTGCTGTATTTGCTGCCTCACTAAAAGATTTCCAATTTGTAAGGTAAATCTAGGAAGGGCTTCCTACTGCCTCACTGGAAGTTTAATGTTTAAGTGGATACTAGGACCAGACAGTTTGACCAAAAATGTTCTTTTCGCTGTAGTTCTTGAAATTCGGATGGTTTCACAGTATAAAAATTGAATGTCACAATAAATATATAAATACAAGTAAAGAAACCAGAAATCAATAAATAATCTTCTCTTAAGCTCTATCAATTCAATTATTTTCCAAAATGCTTGCAATGTTGAACAGCATTAGTTTGGTACTGTTAATTGTTGTCTCATGTAATAAATGTATCTCATGCATGGAATTACAATTAGTATAGAGGTAATAGAGTAATCTAGTAATTTAGTAAAACTACACAATCCCCTGTTATAGCTGATAAGAATGTGTTTGGGTGGTGGATTTCTTGCATCTACCAGTCCTTTGGGCTTTGGGACTCAAAAGGTAAAATTCATACAGTTGACTCAAACAGCTGGATGAATTTATTTTATACTTTAATGCCAGCTGACTGTACTGTTAATCTTTCAACAGAAACTCTTGTGTGTAGTGAGACTATAGGAGATCAATGCACACCTGCAATGCAGTTTCTGGAAGCAGAAACAGAAAATATTGGCATTATTTGACACCCGCATGTACTCTGCTTCTTGGCATTTCAGTTAGCATTCTATATCTGGCATAAACCATTTTTTTTGAAGTTCACAAAATGATGTTTTAGACATTTTTTTTTTTTTATCCTCAATTAACTGTAAACTTTTCTAGCACAGAAATTAAAATCTGCCTTTCTGCAAACACATTTACATTAAATTACCAGTGTTGTTCATGACAATTATGGGTTTTTTTTCTTTTCATGAGTTTTGATTACATATGGTTTTCTGCAACTCAAAACTTAATTTTCTTCTCTCACCTTAAAGAGAACCAGTACTTGGCCACTTCCCTGGTGCTAGCAGTCTTGTTATCATCTGACTTGCCTTCTCTAACCTTGTCTGTCAATAGTTGGTGCTGCCTTCAGAAGAATTTAATGGCACACACTGTAAGGCAGCAAAAGAGTTCAAAATTCGGCATTCGACCATTTCTTTCCATAGCTTGAACTGAAGCAGCAGGGGCTGAAGCACTATCTGAGCTTCTACTGCGTACACTACAGTAGGGAGGTAAAGCAAGATTCCTTCTACTGCCAATTTGGCTTCTGGGTCTGTGCTCAAGCTGAGCCCTGACAGGTCTTCACAGTCACACCTTTTATTTTAATGTACATTCATTGAGTTCAGATCAGAGAACAGCAGTAGCTTTGACTAAAACAGCATGAACCAGGAATCACTTTTGAGCTGTTCCACCTTTAGGGCCAGTTTTTCTTTTCTATATGTGTGCAGCATGTCACAGATTATCCATAGCATCTAAACTTTAGAAAGAAAATACAGAATTCCGATCCTGGGTGCCTGTCTGAAGTTTTATACATTTTTCCTTTTTAATCATAACCTTTCATTTGAGCGATATCTGTTGCATCATAGATTTTGTTGGCAGGGGATCCAGACATGTTCACGCTGGGGAGAGCTGAGTCAGTGTGGAGCTTTTTTTTTTTTTTTTTATTGCCTCAGGCCAGTTTTGTCTCTACAGCTAAGCCTTCCATATCTTCAGGGGGGAAAAGTTCAGTTTCTAACAGAGAGGCAACCTTCGTTCAGTAGGACACATAGCTAATTTATTTTTCATAATAACTGGATTATATTCAAGGTGTTATACTGTCTCACAGAGTACTCAGTGGTATGAAGAGTTCCTAAATGAACAAAACTAAACTTGTGAAAAGATGTCTTAGTTTGTAATCTAGTCTACCTTTCTTAAATGACAATACAATGGAAAGCCATGGAAACCGACGTAATCAAGGATTCCAAAAACACCCCAGCAAGCACATCGTCAGTTTTCCCCTATCTGTCTCTGAACTGATAAGGAGGTGACAGATTTATGACTGGAATAATCTCCAAAGTATCAGGTATCCACAGCTTTGGACATATTTTAGCATAAATCTTTAGCTTTTGGTTGTCGTGCACTTGGTATGGTTAATTTGTAATTGACACCACAATATCCCAAATATGCATTCACCAGTGCACATCCATTACTGAATTATGAGCACTGCTGCTGAAATTTCATGGTTCATCAATATCCACAATGGAAGGTAATCAACACAAATTGTAGTTTCTACATTGCAAGCAGCTAACTGGGATCAATATGAAACAAAGAGGACCAGATAGCCACAAACAATTGCATGTATAGCTTAACCACTGCTTACCATAGATGGCTCATCAAGTGTTACACAGAGAGCTGGAGTCAAAGGTTCATGGAGAATTTTTATTCCCAGGTACAAAATTGGACCTAGACTAGTGCAACAGTGTCCTGCACAAAGTGTATTCACTACAGAGCTCCATCAAGTCTCAAACTCCACAAGGCAGACATAAATCATCCTAATGATTCAAATTTTGTTTTAAGCTACTCCTCAGTTAGAGAGAGAGAGAGAGAGTGAGAGTGTGTGTGTGTGTGTGTGTGTGTGTACTGGTCCAGTCTTGCACTTTAATGCTCATGGGATCAACAGCTTCACTACTTAAAAGAAATATAAGAAAATCTGCTCCTAAATATATTTCTGGAAGTCATTTTCTTTTGGCATAAACACAATCATCCATTGAATTGTGATTATTTCTTGGAGACAGAGGCCCATACAGAGGTACTGTCACAGAATGCATGCAGTTTAAAGTGAGTAACTCTGAGGACCACTGCTGCAGTCATGCTTCTGAAACGCAGACTTCTACTCTACATCAAGATAGTGACTTTCTACCTGCTTACTCTAAATAGATCCTCCAACATACCCAGTTATGTTAAAAAAAAAAAAAAAAAAATGTAAAAAGCTAAATGATACCAAATGCCACAAGACAGAGTTGGGAATCCCTCATTAAGTGCTGTTTTCAAGCAGCTCAAATTCACATGTTGTTGTCTGGCATCCCTGAGAACTGTCTGCCTGAATGACGACAGTTGCCTGTGTACCATTGGTGCACCATGGCTGCCTTGGGGCAACAGGGATGTTTCATTTCATCTTAGTAGCTGCTTGTCTTTCACTGCTCCAGAATAAGATCAGGCATGTCTCCTGACTCTGAATATTTGTATCTGTCAAAACCTCAGATGTCAAAAAAGTGATAAAAGATAGCTGAGGACTGGTTTATCAGGATATAGGGGAAATATATTTGTTACTGTGATTCTTTGATGTACCTGGGTATTAAAAGTCTGAGTAAAAATATACATATATATTTATGTATTAAGTCAAAATATATTAAGTGTAATCAAAAATAGTTTGAGTGAGTATTTGGGATTTTTTATTTTTTTTTTGTACACCAACACGTTAAATTTTAAATCAGACAATCGAGGTGTGACTGAAGTGAAGTCTTTCGTCTCTAATTCAACTGTTTAACAAAGGCAATGTGAGAACTGACACTTTGTGTCAAAGTGAAGTGACGGGGTGACAGACATCAAATCAAAGGCGCAAAATAAGCTGTTCTTGCATTTCCTGCCTGTCTTGTTTGACTTTATTATAAAACTCTGTTTTTTGGCAATCACTTGTCAGTGTTTTCATTATAAAAACACTGCATGTTGCCAAATCCATGCACACCTAGATCAATATTCCAAGTCCTTTCAAAGTAGCAATCTGCTGACTCCTCGTCTGATCAGATACTACTACTAATTGTGTATCAGACACACTGAAATACCAGCCTTTTATTTCGTTGGAACACCTTTTACTTCCCAAACTACTTCATCCAAATAGTGAAGGCCCTTGTTCCAAACTATTAAGGTGATGAGCTTAAATTATTGATATGACTAAACATTTTAGTGGGTGAATTCATCTCTTGAAGTTGATATAAATTGAAATGCTGGAGAGAAGACGTCTCACTCTCTTGGTTGTACAATAGTCTTAGAGTAGAGCATCTCAGACACCAGCTTGCAAAGTTACAATAATCTGACAAGACATCAAAGTTAATTACATAAGAAGATTTTAAAATAATTACCTGAAGCATCTATAACTTTATTTTTCCCTTTCAAAGGGAAGACTGACAGAAATCGGTGCACACAAAGCAATACTTAGCTACCGGCGTGCAAATGACAAAGAGTCAAGGTGGACAATGCGGTACAGTACAAAATGTGTCATTTTAGGCTGTTGAACTCCCTGTCCTTGTTGTGATACATAAACAATGAGATGTTTAGATATGTGAAGCAAGGAAAGCAGTAAAAGTATACTTCCTAAGCAGCTTCTATCAAAACCCCTGCAAAGTCTCTTTGTAGTGATGACTTTCTGGTTTTGTCGATGTAGCACCTTAACAAACATCAAAGCACATTCATCACAGAAATAGTCTTGGCAACAAGCATTGTTGCCATTTGTCACTATTAAAAGAATGTGTTTTGGGCTACTGTCTTGTAGTTGTAATAAACTCAAAGGATTGAGTTCTTCTTCAACAGTCCAATTTAACAGTTTAGTTTAAAAATGCATACTGGCATTTAACAGTGGTATCACCTCTTTTAAATCAATGGGGTTATTTGCTGCTGAATCTATTTGTTGGCAAGGTAGTTTTTGCTTTTCCAGTTGTTGATACCCAAATAAGTCACATATTGAGGGTGCATGCAAACTGGAGAAACACTTCCCTACAAGACTAAAGTGTAAGTGCCAAACTTTTGTGAAAACTTTTCAATCCGTTTTATGATTGGAAGCAAAATATGTACGCAACCTTTTTGAAGGACTCAAACTTTGATGGATGTGGACATGAATTTATTGCAGACAGAATGCCACGGGCTACCTATGGGAAAATAAAATTCATCATATTCCTGTTATGCCCACAGTATTTCATATCGACAACAAAATTTAACATTTTTCCAGGAGTAACACGTGTTAAAGTAAAGAAGGTGACTTATCACATCATAATAATAATGTTTTCATTGTTCAGGGAACAACATTTCGTGCTGCTTGTACATTTGTGTTATAGAGCTTACATGCTGACGCCCTCCAATGAATGAAAGTGAAGAATGTTTCCATTTCCAACATTAGCTGTGTTATTTTACACATGAATAAAGGACTGTATTTTAGGACAAGCCAACTGCATGGTTAATAAGTACATTTCTCTGAGTAACTAACTGAGCCCTTTTGTTCACTATTCATTACTTTGGTTGTGCTATAACCTACGCATGAGGTGTTCCTCGATAATTTACCTTGACTGGCCAGCTGTGTTGTTACTCCCATTTTCATTACATTGCTTCCACCTACACCTCTCTCCTCCCACTCTTTCCCTCAAGGGTTTCAATGATATTACTGTCTTCTTCTGCCTTAGCTCTACAAAAAAAAATTCTTCCAGTTATTTCCCTGACACTTTTTTCCCCTCACATGTCCTCAGCTTTAGTGCAAATATTTCCTCCTCAGTCAGAGCTGTACTTGACATGAGGTTTCTGCCTTGAACACTGTAGTGATAGAACTGTGACAAGTCCTTTCCTATTAAAACTTGGAAACAAAACTCCTTGTATGTTACAGATTCTTTAATGCAGCGGTCCCCAACCCCTGGGCCTCGGACCGGTACCGGTCCGTGAGTCGTTTGGTACCGGGCCGCAAGAGTTGAGGCTCAGGTGTGAAATGTATGGTTTTCAGGGTTTTTATCGGTTTTCAGCGTTATTTTGTTATCGTTTTTATCGTTAACTCGGTTTTCCTGGGTCTTTTCACGTGTGTTATGAATAACTCTTCTATTTTTCAGTAGCGGTACTAGTTTAATTTTGTTGTATTTTTCCGCGACACCTTAAAGGCCGGTCCGTGAAAATATTGTCGGGCATAAACCGGTCCGTGGCGCAAAAAAGGTTGGGGACCGCTGCTTTAATGCACATACAGATACACATATAGATCCTAATACCATTATATCTTTTAATATCGCCAGCTGATAGTTTGTCAAATATAAGCACAGACAGAGGGAGACTAATTCTTATCTAGAGGTATATGTAGGTGCTCTCAGGGAATTGAGTGAAAAGCCTAAGAATAATGCAGAAGTGAGTGAGTCAGCACTGTGTGGAACACCTATATTCAAAGGACAAATTATCTCTCATGAAACAGCATTTAAAAAGGTTATTCTTGGTACGCACTGAGGAATTAAAAGAACTAAGGAATGTGAATCAGGTTCATAAAAAAATGTCAGTATAACATTCTCAAACAATATATGAATAAGCAAAACAAACTGACTGCAAATTACTTGAATATAACTCTTGAGATTATTAGAACAGCCATGTCTGGTCTAAAAGGAAGACCAGACATGGCATTCAACATAAAATCTAAATATGGTCCAATGTCCAGTATATACAAAAGGATTTTCAGTTCTGTTTAGAAAGTTACCCATAACACAACAATTAAAGAGGGGAAAAATGTTTACTTGTTTTAGTTTGCTTGAGTCCCCACAAGAGAAATCTTTAGTGAAAGCCTCGGAGCTTTGCAGAGCTACAGGAAGCCAGTCTAGAATATGTTGAGACCAGAGTTCGATAAGCTTTCTGAGATGCCCTTGCACCCCTGTTGCCAAGAATGATTCATTACTCCTATGCACAGAATTCTATTTGTAAAGTATAAATTGTAGCACTAGGGATAAGGACCCAGGTCATTCCTGGACTGGCAGAACATGTGTCCATCACAGTCTGTGACCTCCTATCCATAAACTCAAAATCACTCTTTTAAATGCAAAAGTCTTTATGAAGATTTACGAAAAAAGAAGCCATAAGACAATAAATTGTGTATTACATTCTTGCATTGTTCTGCTTAGGCTGCACTACTTGATGCTTCTGTCTACAGTGAAATGTGCATGCTGTTGCTCTACAATCAGTGGAATATTTATTCATCTCTGTATAAGTCGATAACCTCATGTAGATGATCATCAACATTTACACAAAGTTAGTGAAATCTCATTCGGTAGTTGTACATTCGGGAAATCTAAATGCTGCTGTTAGGGTTGGACAGGATGGTAAAACCTCTCACACAGGTACGTCTGAGGAAAATAACAGCATGCAGTACTAAATTATAAAAACGTAAAAGTATAATATTGTAGTATTACTTGTTATTTGCAGAGTCACACGGAGAATACTGTGCCTGACAAAAAAAGATATTAATAGAGAAAATAACAATGTAGAGTGTAAGAAAAGATGTGCTTTGTGCAAATGCTTTGTAGCAATTGTGTTACTGGTTAAGCCTTCCTCTTTCATAAGGTGGCCTTGTGTGCTACCTGTGTGTATCGTACACAGGTAGCACTCTATTTAAAATATGAAATCAAGATCAATTCCTTTGTATATCAAACGTAGCTAAATCCCTAACCTTATTATTCCAAGTACAAATTCTCTGCTGGTCGCCACTGCAAGAAGCTGCAGTTTTTAAAGAAGGACGAAAACAAATATCTCTGCCCACTTGTCTACCAAGACATTAATGTGTTTGCAAAACAACAACTTGATCCAGATGACTCATTTCTCCCCTCTTTTCCAAAAGTCAATGCCTACTTATTCGTTTGTCATGTTTATAGCAGCCTTGACGACTAATAACTTTCCGTGGGAGTTTCTTGTGGGTGGTAATCTGCACCAGCAGATCGGCCAGCCATATGTTGTTTGATTATTGAAGGTGATGTGCGAGAACACTGTCAGCCTACTGCGTTGTGTTATCTGAAGTAGACACCTGGGTCAAGGCTCACAACCGAAGCCAGACATATGCTAATTAACTTATCTCATAAAATATGCATCGAGCCCTCCCAGGACCGTACAGTGGCAGAGGATCGTGATTTTCCAGGAATTATGGGAACAGTCATTTTCCATTATGTCGATGCTAAATGAGGAGTGACCTGCGGGAGAGGCATGTCTGACCCATGTCAAGACAGTTCCTGCCAATTTTGCACAGAGAACTTTGCAGATCAGTTTTGACTTTTAAGATACTGTCGTGACAGAGAGAATAAATGGATCCAGTTGCACCGCATAACCTTGTTGAAGTAATCTTCTTCTGAAGCCGATGTTCCAAGTCAGTATAATTAATCAAAGACAATGATGTCAATGAGGGCTCCAGTTATGAAATTAGAGGCACGCTGTCTTCCATTACTGTACAGCTTATAAGTGCATTAGGAGGGAAAGAGGAATAATAAACCAGGTGTGGAAACCATTAGCTCCATTCTTCATTCCAACCATTTGTGGTTGCCTTCTCTTGTTTTCAGCACAATTAAGTGTCTTGTAACAAGGCCAGAGTTGAATGCGTGAGTGTTGATATGGTAGTCAAGATTGTAAACAAGGTGTGAACAGCAACACTCGGTACAACAGTCATTTGCTCAATAATGAATGAGCTTAACAAATTAGGCTCCTTGTGTAATATTTCATTCTATTCTGTGCAATGGTCTAATGAGTGATTGTTCAATTACAATACCATTTCAGTCCTTTTATTAATAATAATTTAAAAAAAGACTCACCTGACATCCATAATTGCAAGTAAATTAGTTTGAAACTGTATATTTTTGTGTCTGTCTATACGCAGACAAAAATGGGGTTTCTAAATTATGTACTTTTGCAATCCTGTTTCTCTCTATAATCTCTAGACACACACAAACGGTCATGTTTTTGTGTTCCATTCTCATTTGTTTATTTAAGACTGGTGGATATGTGTGTTAGATCAACACTCTAAAGTATACCACAGGGGCTGAGCGGTCAGAAAAACTATTAAAAATGCACTGTGGAGTTGTTTCAATATTATCTAAAATCTGCAAGCCATATTTCTGCAAATACTGCAGGGCCATTATTTACCTGAACTACAACAAGAAAGGTTTCATTTGAAGCTGGCTTGAATTAGAGGCAGGCTTTTATTTCTAGTTTCCTCTGTTTAATCAATACAAGTGTCCATGTATCAGCATTAAGTCTCGTTACGCACCAGTTTGCCCTGTTAAAGTCACCAGATTATGCTCTCAACACTGTGGGACGTGGTAACTTACTTTTGGGAGAGAGAGAGGGCGTGTGATCAGCAAGGTACTTGATTTCACATACATGTAACATAATTCTCCAATGCACCGATGTACAGGTCAAAACAATTTGTAATACTTCAAGATGTTTACTGTACTGAAAAAAAGTCTAAGACTTCTCTAAGAAAGGCAGGCAAAATTAGGTGCATTTTCATTAACATAATTTATGAACATAAATATTTAAGCAACTTAATTCCTTACGTTTACCAAGCAGTTTAGGTTTGTTCATACTTTACATCTGGAGCTATAGCACAAGTAAGACCACAACACAACCATTATTGTTTTAACCGTTTTTACATTCTTCCTTCACTCATTGATGCAAAATCAGATCAAATGAACTTCTAATGAGTTTTATGCAAACAAAACCTCTTGGATATACTGTAAGTTCTAATGAAATCTAACATTATATGTCTTTGAGTGGTAATATATATAATGAATATCTTCTGCATGAGGTGCCACTTTTGTAGAATACATGTCCGTCAAATGACACGCTACAGCAACAGGTTCAATCTCCTGTGGCCAGTAGTTGTCAAAATGCACTCCACATAAGAGCGATGTCTGAAAGAAAGCAACGTATCCTAAAGAAATCACTGAGAGCATGTTGACATTTTACACAATACACATGTCAATTTGATATATGAACTGCCAATGTATCACGTTTTATTTTCAGATGGCTGCGTGCAACGTTTGTCAGGGTTTTTTTCAGTAAAGAGTTCAACTTTCAAGTTTCAGTGGGTTTCATACTAAGACAAGGTTTGTGAGGCAAAACATAAAGCTAATCAGCAACCTCTCATTAAAGCGTCACTAAATAATACATAACTTTGAACTTCTGTGGGAAATCATGGCAGTGACAGGTCCACAGCACAGTAGCACACAGTGGTTTGACAGCAATAATAAAGTCTTAGTTTTCACTAAAGAGATGAGTAGTCTAGATAATTAGTGCATGCATCAATAAGAACCGTCTGGTGTAGAGGTAATCTATCACCAGGCAAATAATTACAACAATTATTTTTATGCTTGAGAATCAAAGTAGTCTCATTTATCACTGTGCAGTTAAAAAGTAAAGCAT
Organism: Perissodus microlepis; assembly: GCF_051167445.1. Lineage (NCBI taxonomy): Eukaryota > Metazoa > Chordata > Actinopteri > Cichliformes > Cichlidae > Perissodus > Perissodus microlepis. The sequence continues at coordinate 25,238,529 of NC_140469.1, read as the reverse complement.
GGAGGTTGGGGGAAGAATAAAGGCTACGCTGTACTATCGATTCACTGACATTTATGAATAGCAGGATAACAGCACTTCATATCAACCTGTGATAATCACAAGTGCTGTAAGACATTCTTGGACTGTCTCTAATCAGAATTTAACTGTATTATTACAGTTTGGTGCAGGTGTGGAGGATAAGGACATCTTTTTGACTAAACATTTGTTTTCTTTCCTTCAGGTGATGAGCTCCACAACTCTCTAAGAGGGATCCTGACAGACCCGGGAGAGCTGCAGAGTTTCACAACTCACCCATTTTCCATACACGCCATCGCAGATTGTTTCACTGTGGCTCAGTTCTCGTCACTGGACTTTAACTTGGGGACCTGAACCGCACAGATCGCCAATGCTAACAAGGAACTGCCTGCTGCTGTTCCTGTGGATTCTTGTCGACGAGGGTTCGGTCTCTTATTTACGTCCACCTTTACCACCACTGGGACGGAGCAGGACGGGAAGGGAGCACACCAGGAGCTTGGTGGGCCCAATGAGGAATGGGGCAGCTGGATTTCAGCGGGTCAAAAGGGGCTGGGTGTGGAACCAGTTCTTTGTACTGGAGGAGTACATGGGGTCAGATCCGCAGTACGTGGGCAAGGTAAAAAACTTTTTTTTTTTTTCACTGTTATTTATGGTGCAGCAGAAGTCATAAATCACATAGTAAGGAGCCTAGGAGAAATTGAATTGGGAATAAATGGAGGGAGCGATAGAACATGAGGAAGATAAAATGGGAGGAAGGGAACAGAAAAAAAACCCCTCAAGTTTAGAGTAACTATAAAACTACCCTAAAACTACCAGTATTTTAGATGGGAAATATTTTATTCCTTGATGTTGTAATTAATTATTGACTATTTTAATACCATGTACTTATGCAAGTAACAGCAAATACTGGAAGTTGCCTATTTTCATTCATCCCCAAGAACTTTACCTCTTTAATCTAATAATGCTCCTAAGGCTTGTAAATCTGCTCCTATTTCTTAGTGTTTTATGATGTGACCAGCATCACGCAAGAAAAAAATCCAGACCTAATAATGGAGCTGTGCCACAAGATTTCTACGTTAGACCAGCCACACATGACATTGAAGTGGTGAAAGGTTTGATGGTGTGGTAGAAATAAATTTAAATTACAGTCCTTATAAAGCTGTCAGAACATCATAGTTATGAGCCACGGAAGATGCTGACAGCAATAAAAAGACAGCAGAGACCCAACAGCCTGATCCGAAACCAGACGGAGATATATACACATACATCCCATCAAACTCACATCTTTTTGTGTCACCTCAAACCTTGGCCGTCCCCGCTTTTTAGCACAGGATTTCTTATTCACTGTTCTGGCTTAAGACATTCGTAAGCAAACTCTGTGGGGGTTTAAGGCTAAAGTTGTAATTTGGCACTCCAAGCTTACATGGGATAATAGTAAGACTGACTTATCTCCCTCAGTGCCACTGCAATCAGCCCTGACAAGCCACGCTGTTTGTGGAAGTCTCTGAGGCTAAAGCAGGGACAGGGAAGCAGCTGTCTACTGCACTCCTAAATCACTTAATCCTGGGCGGCTGCTCTTCTTCAAAATAATTGACTGATTCTTCAACATATGAAAAGCATTTGGAGATCCTCGGACCTTTGTCGGGAAAATCTTAAGGGAGAGGATTTCCTTTGAATCTTAACCTTTTTATTGTACACTGTTAAATGGCACGGGGAACGCTGGAGTGGGTTACCATTTACACACACTTCTGTGATATCATATTGAACGGTAATGTGAGAAATGTTCAAACAGAGAGCATACTAAGAGATAAAGATGTAGGTGAAAGGGTTCAAGGACCTTAGGAAGCAGCTTTGTTTACAGGGCACATTAATGGACTATAATTGACCATAAGTCTGCAATGAATGCGTGTTCTATATTACATCAATATCTAATGTGGTAATGTTTTCACTTTAGAGTGTACTCATGATTTCCAGCCAGTGACCTGCAGTGAATTGGAGCTCAAGACACTTTTGTTTTATCCTCTGTGGCAGAAGTGTCCTTCTGGACCAATTCAAGTAGTAATTATCTGACAACAGCCTCTAAAGAGAGGCAACAGAACCCAAGAGGAAAAAGTTTAGTGAAGCAGCTGAAGCAGTTTGGGGTATTTTTTTTAACATATGCTAAGTAATATAGAAAGCACAAGTAGTGTACATGTGACTAGTTTATCCAAATGCACACCTATAGCTCAAAAAGGGTATTTTAATGAGACATGGTTTGTGTGTATGTTACCCAGCATTTATTTAGGTATATAACATACACAGTGCTGTTATTATTCATTACTTTTTGTGTTTTTATTATTATTTTTGTTGTTTTGCCTTTATTCGATCGCTGCTGCAGAGATATATGGGAAATGTGGGGAAAGCAAAAAGGAGAATGGAACATGAAAAGGAACCAGGAACTGAACTGAATTCTGAATACAGCGATCACTATACTTTAGTAGGTGATTGTTAAAAATGCTGTCATAAGAGATTTATCAACAATGGACTAATAAGGGGGGGGGGGGGGGGGGGGAGTATTCATTTCTGAGATTATAAGGTCCACTTGTATGCACCATGAAGCCTGAAGCTCTTCTCTGTACATAGCAAGGCAGATTTCAGAATTTTACATGCCGCACCCCAATTTATCAAGGAGATGATTAATGCAGACAATTAATCTTTTCTTTTTAAGTTTAAATGGCACGATCTGACTGTAGGAACAGCGCTCACAGAGGAAGCTCAGAAAAAGGTACTTCTGACAGCAGGAGGAGAACGACTTGCATCCATGCATGTGTGAGACGAATGACAAACACTAATAAATCCTGACCCTATTAGCAATAATCAAAATCTATTTCGAGAGCATTAAATGCATCACTGCCAACTGTAATTTTGACAGCCAAATCACTACTAATTAGTGCTGGCCAATAAATAAAAAAACAAAACAAAACACGAGTCACATTACAAACAAGGTGTATTTCTGCCAGTTGTTCTGACAGCACAGAACGCAGACACGTATCAGACGAGGAATGGGGACATTGCCAGTACTGGTGTTATGGATCAGTAAGTTTGCCTATTAACTAGTGCCTTCGCCTAAACACACCAGCTGTTTGTGGAGAAGGAAGATGTTAAAGCACAGCGGGATAACATTTAGTTGTGCTTACATCTGCCTTGCTGTACGTCAAATTGTCAGAACACGCTCACCTCAGTTTTAGACTTCACCAAACCAATATCAGCGCCAATGCAATCGGCACAAACATAACTGGATAACATGCAATTCCACCTGGTTTTACTGCTTGACTATTCCCACTAAAATAACTCATGTTTCAAAGCATCTGACAGACATAAATAACCAAATCATTTTGTGTATCTCAGAATATCCTGCTTCTTCTATTATATTGGTAAATGTATTTATTTTTCCTAGTTGCAAATCCATTTAATAATGATGCAACAAACCTAATTGGGCATTTCTGTACTTCTACCTGGGGCAGCATGTGCATGGTGATTAGTATCGTTACTTTACAGCAAGAAGGTCCTGACATCTGGCCGGGCCCTTTCTGTGTGGAGTTCAGATGTTTGCAAGGTTCTCTCTGGGTACTCTGGCTTCTGCCCGTAGTCCAGTTATTGGTTTTAGGTGGTTCTAAATATGCCATGGGTGTGTATGTGACTGTAAGTGTCTTCCTCCATGTGTTAGCTGTGACAGACTGGCGATCTGTGGTAGCTGGGATGGGCTCCACCCCCCCGCGACTCGGATAAGCAGAAGAAGATGGATGGATACAGTTACCTGATATAACTGATATAAAAAGATGATTCACTGGTCCAGCTTTAGTTTGCTTGATTTAATCCTGTCTTAGTGGCTTACATAAGGTTTAGCTAGAGTAACTGAAGGTCTTTTAAACATGATATAATACTAAAAATAAATAACAAGGTTCTGGGTGACAGACTTATGTAGATTTGTGAGACTAGGTTGTCTGTAAAGGGCAGAAGAAAAACACATGAAAAAAGAAAAAAAAAAAAAACATCAAATGCTGCCTGATCTATTTTGGATTAATGAGTGCAAGCAAAGCAACATTTCTTTTCTTCTGCACCACAAGCAGAAAGATATGCCATGTCTGCATTTTCACTTGTTCTGTTATTATCAGATGAGTACAAAATAAAGAAAATGAATCTACACTCCGGCTTATATACCGTTTAATATATGCCATCTAAATTAAAAATACAAACTGTATAACTGTGTGTGACAAAAAGAAGAACTACCGAGCTATAATATTCACACTGTTTTTATACACGTCATATATCTTAATATTTAGATAGGATTTTATACACTCCAACACTAACAGCTACATACTCGGGAACTTAAGGTATGAGACACTAAACGTGAGAGGAATGTTAGAAACGCTACAGTCACAACTGCAGGTTCACCTCCACTACTTACTTAATTACCCCGATTTCTCCCAGAGGTGTAAGTAAGGTCACAGGATTCAGCAAGGTCTTTAGCACTACTACTACTAGTCCCAACTGCTTGTATTAACAAATGCTCTGAGTTCTTGCATTTTTTTTTTACTTTTCTACATACAATCACAATGCTTTATGGACTTTTTTCTATTAAAGATGCACTTACAGTGAATCACATTTACATTTGAAAAAGTAAAAAAAAGGGCATGTTAATACCAGATTTGATTTGTAGTGTAAATAAAGGAAACATAGTCTGCCAAGGATATTATAAAGGTTTTAAACCACATTAACATGTCATGCTCATTGTTCACTTTTATGGTGAGGTTGTTCTCAGCAATGTGAAGAAACAAGCTTTAATGCCATAAACAATAAACATAAAAGTAAAACAAATATATTTTCACCATCTTTCTCTGCTGTTTATAACGATAGCACATATTACGATAGCACGTATTGTGTCAGCGTTTGTTTGTACAGCATTGTTTCTTTGCTGTTCTATTAGTATTTTCACAGCACTTTTCATTCACTGAATGGTTAGGCACCTAAATTTAAATTAAGTTTTCCACAGTGTAATTGTCTACTAACGAGACTGCATCATCAATGTGGTTTCATTCCCTCAAATTTAAAGTAAAACACTGCACCAACAATACGTTTGCAGAGACAGTTACTGAAAGTTGCACCAGCAGGTAGAGCTTGTCACTAACAGAGGGACAGTTACAACACCAGCTGTGGTGGCCACGTCATCTTCTTGCTGACAACTTGATATAACTACTGTAATGTTTGGCACACATTGCAAATTTTTTCTTAACTCTGATGCGTTGGCTGTTTCGATGTTTCGAAACTCGTGTATATTCAGTATCAGTCCAGTGCAATTAAAACATGAGCTGGAGGGGAACTTCATGTGCTGACCCAATGTAGCAAATAGTAAATTAATTGATTAATCTCTATCGCTAAACTATAACCAATAGAAAGGCATGATCACTAATAAATGCAACGCTAAATGTTCATTTGCATAGTGATAAATTTACTGCTAATGTCAATAAGCTGCACCCCTTTCAATGCAACCATCAATAAAATCCTAACGACACCTAACCATGCACTTAACTCAAGAATATCCGTGAAGAAAATTTTAAGACTCATGTTGACAACATCATTATTGCAGTTTAGCAACGAAGCCCGGAGGGCTCGTGGGGGTTAATATAACAACCCTCTGTACCCTCAATAAGATAATGCTGAGGCCTTTCGTGTGCCAAGCAGTGATTATCTGACGTAAAAAAAAAAAAATGTAATCAAAACCCAATGTATCTCTTATTTTTGCCAACCAGACTGCTGGGATTTTTCTAACTTGATGCTCCAATTTTATATAAAGTCACGCATATTGTGAGTACTTTATATTGCATTGCATATGGATGCTCAAGACAATATGCTTATATACAGTTAGAGGAAGGTGAAGAGAGATTATTACACTGATACTAAATTAAAAACTTTGTTTTCAGTTTTTTCAGTGCAACATTATCTAAGAATTGTAACTGAGTACTGGCCCCAGATAAGAAATGTTTTCATGTTATCAAATCCATCTGAACTGTACGCCTGAATTTTTGTTGTTTTTTTTAAAAAAATCAAGCAGTGCACTGTAAAATGACAGTATAAAGCTTGTGACAGTGGATGCTTTTGCAAACTTGATTCACATGCAAGATATTTTTTTTTTACCATGTATTCATTCTAAGAGATAATTAACCAGTTGTACTGAAGATGAAAAAAAAATAGACATGATAGGGAATCCACTATTTTGTCTTTATGCAAGTCATGAGAAAATGACAACAATTGAATGTGTTGCCAATGACAATCTCAAAAGATACTCAACAAATTATACACTTGGCAAGAAAAAGCAGACAGGGAATTGCTTTCATTAAAAAACAAAATAAAATTTAAAAAAACGCAGCAACACGGTGGCACAAAGCAAAGAAAAAATATATGCAGTGCATGCAAAGACATGCAGGACATGCCCCAATGCCCTGCTTTTCACACTTGCAGACAAAAGGTCACTTATTTACATATAAGTCAATAAGCCTCTTTTTCTAGAAAGGGCAGAGCTGTTTCTCCCACAACTTGTTTGTTTCCTGCCTGACAAGGAATGACCATCCTTCTTTTTATTGATGGCTCTACCTCCCAGTACCACCCCACACCTGGCTGAGATTTATTACTGATGTGAAGCCTGCAATTTAATCTTTCAATGAGGACCCATAAGAAGGACATAAAAACCTTTTCAGCAAGACTTATGCACCAGACTCAACAAAGAGAGCGATTCCATCAGCTGACCATATGAAATTTACAAGCCTTACTCTGCGATAGTATGTTCCACACTGTTAAATACAGTTTGTTTTAAATGCTATGGAATTAAGCTGTAAAGCTAAAACCTGAAGACGGCCATATAAAAGCAGCAAACCTGTTTACATCATTTGATGATGACAGCCACTGCTGTAAAATACTTGGGATAAAATACTTTGATTGACTACAAGGCAAGCGAGCGGATAATTAACTTCAACTCCAAAAATCTCAACACTGTTTTGCATGAAGCTATGAAGACTGGTAGCCAGTGATCAACAGCTAAGGAAAGCTACAATTTGAAGAGTCTTTCAACAATACTGTTGAATAGTGCATGACTTCTATGCAGTATGTCCAACTTGTACATATGCTCCCTACCCGTCTCTGAATTCACCTCTGAATTCAAGTTTGCCACCTTTTTAATTCACTGTCACATTCTGCATAATTTGAAAGGATTGCTCTCCTGAAGAGTATGCATGGAGTGTGTCGGTGAGTCAGCTGCTCGTTACAACATATTAAGAGGTTGAGAGCATTTACAATTGTAATGTACGTTAGTGATGAATGTTGCAGGGATTTCTGAAAAGAACAGCTGAAATAAAAGCTAATGATGCCATTCATCTGTCCTGCCAAAGTAATATATATTTCACATATTTTGTCCTCATGGGTAATGGGCTTTTTCCCCTGAATTGCTTAGGCCATATATCCAAATGGTGCACTAATGCCCCAATCAGTATCACTTTATACCATAGTCCACATTTTCTATGTTTACAATGACACTGATGGGCAGTATTGTTGGCACTGTAGGCAGAAAATCGCATTGTGCATGTCATATCACACATCAATATATCGTTTAATCATGTGTGATATGAGAAAATGGAATGCAGCCTTAACCCTGTTTTCTGGGATCAACAGAATCATATATATCAATGTTTTATTTTAAAAAAAGAAGAAAAAAATCAGTACTGCATAATGTTATTTGCAAAAGTATACAACCAGTAATCTTAGCACGAGTTCCTCAGATTCTTGGCCTAGGAAACATTTACATCAAAAACAATTTACAATTGACCCATTTACAAATGGTAAACGCAGTTGTCTCAGTTCTGACTGCTGCTGTCGCACACCCACGACAATATCTGTCACTGTGTTATTGCCTCTTGCTTTCGCTCTCTCCCTTCCTCACACGTGTTTTCTGAGATTGCGTATCTACCAGTATAGCCTCCTGTATGAATATCTTTTTTTTTTGTTAGCTTTTCGTCCCCATTACCTGACTGAGGTATGACACAAACCAGACAGGGAGCTCTGAGTTGTCAGCAGCAAAGAAATAGCTCGGAGGCCAGTATCGATCGGCTATAATAAGCTTGCAGGATTTGGCATAGTATTTTCCTTTCATCAGCTGCTGCTCACCAAAATTACCTGCAAAAACTTACAATGCAACCAGGAGTCATCATGTGCCCTGACAATACACAAACTTCAAGCCACCTGCAACATACCCCAATGCCAACAGACTGCCATACTGTCATCATACTCCTGAGTTGCTAGGACAGTGGTTGAATGGCTGAACTGAATGGTGGTTTCAGACCTTATCTAATGAATACAAGACAGCAATAGAACAGGGGCGCATAAGAGCAGTGGAATGTTTTACTCTCATTAACAGTGCACAGTATAAATTCTGACAGGTGACATATAGAATATGCCCTGGTCTTGCTCAAAGCATAATTCACAATTAAATATGGATTAGAATCAATTTATTTAATAAATATAAAGTATAATAAATATGCAAAGAAGAGCTTTGTGATACCAGTCAGGAAGCATGTTTCGCTTGTATACCACGAAATGTGAATAATCCACAGAGACATTTAACTGCATTTAAAGACAAGAAGAGCAAGTACATTCTAACTCTTTTCAGACTTGTTTACAGTTTTGTAAATGCACTCAGTGGTGCGGGATTGCTGGACCATTCAGGGAACAATGTTGGCTCACTATCAGCAAAGGGTTGTGGCTGTGATATGCATTCCTTAGAGGAGCTCCACATAATCCTGGTTGCAGAAATCCAATTACAGCATTTTCTACAGAGGTTGGTTACGTTCTCTGAAATCACTCAAATTAATCAATATGCAGGGTTTACTGCATTGCCAATGAGGAACCATGCACTGCAAATCCTAAAAGGAACAGGGATCACCGACCTCTTGCACAGTCAAGAATTTACTGCAAGGCAAATTCCAAATATGTGACTATTTTACAGCCGGTAAGATGAGCTACCATTTCCCATCATTTCTGCTAGTAGTTGAGTAGTCTGAGTCAATATTAGTATTTTGCCCTGATGATTAATAGATGAGTAGTTGCCTTAGCCATATTTGTTTTCAAAGCATTGCTGGCGCATTGGCTGCTCATCATTTCCTCAATACTGTGGAAATTAAAGGTTTAACCCTAAACCTAATCTTTTTTTTCCCCTTTAAAAGCTATGCCAACAAAATCTGAACTGCTTCGGGATCACTGAAACATTTGTCTGACAGTCTGTGAACACTAAAGGACATTAAAGAAAAAAAAAAGAAAAAATGAAATGTAAACAAATGAAATGTAAGTGCAGTGACAGTGTGAGCTTGGATGGCAACAGGAATCTCATTTCAGCTCCACACACGAGCAGTTTCTTTTTATAGCTGCCATGTCACCTGATACCTTGAGCAGAGAGTTTTACTAATTGTGCTTAACATGAAAAATGGAGAGGAAGGATATCATCACAAGCCAGCTCTTATTCACTCATTCTCCACAAGTTAATTTACTTAATGTGTGCAAATGAAATAATGGCATTACTGAAAACTGTAACTGTTTTGTTCATGTGTTAGAAATTGGAAGCAGTGCTACAACAATGGAAGGAATTTTCCCGTCTCTATTTTTAAAAAGCCGTATTGTTAAAAAGGTTATGGATACGATCATGTCTCTTGTCTTGTGGGTGTTTTACAGCTTAAACAAAGCATTTGTCTCCCTTCTTATTAATGGACTTTCTTTACATAATTGATTACCATTCTTAGTGCAATGGAATTTTTAATTAATATCAGTCAAGTTTCACTTATAATTAATGGGGCAATGTGCCTGTTCATTTTGCATTTGCATTTCTTTTTCATCTCCAATTCTGCAGCTCTGAATCAATGTGCAGGTTCCTCTCTTGGGTACTTGTATTGAATAAACTACAAATGTGAAAAATATTCTTTTTATGCCAATACCCAGAAGAGGCTTGTTTTTCCCCACTCTCTTCTTAGTTAAATGACAATTAAATATAAACTCTCATAAATACAATGTGATTATTTGCTCAATAGTACACAAAAATATGAATGTGCCCACAGTAGTACTGTGTTGACTGATGATAGGGCAGCCTATTGAGTCATTAGTATATTGATTAAATACCATCACATCACAAAGTAGAGTGCATGGAAGCTATCGCAAACAACTAAACAACCTTAAGCAATCTGAAACAGTGCACCGTAAGAGATAGTGGTGTGAAGATGTTGGCTCAGCACTACTGACTACAGACTTCAAGTGCTCCCTGTTTTGTTCACTGGAACTGTGGCAGATAAAGTTATGTAACTGCAATCACAATGTGCGATTCATGTGTGATCAAAACAATTATTTTAAAATTCATTATCACATTTACATTGCTTGTTTCAGAACCTGTATTAGACGATGATGACTGAACACAGGTGTTTGTGCTGAGTGCGACCCTGTATGTTTCCTGTCAGCAGAGGTGGCAAAAGTACAGACATTCTATACTTAGAGGTACAAGAAGAAGTGCAGATACTAGTGCTAAAAACCACTCCAGTAAAAGTCCAAGTACTGATTCAATTTCTTTACTCAAAAGTAAAAATGTACAAGCTCTCAAATGTAATCAAAGTAAGAAAGTAAAAAGTTGCTCTTTGGGGGACATATCTATTTTTGTGCAAAGCTAACTGAACCTTGTGCTGTATTAACATAATGATAAAATAATATCAGGAGATGGGAATGGAAAAACTTAAGTCCAAAAAAATTAGCTGTAGTGGCTCAGCGTGGGGAAAAGGATCTCACAGTAATTTCTACTGAGAGCTCCAGTAGATTTTCTTAATGTACAGGTTGTGATCAGCTGACCTGCTTCTCTCTGTGGATGCACACAACTGAATTCAGCAAGATGTCAGCGGATGTTTCATGAGTTGTCTTGGCCGATTTCCATCCTCACTGCCAGTACACTGTTTATGCTGTATTTTTTCTAGACAGTTTAAGTTGGTATGACGGTGGAATTCAGTCAGTGAATCTAAGCATCATCTGCTAAAATTCATATGAATCTCTGCTACACTTGTAACTCTGACCATGAAACCACAGCCGCTGTGCACCGCACGCTGTTCTTTACTTTAAATCCATCACAGTACAGCAAACTAACCTGTTTAACCTTCACTATGCACGGGATTTTCATGCAAACTTTAAATTGCAATTAGTCTAGTTTGATTTATAGCATGTTCCACATTATAAAAAAAATCAAAACATAATGTCACATGTACAGACCCAATAACCGATTTAAAAACATGAGGACTTACATGTAAGCTTTAATTTTCCAGTTTATCAGATACCACAGAGCAGTTCTTACCTTTAAATATATTTCTTCTTCCGCTCCTGTCCTGTTTTTCTTATCTTTCTCCATCTCTGAGTGAAGTTAGCGGTCTTTCTTTTCTCTCCCTGTGAAATACAGCGGCTTTAGCTAGCAACACAATGTGCGACAAACCCCACATGAACAGTTTGTCTTTGCTGAAGTTTGTTGAGCTGACAGAAACATTGCGTTTGAAATTACCTGACACTTAAAACAGGTCACTCCTTTTATGCTCGCTCCTCTTCAGTAGGGCTAGTCGTTCCAGTGTTGTGGCAAAAAATAAATAAAAACACCAACCCACTTTTAGCCCCTTAATTTGCCACACATCTCTTTTTATGCGACGTCCTCTGGCGATTAATACACGAACAGGATTTCCTATCACATGTTACTGTTTAGGCTCAAATCGGTTTGAAGACCAGCAGTGACATAAAATAACTCCCCTCAAGTGCATTAAAGCAAAAGTTATGAACCTGTTTTGAAAGAGTAGGAAGTAGTCTTGTGAGATACCACGGATTTCCTTTCCGAACCGATACCAAGTCACATTCACGGTGCTATCAACGATACTGATCCGATACTTTGTACAAAAACTTAATGTGTTATTGTATTTCAGATTATAGCTTCATAATTATTACAGGACATCAGACTACTTGTTCTTATTGTTTAATTATGAAGAATTATCAAATTTAAAAAGAACTAAAGTCGTGTGTTAATTGATGCTATTTGAACAGTTATCTTGTCATTTAACATGTATATACTTGCCTGGACATTTCAACAAAAACATTGCTGTGCCTCACTACAAATTTTGGTATCGATCCAATGCCAAGTAAATACAGGGCCAGGATTGCCGATATCAGTACAAATTATTTTAAGTTATTCAGTCAGCTAATTGGGGGAGAGTAGGTGCCATGACTTATGAGATAAATTCTCAGTTTGCAAATTCTGCACAGTTTTAATCACCACTATATCACTGTGATTGTTACTTTCCACAATAATTAGTTAACACAACAAAACACACCGTTCAGCTTTTCATGTGTTCTGAGACTGGGTTTTTGTTGACCTGGGATGTAAATATTTCTGTCTCTAAAGCGCACAAAAACGTTCAGACATTTTTTATAGTGCATGTTTGAGGTTCATTTTTTGCAAAGAAATAATTAGCACAGTTCAGTGGGCTACATACTGAACTTAATAGATAAAAGCAAAGTATCAATCCAATCGTGCTAGTACCGATCCGATACCAATACTAGAGTTGGTATTGATATTTGGATTGATAAGCCCACCGCTAGTAAGTACAGATATTCACTAGGTATTCACTAGGGGTGGGTTTAAAAAATCAAATCGATTTTAGTTTGAATAATGCCATATCGATTCATTAAAACCTGAATTGATTTTTAAATATAAATGTATTTTTCAGTAACACCACAATCCTGAAAGCCGACATCTCACAGATTCTGAAGCTGCAGGTTTCGTCAGTCTCCAAACAAAACTCACTGAACCAGCAGCAAAAGAAGATCAACACTACACTTCACGTTTGAAAGACTTTGCTATGAATTCCCTCTTATTTTTGCTTTTACTTCCTGCACAGCTCTCTGTCAGTGTACTTAGAGACCAGTTTACCATCAAAAATCTCTATTTTCTGCATTATTCTCTTGCTTATTGTGCTTTCGTGCTGATTATGCGCCAGTCTACCGTTGTGTACCGTGCCTTCGGGAGCTGTTTTTCTTTTGTTTTCCCAAAAATGACCTCCAACAAGAAAGCCTCATTTCTGCTGTTCAATACCAAAGAAATGTAAACTTAAACAAATTATGTCAAATTGCAAAACGCTTAGCTGTGTCTCCAACAAAATATCTGTAACTTTGCCCTGCTTCACTTCAGCAGCATCAGGTACTGTTCATATGTTGATTCATGGTTTTCTTCTGTTTTTGATTTCCTGTGGAACATGTTTAAGTTGGTTATCTGCCATAAAAAGCCAGGCCAGCAAAGTCTTCTTCATGGTTTTCCGTGTTTGATCCTCAGTTGCTTTAACACAAAGGCATCTGCTGTGATGCTAACTTTGTTTTTATACATGGATATAAAAATCTGAATATGTCTGATCATCCATACACTAATGAATGATCAGAATTATGATATTTCTGACTGTCTGAGTCAAAATTGAATCGAATTGGGATCTTGTGAATCTGAATCGAATCAGTTATAGAAATCAGTGACGATACCCAGCCCTAGCATTCACTCGTACGTCAGATCATTGCATTCAGGTGTTCCAGTCACCTTCATGGCACAGGTAATATAAAGGACTTAGGCATGCAGAGTGCTTCTAAAAACATTTTCGAAAGAATGGATCACTCTCAGGAGCTCAGTGAATTCCACTGTGGTATTGTAATAGGAAGCCACATGTGTAGCAAGTCCAGTCCTAAAATTTCATCACTGCTAAATATTTCACAGTCAACTGTAATTGGTGTTATTATAAAGTTGAAGCGATTGGGAACAGTCGTAAATGTACGTCACACGCATCACCAACACTAACAAAAAGCGTCAGGTATAGTGGTGTAAAGCATGGTGCCACTTGACTCTAGAGCAGCGTTCTCTGATATACCATATCACTGGCAATCTGATGTCAGTGGTCTCGGTTTGGCGATGCCAGGAAAATAGTGCGTGTCTGACTCCAATGTGCCAAGTATAGTTTTGGTAAAGGGGAGATTATTGTGTGGGGTTGTTTTTGCAGGAGTTGGGCTCGACCCCTTAGTTCCAGTGAAAGGAACTGTTAATGCTGCAGCTTAACAAGACAGTTTGGATAATTTCATGCTCCCAGCAGTTTGGTGATGGCCTCTTCCTGTTCCTAAGCAGTCCTAAAACAAGTTTCAGACTAGCTGCCTGAGATTATACCCTTGGTTTGAACTTATAATGGTGAAATGAGTTGTTCGATTTCTAATATACACAGGGCTGATGTGGTGATAGTTTTAGAAAAACTGAAAGAATGCAGAATGCCATGGAGACATGGCCATGGAATAATATAAAACTTCCAAAGCAAATATAAACAGAGCAGATGTTACAGCAATCATGTAGTTTAAGGAAAAGCACAATCTCTACCAAGGATAGGGCAATAAAATCTTTAGTTAAGCTCACAGTGTGTACAAAAACCCTCTTGCGGAAAACATTTAAGTGAAGAATTCCCTCCCCAATTTTGAAATATGTATTTCAAGCCCTCGCTGGTCACTGTTAACTTAATTTCATCTTCCCACAATTGGAAATCCGCTGTAGTACAAGTGATTTCATAAACCGTTTGAATAGATTTTGAATGTTTACAAGATTGCAAAACAGGACAGAAGGTGAAAGATGCATGAACCATAGTTACACAAAACCCTTATTCATCTTGTACTCTTCTTGATGCTCTGTTACTGTCCAACTAAAACACCAGGTACTAGAATACACAGTGTTTTATTAAAGACCAGCAAACTCTGAAGCACAAATTCCTGGGGAGCACCTGAGGGCAACAACACTTAAACCATACTGCTGTCAGTCAAAAGATCCACAAGAAATGGCTGCCTTTCATTTGGCTCAACAAAATACAATTCTCCACATAAGAGTGCGAATATCCACAAAGGACTGTGTTTATACCCTAGGCCCTAGGGTATCTGAATGTAGTTTAACCCGCAGACATGGTACTGTGTTACATATAGCATCAGAAAATGATAAATAACTGTAATCATTACTGCTCCAAAAAGTGCTGCCCAGATTTTGTGATGAAGACAGTTTAATTAGAGAGGAAGCTCTCTGCCCAGCTGATTTTACAAGAGCCTGATGCATCCTACAACAGCGGAGACAAGAAGCAGAGAACTGCAGCCAGGAACATCGTGGCAGGTTTACTAAATGATGAAATGCACAGCCAAGCACAATGGCCAAAGTAAGAGCACAATGGCTTAAACCAAAGTAGAATATAAACAAAGGGAAATAAAACAGCCCAATTATACTTTATAAAGACAGAAAACATATCAGGAAGCCTATTGCATCTAGGTGCATAGGTGCATCTGCACCTATTGCCTTTGCATCCTTAAGCAAAGCCATCACAGAATTTCCCACATGGATTCTACGTTTTACAAATCAATAATCCGAATAGAGAAAAAGTAAACCACATTAAAGCCATCTTTTTTCATAGCCACTGAAACCAAAACCCTTCTGTCTTTTCTTGATTTTTATAATTACTGATTCACATTTTACATTTTTGAGACATGGCATGACTCAAAATGATATCAATGAAATCATAACAACTCAAACTATTTCATCAGCTTCTCTGCTGCAATAAATAAATGTCAATTGGATATCTGAAAAAGCTGAACAGATGGGCCAAAACCATGACGCACATGCTGCACAAGCCTGCACACATGCTAGCAGGAAACAAACAAAATTCAAGTGTACATGAAACAAATCTCACAGAAGCTATAAGCAGGACATCAGCCAGGCATAATGGCACAGCAGCCTATAGCCAAACAGCACAGCAAAAAGTAAAATAGATGATTATAGATAATAAATAAGAATATTCCTCTTAAATGTTTTAGGTCAGATGCAAAAAGAAAGGAAGAAAGAAATCAGACAAAAAAACAGTAATGATTTTAATTAATTAATTAATTTTGGACTTGAGAAACCTGGTGAAATAATTGACATACACTGGCAGTCAATACGTCGTTATATATTATGCATCACCCAGCCCTTGCACTCATACACATACACAGGCAAAAGTAAAACTGCAGCCAGCCTGAGATTGACAAATGGCACAGAGGCACAATGGCACCCAGAAATGGAGAAAATGACAAATGGAGTCACTGAATCATATGCTATATTTTGTAATCACAGTGTTTTCTTTAATGTGGTGTTTAATACTGTATTTTCATCAAACCTAGAACTCCTCAGGTCTTTGCAGTCCTCTGGAATGTTGCTATGAGGAATATATTGAGATGTCCCACTGACATTCACCTCCACACCCTTCATATGTTTTGGTGGACAATGCTTTTCTTTAAAGCTCCCAAATGAACTCATGTTACTCCATTTAGCAGCAAAGCATTGTAACATTAAGCAAAACTATTCCTAGTTTCTGATGGCATAGGTGTGTGTGTAAGTGTGTGAGTGTGCTTTTCTTTTTAAGCTGCTAATTACTTGGCATTTTGCACATTAAGTTCTATTGACTTCATCCACAACATCTTCCAGTTACCGTCTATCATTCCATCCATCCAACCATCCTGTTAACCAGTTCAAGATCGCTGGGGACTGGAAGCTTTCCCAGGTAGGGCACACCCAGGACAGGTCACCAGTCTGTTGCCTGGCCAGTTCAAAATTTATTTTTTAATTTTTTAATTCTGTGTGGTTGCTTTGTCTGTCTTCCTGCAAAGTGATTAGGGTTACCCTGTAGTTCCCAAAGCGAGGCTCCTTCCTTATCAACATATCTTCCAAACTAGAAGTTTCCACCTGCAACCCCGTGTCATTGCCCATTGGGTTGAGTGCAGGCACTCATCCTCAAATGAAATTAAGATGCATTGTTAAAGTTTTAAAAATGAGTTTTTCTGTACACTTACAGTGCTGCCCTGTAGGCGGATAGCAATAAAAGAAATACCCCAAAGCCTTTTACAATGTTAATTTGAGACACATGAAAAATCACAATTAATTATCATTAAAATTAAGAGACCCTCTGGGATAAATGAAACTGCTCAACCATTCAAGCATGATTGGAAAGAAGTTTTCAGTTGCAAATACTGACACTATTGTTTCATTGTCAGCGCTTGCAACAAGTTTTCATTTCATTCTATTTAGTTTTAATACTTTATGACAGGCACGTTACGACATCTCTTTCTTTCAATGACTGAATTCTCTCCATGTGGAGACACTTGATCCACTAGTTTCTCTTCATTATAAGACCAACATGTCCCTCAGCAAGAGGGCCTTCAGCCAATAAACGTTACCATCTTTTGCTTTAACTCACATGTCAGTTAGTGGTTAAATTGACATAAGATGGTAGTTTTAAATTAACAGTAGTACATAAGGGTATAATATAAGCACAGCACACCTGCATATAGGAAACCAAGTAAAAAGGTACTTTGAAAACGTTAGTTGTGGCCCACATTCTGCTACATCATGATATACAGGGAGTGCAGAATTATTAGGCAAGTTGTATTTTTGAGGAATAATTTTATTATTGAACAACAACCATGTTCTCAATGAACCCAAAAAACTCATTAATATCAAAGCTGAATGTTTTTGGAAGTAGTTTTTAGTTTGTTTTTAGTTTTAGCTATTTTAGGGGGATATCTGTGTGTGCAGGTGACTATTACTGTGCATAATTATTAGGCAACTCAACAAAAAACAAATATATACCCATTTCAATTATTTATTTTTACCAGTGAAACCAATATAACATCTCCACATTCACAAATATACATTTCTGACATTCAAAAACAAAACAAAAACAAATCAGCGACCAATATAGCCACCTTTCTTTGCAAGGACACTCAAAAGCCTGCCATCCATGGATTCTGTCAGTGTTTTGATCTGTTCACCATCAACATTGCGTGCAGCAGCAACCACAGCCTCCCAGACACTGTTCAGAGAGGTGTACTGTTTTCCCTCCTTGTAAATCTCACATTTGATGATGGACCACAGGTTCTCAATGGGGTTCAGATCAGGTGAACAAGGAGGCCATGTCATTAGTTTTTCTTATTTTATACCCTTTCTTGCCAGCCACGCTGTGGAGTACTTGGACGCGTGTGATGGAGCATTGTCCTGCATGAAAATCATGTTTTTCTTGAAGGATGCAGACTTCTTCCTGTACCACTGCTTGAAGAAGGTGTCTTCCAGAAACTGGCAGTAGGACTGGGAGTTGAGCTTGACTCCATCCTCAACCCGAAAAGGCCCCACAAGCTCATCTTTGATGATACCAGCCCAAACCAGTACTCCACCTCCACCTTGCTGGCGTCTGAGTCGGACTGGAGCTCTCTGCCCTTTACCAATCCAGCCACGGGCCCATCCATCTGGCCCATCAAGACTCACTCTCATTTCATCAGTCCATAAAACCTTAGAAAAATCAGTCTTGAGATATTTCTTGGCCCAGTCTTGACGTTTCAGCTTGTGTGTCTTGTTCAGTGGTGGTCGTCTTTCAGCCTTTCTTACCTTGGCCATGTCTCTGAGTATTGCACACCTTGTGCTTTTGGGCACTCCAGTGATGTTGCAGCTCTGAAATATGGCCAAACTGGTGGCAAGTGGCATCTTGGCAGCTGCACGCTTGACTTTTCTCAGTTCATGGGCAGTTATTTTGCGCCTTGGTTTTTCCACACGCTTCTTGCGACCCTGTTGACTATTTTGAATGAAACGCTTGATTGTTCGATGATCACGCTTCAGAAGCTTCGCAATTTTGAGACTGCTGCATCCCTCTGGAAGATATCTCACTATTTTTGACTTTTCTGTGCCTGTCAAGTCCTTCTTTTGACCCATTTTGCCAAAGGAAAGGAAGTTGCCTAATAATTATGCACACCTGATATAGGGTGTTGATGTCATTAGACCACACCCCTTCTCATTACAGAGATGCACATCACCTAATATGCTTAATTGGTAGTAGGCTTTCCAGCCTATACAGCTTGGAGTAAGACAACATGCATGAAGAGGATGAAGTGGACAAAATACTCATTTGCCTAATAATTCTGCACTCCCTGTATACTTTTAAGATGTTACAGTACATGCCAATCACAAGTTGGAATCACCTTATATTACTAACTAAGGATAAATGCAAACACATTTTGTTGTTACAATATCTAGTTTGTGCCTGAGGATCATACTTTTATCATTATTACTTTATGTATATTAGACAATAATAATACTTTTTGCATTTTCTTTTGGTCATTGCAGAAAATATTATGTGGTTTTGTTGCCTTCCAATAGGGGTCATGTACTAACTATAATTTTCATTCATTTCTGTAGAAATAAATAATGCACCACGGGTGATAACATTATAATGCCAGGCTATGCTTGCGTGAGCTTGGGAATTTGCTCTGAATCTCAAATTACTTCTAGTGTGTTTGTGCACATGTCTGTGTGTCTTGGGTTGTTTTGAACCATAATCTACAAAGAATTCATGGCCTCATCCCACATTTACTCTTGGCTCTATGCCGGGCATTGCCATGGAAATTCACTGGAATTATCTATGTGCAAAAAGGTTAATATTTACAGGCTGAAGAAAGGCTAATTTAATCGAGGGAAACGTGAGTGTTAGAGTGTGGATCTATCCACGTGTTAGGTAGCGCCATTGTAAGAAGGTGATTACAGGAATCAGTTCACAGGTTTAAAAGCAACCAGAAATGTAGCAACCTCTATTCAGATCCCTTTTTTGATAGAATAAAAATGAAAAATATTTTTTGCCCCAAGCCACAAGTAGTTAGCTGGCTATGGAAATTCCATACCTTAGCAAGCAAAAATCCATAATCATATATGGTGATGATCACATTGCATTACAGCCTTTAAATATTTAAAAGGCTTTGAATTGTATGAATGAGCGCTGCAGTGAGGAAAACATAACTGTGTCAATAGGCTTTCGAACACCAGCCCAGAACTTGTTTGTCTTGTACAAAGAGAGCTGCCACTGTCCTGGGTTTATATACAAAGAGGTACTCTTGCTGGAGCTGTGATACCGTGAAACTGTGCTGAGTCCTCTGGTTACAAGACTTTTAAGGTGAAGGTTGAAAACAAGTATTTACTTCAAGGATTTATAGTTTGAACTTTGCTACTTGGAAAAAAAACAGAAAAAGAAACCCTCACATCTCCTGTTTTATATAAGAGAAAATTTTTTCGTCATTCATGATTAGGAATTGATCCACGATGTTGAAGAGTTATCACTGCAGCGTAATTGCACTGAGAGAATACATTATTTATGAGCGACTTAGCCTCATTAATCTATGAAATGTTCTGAAAGCACAATCATTTTATTTTTCTCATGACTTAGTGTTTTGCAGATCTGTGCAGAGAAATGAATTTGCTCTTTGATGCGCAGTCAGTTTCCTTGGCTGTCTTTGTGAAATAGTCTTCCTTGACAGCCCTTCCCCGGCGCATTCAATGAATCATTATCTGTGCCAATGTTTGCACTCAACCTGTCTTTTTTTTTCTGCTTTGTCTTGCAGCTACACACTGACCTCGATAAGGGGGACAGTGCAGTGAAGTACACTCTCTCAGGAGAAGGGGCTGGCTCCATTTTCACAATTGACCAAACAACGGGGGACATCCATGCCTTAAGAAGTCTTGATAGGGAGGAGAAGCCTTACTATACCCTGCGCGCCCAGGCTGTTGACATCAACACCAACAGGCCCCTAGAACCTGAATCAGAATTTGTAATCAAGGTCCAAGATATCAACGACAATGAGCCCAAGTTCCTGGAAGGACCATATACAGCCAGTGTTCCCGAGATGTCACCAGTAGGTAAGTAATCATTCAGAGTTACTTTTAAATACTTGGATCAGTATCATCATCGGCACACCGCAATTCTCAGCATTGAAAACTTTCTTTTTTCCACTTTGGAAACACATAAAGTTCTCTTTCGGGCGCATCTTTACAACCACAGGGTAAGACTGCTCCCCCCAACAGATTTTGACATTTCAGAGGACCATTTATTCTTGGTGTGCCCCGAGTGAATTGCACTGCTTTGTCTTTCAACGTTATCCCCAGGGAGAACAGATCAAGGTAATTCACGGGGAAAAAGGCTCCTCTTGATGTGAACTGCAATAAAACCCTCAAAGCTCCAAAATCAGCACTCTTTGGAGAATTGGTAGGAAAAACAGGAACAACGCAGCATAACCCCAGTGAACACTCCCAAATCACAGGCTGCATGGTAACTGTTTATTGTAGAATAAGAAAGAGACTTTTAAGTTTATCAAAAGAAAAACATGTTGTGACCATGGAAACAGTGTACAGATATGAAGTTTAAACAGCACCCACACACTGGATTAATGGCGTTGCTTACAAATAGCTAGTTTTTGGGCTTCTGAGGTCCAAAGAAAAGAAAGTCAAACAAGCACTGATGATTTATACTGTGACTTTCATTCTAAAGCATTAGCGAAAACTTCACTTCCCATCAGGCGACTGGATAGTACAGTTCATTTGTGAATTAAATCAGCGATTACATCTGCAACAACCCCATCCCCCACCCTGTTTGTAACACTAGCTTCCTGCTATAAGTGGAAAGTCTTAAGCGGAAACACCCCTGATGATATCATATGCAAAATGATTGGTGAAGCACCCCTGATGGTATCATCATAGTAATTTTTTCAGACTTTGCAGAGCTCCCTCAAGATCCATAGAACACATACTCCAACTGTTTTTACAGCTTGAGTAATACTCCCTGTGGTGTTATGACTAAAATGACCTTCGTGCCCATTTATTGGACTACCCATTTAACTGATAATGGCAATGTGAATAAGCTTAACCAATATGTGACTGATTACTGTTTTAGGAGAAGGCAATATCTAAATGTATAATATTCTGTGTAAAAATAGTAAGAGTATCCTATTTCTACATTGAAGAATATGTATATGTATATTTTTTTAATAATATCTAGTCCGTATAAAGGTTTAGTTGTGTGTTTGGGTGATGGAACTGTTATTCCAGGTCCCATTAAAAAGTAATGGTGAAACCAAATTGGTACCAATTTATACAGAGGGACATTACTACCAGAAATGTCTTTGTTGAGAATTCAACTGTGTGAATTCAGCCGCAGCGGCCAGTGTAAACAACAACCCACAAGGATGCCTATACTGAGCTGCAACCATTGGATTAGCATTAAACCAAATGAAGTCATTATCAATATTTATAGCAGCAAGACTTGGGTGATCAATGGGCTCATTAACTGCTACATCTCTCTTGTTGTCTTTGTTAGCAGGGCAAAATAAAAGCTTAAAGATGCTGAGCATAAACACTGTAATGGCAGATAGAGTCAAGTAATCTATTTGCCCTCGTGGTAATAATCCTTTGTTAGCTATTAGCTTATCCATGAAGTTTTTAGAAAAAGTTCATGTGCTAAAACGACTGTACCTTACTGTGCAAAAGTCACCTCTAATTTCTTTATATTTTACTCCCAAGGAGCCAGACCAAAGCACCTAGTCCAAGGGATGAATCACCTTTGTATCTACATATATATGAAAATGTAGCAAAGAACCAACTTTAAATTGTATCTTTAGCCAATATGTTACTTGCAGCCTGTCTCAAAAACTCATAATTTGTTCCAGCTTCATTAGTTCAATTTCTGAAAAATCCCAATTGCACCAACAAGATGATTTCTAAAGAGCTAAAAACTAGGCATATCTAGGCATTGTGTGCAGTGTGTCCTTAACAAATCTGAAGAAACTAGACAAGAGGAGAACAAAATTGTTATACCTAAAAAAAATCAATCTGCGTAAGATGAGCAGTATTTGAAAGTCATGCCCTTAAGAAGGTCAAAATCCAGCAAAGACCTGATGAACGACCTGAGAGATACATCTGACCCTTAAGCTGATGCATCTGCAAAGCCTCTTCAGAAAAAGTCTCAGTGGAATGGATGCTGTTGAGGTAAATGAGGAGGCTGAGGTATGCCAAATCACTGATGAAGTGGACAAAAATGGGCTGTAGTGTCAATAGGTCTAATGGAGTGATGAATCTAAATTTGAAATTTTTGGTTCCAGTTGTCATCCATATGTACAGAGTCAGGTACAAGAGTGTGTGTCTGCAGCCATTTGCAGGCCCTGACATGGTTTGGGGCTGCACTTCAGCTAGCAGTATTGGGGACCTGGTCAAAATTGATTAAGTTACAAACTACTATCAGATTTTGATCCACCATTCAATATCATCTGGAAAGTCTCTGACTGGAAATAGCTTTATTTTTTCAGCATGGCCATGCTTACAAAAGCATTGTAAATGCAGTGAAAGCATATCTGTATAGAAGACACAGTGCTTACCAGAGCTCAGACCTCAACATTATTGAACTTTAACTTAACAGAGGACATAACAAAAGGCAGTCAACATACAAAGAAGAGCTGTGTGTGTTTCTTTGAAGACACTTGTCAGGCTTGAATGTCCTTCAAGAAGCCTGGAGAACTATTCCTGAAGACTACTTAAAGAAAGGACAAGAAAGTTTGCCTGAGAGAGTTCAGGCTGTGTTGAAGATTAAACGTGGCGATACCAACCATTGACTTTCAAGCTCGTTAAAATCCGTTCTTGCCTTATATACTGTTTTTCCATGCACCAGAGTTCTTGACTGATGCTCACTGTATTCATTCTCTTCTTTTTTTACTTCATATTTCATTTCAGTGTCATTTGACTTCCTCTACACTCTACTGAAACACATCATCGTCATTTTTTTGAATACTGACTGAGGCGAATTGAATATTTAAGGTTAGATAAATATAATATATTTCCTTTTTGCAAAATGTTACCAGCAGTGACCTTTGAAGTCACTTCTTTCATCGTGTTCCTACTTATGCATTTGAATTTCCATAATAATAATAATATGAGTAGAATTTATTTGATTTGTTTATAGTCCTACACCTAGGTTGGTGCCTGCTGCGTAGGTGTATGATGTGCTTAAAGCCTCTCAAACTCTCTCTGCATCTGAGCTCTTACTGAAGCGGATTTCCTCTCCTTGGATGAACAGAAAAGGTGTTAAGTGTATTATCTCATCTATTGTATACCATGTTGTAACATGATGCAGTCCTTCTCAGGTATGTCTAATCAGGCACATGTGGAGGACTGAAACACTAATCCCTCACACCATGTTTAATTCCATTGTTACCATCTCCTCAGACTGAAAAGCCTATTTAGTATACATCAAGTTCTTTATAGAGAGCTAAAATCTTAGCAGAATTCCAAGCAACTATGTAAATACAGTCCCTGTGGTCAGCCTCTCTTGATCATACTAAGTATCCGATTGTGCACAGCTATCCAGCCGTAGGCATGCGGTTGAGACGTGGACGTATGTGCACTGCGAGTGAAGCATCAATGTCAACCTGTCTGCAAGTCCTCCTAAACAATTGGTCCATCTGCACGAGAACCCCCAGAAATGAGTTGTGGAGTTGTCAAACAGTCATGCTGTCAAGGCATCACTTATTGTTTCCTCACACTAGAAACTTTTTATTAAATCTGTTTAATTCCAATGCATTTAATCAGGATTGCGTTAGTGAAATAGTGTTTTCACTGCCAGCTAGTTAAAAGGGATGAGCAAAACATCCAACAATTATTCTGTCCCTGTTACTGAAGGAGTTTGGAAGACTGCCATCTTAATACTATTCTTGCCATGCCCCTTTGTTTTCTTAATGGTTACACTGTATAATGAATAATCACGTAAGAGTTTTAAGGGGAAAAAAAATAACCAAAAACATAAAACTGCTGCTCTATTGTTAAAGAACAGCTACTTTTTAGCGATGCACAAATCAACACACACAACAAGAAAATTGAACAACTTCCCAGCACATTATTTCTCCTCTGCACTCCTCCTCATTGCTCATTGCACTCCATCAGGGGCTCTGAATGTTGCGCATTAGCTGAGGCTTTCTCGGCAGAGATTCACCATTCATTAGTGTCAGGTGAGATTGTTTAGCAAACTGATGAGGTTCAAAGAGTTTGGATCTCGGTCTAATGAAGAAAGCGATTAGATCGAGTCAATATGTCTTCTGACTCCTGTCTGCAGGGACATATGTGACGCAAGTAACAGCCACAGATGCAGATGACCCTACCTATGGAAACAGTGCCAGAGTGGTGTATAGCATCCTCCACGGGCAACCCTATTTCTCTGTTGATCCCAAAACAGGTAAAGTACTTGTGTTTTTGTTTTTTGTGTGTGCTGTGAACAGATTTAGAATTTAAACAAAACAATAATGCAATGTTTTGCAAATCTCAGAAACCTATATTTTATTCACAACAGAACATATAAAGCATATCAAATGTTAAACTGAAACATTTTATCATTTCATTAAAAAATATTGTCTCATTTTGAATTTAATGGCAGTAACATGACTAAAAAACTGGCTGAAAAACTAAGTGGTACTAAAAAGAAACAGCCAGAGGAACCTTTTGCATTAAGTTTGTATTAACTGACAACAGGTCAGTAACATGACAGGGTATAAAAGAGCTTCTTAGAGAAGCAGAGTATCTAAGAATTTAAGATCAGCAGACGTTCACCAATCTGTAAAAAAACTGCATCTACAAATTGTGGAACATTTGTAGCATAGATATAGCATTTAAAATAGTCATGATTGTGTTATGAAAATCACTTAATAGGCTCTTCCAGAAATAACTGTCTGTGTTCACACAGTTCACCATGATATCCAAAAATGCAGGTTAAAGCTCTAGCACGCAAAGAAGAAGCCTTAAGTGAAGATAATCGGGAAACACTACCTTCTTCTCTGGGCCAAAGTTTGTTTTAAATGCACTAAGTCAGGACGCTACCTGACCCAATTTTTTTCAGATATGTTGCTGCAATCAAATTCAAAATGAACAAATATTTTAATGAAACGGTAAAATGTCCAGTTTAAACATTTATGTTTTCTGTCTTCCACTGTGAATAAAATCAGGCTTTATGTGATTTGCATTGTCCCAAGAGAATTTGGTTTTTATCAAACGTGTGAGCATGTGTGACAATTTAACACTCGGGAAAAACAGGCCTCAGAATTAACCTTGGGGCAATAAGACCTGAGAATCTGAATTATTTATTTGAAGGTTTAAAATTGGATTATAGGATGTGCTACACTAAAACCAAACTACTCTAACATCAGACATTCACCTTGAATATGGTGAATGTCATTACTTTGTTACTGAATCTCAGGCAGATAGATGCTGGCTAGCCAGTGTTGTGTGCAGATAGAGGTAGGTAATTTTAACCAGTATCTATCTCGAAAAGACAAATAATTTGGTGACATTTGGTGGTGAGACATTAACAGTGTTGGTTATGTCCATCTTATTTATATGTGCGCTTTGGTCTCATGTGAAGGAAATTGCACTAAAAAGGTTGTGGAGTGGCAGCAGGGGGAGCATGGCAGATGATGGCTCTGAATCTAAAAAAAAAAATCTAAATAAAAAAATAAAGAATACTGTACTTTCATACTGCCAGTACTTGCTGGTAGTAGGCCGCTGTTGGCTTGCTATCTGGAACTGTTCAAAGCATATGAAAATAGGTTCATACATATCACACAGCCAGATGTGGTGGAATCTGTTGCTGATTATGCTGCTCATCCCAGAGCTTTACAGAGCACCTACTGTGACTGTATTTCAAACTGAAGCTGGAAAAAAATCAAACTGTTAAAGCAAATGTTTGCCCTGCTGGGTCTGCAGCTATCTACAAACGCACATAAACAAGGGGAACAAACACTGGGAGGTAAAAGGTGAGCAAAGGCAGGAGGACAACAATATACATAAATCACCATGCATGTCACAGGGAGAGACACTCTCCTTCTTCCCAAAAGAAAAAGATGACAGAAGTTAAAAAAAAATAACTATAGTCTTTGATTTGGGATTCTTACATGTTAGATGTTTGCGGATCAAATGGGACATCCTCACCAGATTGAGTGAGGAGAAAAGGAGAAAGTGTGGACCCACCTATGCTGGTTGCCTCTTTTTAGCCTGCCAACCTCCCACTGACCTAGCTATTAATCTGCAGTACAAACGCTCTCTGATCTCAGGGTCTCTGATCCTCAAGTGAATCATTATATGGCTTCACCAGAGCTCCCTATTGAATGTCAAGTGTTTCCAGTTTGTAAGATGACCTCTATTTCAGCCTTGGTCTGAGCACATATGCAGCTTCTTACACGGGAGTCAGCTGCTTAGGTGGAAATATATTGTGCTTTTTGAAGTAAATTGTGGATCTGGCATCAACTGTTTTTTTTCTGAGAATTTTATGTTCACCACTTTTTTTCCCTTTGTCTCTCTATCTCTCCATCTCTGTCTCTCACTATCTGCTCTTCCTTCTCTGCTATATCTCTTCTTTATTATCTGTATTTCTCATCAATCTTGCTGTACACCAGGGGTTATAAAGACAGCCTTGCCCAATATGGACAGAGAGGTGAAGGAACAGTACCAGGTATTAATCCAGGCCAAGGACATGGGGGGCCAGCTGGGGGGACTGGCTGGGACCACCACCATCAACATCACCCTCAGTGATGTCAACGACAACCCACCCAGGTTCTCTAAAAGTGAGTGCACTTTGCAGAAAACAACGTCTTGGCTGTTATGTAGAGCAATGATGATGGAGATGACCTTATACAGGTTCACACATTTTTTTGATAATGAAATAAACACTGTGCAATTACAACGGGGCAGGGGGTATTCATCATATGTACTCTTTGTAATTGCTTTTCATTATTTGTCATTATGCACTGTCGTAAGCAATGGCCTGTTTATTTTGCATGATTGCATCTACTGCTACTACTCCTGGCAAATAAACTGGGGTTGGTTTTATTTCGCTCATGGGGCATCCTTCTATATTTGGATCAGATTTGAGCATGTCGCTGATGCATCAGGGATTGAGCCAGTGTATTTAAACTCAGTATTTTACTCAGTATTTTATATAAGCAGCTAAACAGATTAATTCAATTGTAGCGTTCACCAGGTCATGTAAGAAGCCATGCAGGGGGGAAAAAAATCCACAATTCTGTAAAATCATTGATCTGTGAAAGCTTCTCTGCATATACTGAGCATAAATATTAAACTCTCTGCACAATGTTTTCTATTCCAAGCCAGCAACTGTATGACAGGAAAGCACAAATACTGCTCTGTATTGATGCAGACTTTTTCGGTATTTCAGGTGACACTGAATGGCCTCCTCTGAATGTAAATAGATGCAGTCAGACGGTCAAGCTCCTTTGGCTGCAAGGAAAAGCTGATATTTCCATAATGCTGTCACAGCACAGAGGTTTGGGCCAAGTATGGTGGCTCCTCTGCCCTGTCCCAAATCCTGCCTTTGTCTTCTTCCTTTTTCCATTTATATGGGGCTTGCAGGTTTAAATAATGTGCGGTGGTCATGCGTAGAAGAACTTCTTTTTGATTCAGTAATATATTGCCGTATGAACCCACCACACATCTGTCTTTCCGTTGCTTGTTATTATAGATTATGTGTTTGGGAACTGTCAATCCCCTAAACCTCTGTGATGGAAAGCCAGCAGATGCCATTACTAATAGCGGTGTATAGTACCTGCATCTGGTTTAGCTGAATTAAATCCTAGAAGCTTGTTAACCCAATGACAGTGCCACATAACAGCTGTTTGTTACCATCTAATAATTTATAACTTGATTTTTTTTTCACTCTGGGGTTTACAAAACGTTCTTGTTCTATCCTTGAAAGGACACGAACCTGAAAAGACTTTGAAATGACAGGATGTTCTTGAGAGTATTTGATTATTTATTGATTATATTTAATCGCAGCTCCTGGATTCACACATATGCTGCAGCTTTCCTCTCTCAATCCTTGGATCAATATGAAGGAAAAAGCTATGATCCATAGTAAAATTGAGGAATAACAAATGAGTCCTAAGATAGTACGCTATTATTTTCTTGTGGTATTGGACAGTTGGTGGTTTTGTTTTAGCATATTTATTTTTGAGAAACAAAGTAGGAATCCAGTGTTATCAGAAGCACAATCACACAATTTCTTCTGCACATTTTGTTCTCTTTATTGATCCTTTCTAATCCTCAAGTTCAAGCAAGATTTTATTTGTCAAATAAAGGCTGAGCAAATAAAAAACGTGTAACTGGTCTTTGCTGCTTTTTTTTTTTTAAAGTATTGATTCAGTCTGATTGGAATTTGCTTATTAAAATGGCAAAGCAGTGAAGCTGGTGCAGCGGTCAGGTTCAGCCGCTGGACTCTGATTAGAAGCGCTCGCTAATCCAGTCATCATGAATAATATTGCAGTGCCTTCTGACATTGCATCATTCTGAGATTTCTTAAACTTATATAGATTGCAAGGACAAAATCAGTGGTGTAATTACCCTTAGACGTTCCAGGTCCACTTTCAGTGTGCTACTAATCGCCCACACCACCTCCTTGAAGTCACTAGGTGTAGGCACTCGATTTTTAATGCAACAGTAAAGTTTTCATTTCTCTGGCAGCAGCAGAAACTGATAGTTCAAACTGATATCCTTCTCAGCCAGAGTAGGGAAATTTAGAATGAAAAAAAAAAAAGATGCATTTCTATCCACCACCTGGTGTAAGTGATAATCAATCAACCTGCTGTTTGTTTGCTTATGGATTTCTTCCCAAATCCTCGGCAGAAATGTCTGCTGTTGGTAGTATCAAAGCCCCTGGACTCTTGTGTATGTTGGTCTTACAGGTTGAGCCAACCAATTTCAAGGAGCCGAGCAGCCTTGATGTCCAAACACGTCAAAATTGAATAATATCATGCCTATAGCTACAGGCCTGACTTCAGACACAGAGAATATCAGTTGCTTTGCCTGTGGGTGGATAAGACATCCTTGGCTCGGTGAGAGAATACTAAAAGCACAGAGGATGTAAGGAGCTCTATATTTCCATTTGATGACAACAGATGATAACAAATGAGTGCTGTCTGATTTATATAAACATATTTTTGTGTTGTTGTTGTTGGCAGGTTTCTTTCACTTGAGAGTTCCTGAATCGTCTACAGTGGGCTCTGCTGTTGGGAGAATCAAAGCCCATGACCTGGACATCGGAAAAAATGCAGAAGTGGAGTACACAATTGTGCCGGGCGATGGAGGCGCCATGTTTGATATCTCTACCAATGAACACAACCAGGAGGGGATCATCATTCTCAGAAAGGTAGCTTCTCAGAATTGCTAATTGTTTCAAATAATGGTTGCGTGTTTTATTAATGACATTAACACACGCATTTGCTGGAAGCGTTGAGTTATCAGAAATGGGAAAAGACCGGACTGTGTCAATCTCTACGGGTCAGGCTGTTGCAGTAACCTGAGCATATTTAGTTACCAGTGTTGGTCAAGTTACTTGAAAAAAGTAATCAGTAACTAATTACTGATTACTTCCCCCAAAAAGTAATCCCGTTACTTTACTGATTACTTATTTTCAAAAGTAATTAATTACTTAGTTACTTAGTTACTTTTAAAAAACACAATTTACAACCTGAATAGGTGATAAAGCGATCGATCTTTCAGCCCAATTCTACTTTTTCTGCATAATCCATCATACAAAATGTAATCAAATGGAAAAGTATCTTTTTTTAACTTGTTTTATCAGTTTTAATCTTTTAACTTTATGCATCAAGCAAAAATTAAATTATATGCACCATTCTCTGACTTGAATAAATTAGTTTAACATTTAAACCTATTTTCTGCACATTCCAGCACATAAAATAAAATATTTTTTGTGTTTACACTCAGTCTTTCAAATAGATGCAAGTAAAACACAGCAGAAAATAAATAAAGTCAAAGACTAGCGGTCCTTTTGCTCTATTTTCACCTGTAAAGCAGGAGTGGGGAGG
Source organism: Perissodus microlepis (assembly GCF_051167445.1). Taxonomy (NCBI): domain Eukaryota; kingdom Metazoa; phylum Chordata; class Actinopteri; order Cichliformes; family Cichlidae; genus Perissodus; species Perissodus microlepis. Next base: position 25,207,668 of record NC_140469.1, on the reverse strand, counting down.
CAGAGGTTTACCCTGGTGCAGGTGTGCCGCAGCGGTCAGTGGAAGAATCCACGAGTGAATTTCCCATTATGTCGTTGTGCACTTGGTGCTTGTTTAGGGTTTTTTTTTGCTGTAAAAAGAAGTTTTCTTCCCACGCACAACGGACACTAATGTTTTTGTCACTTTTTATGGAATCAAACTCAAAGTAAGGTCAGTACTTCCACATGTTAAACGCTGCACGCTCATACTCTCTCTGCACTCGATATATTATCCACTGTTGATCTGCACACAGCTGTTGTCACTAACGGCGCACTCGCTTACGTCACTGTCATGAGACATTCTCGCAAAAAAATCACGGTTTTAGTAACGCAGTAACGCAGCGTTCCTACGGGAAAGTAACGGTAATCTAATTACCGTTTTTGCAATAGTAATCCCTTACTTTACTCGTTACTTGAAAAAAGTAATCAGATTACAGTAACGCGTTACAAATAACGCGTTACTGCCCATCTCTGTTAGTTACTGCCATCACGCATTGTTTTTTGTTATCTTTACACCCAGGATGTCCACATGGATAATATGTTTAGTAGTGTGATTATGAGTTTTGAGCACTGCAAAAGGTTTTTTGTAGCATTTTTAGGCCATAGCAACAATATTCAAATAAGTGAAAGTGTTCAGGTAGTCCCTCTTTTTGTTATGTTGTATAATGCTGGACTAGGCAGATGCAAGGGCCACACCTGTGATCTCTCAGTTGTGAGATGTTGCTCTCTGCTTGAGTCCTTGCTGTCCATGCCTTAAAGCACAGCACGGAGACATGGCCTAACTCTCTCTGAGCGCCTGTGCTATATAAAGCATTCACTCAGCACGTCAAGGCTCATTTAGTATGCCATATGTTCTTTCTGCTAAATGGATTAAGACATCGAGAGCATTGTGACCCACAGCACGAGGTCTTGGTTGCTGGCTGTTTTGAACCACAGAGCAAAAGTATCTCATTTAATACCAACTTCTTTCACCACACACAGCATTAGAGTGGCCATGATAACACTTCACAAAATGGTAAGTGGCACACAGTGATATTAGTGAAATGTATTACTCCTAGGATAAACCCACTGAGATCTGTCATCACATTTTCGAGGGGGGCCTGTAAATGCAAGAGGTGAAAAAAGGCCATTACAGCCACAGACTAAAATTAGAGAGAGAAATAGAATGGTCCAGCCAGCGCAATCACTTCTAATCTGCTAAAAATGAAGCTATATTAAGACTGATTATGCAATCCATTATTACATTTAAATATGTATAGACAGTGCTGTGCAAAAGTCTTCAGCCACCTACGGGGAATGGAAATGGGGAATAAGTTCAGTGATTTATTGAAATGTGCATACATGGAGACACACTATGTTAGAGGAAAACAGAGTTTGTACAAGTCTGATTAGCTTGAAAGTACAAAGGAGTGTTAGGGCCACATTAAGAAAAAATGCAAAATGCCTTGGCACTATCGTGTTGTTTGATACAACATACATTCTCTTTATTGCAGAAGAGTGTAACCATTGTTTCCTTGCATTTGTCCATTGTCAGCCATTTTGCTTCGTACAAATCTGGCCAACTCAGAGTTTGTGTGCTTTTTTCGTTCTGAGCAAATGCAGATTTCTGCACCGTTTTTTCAACGTCCTTATAATTATCACCACATAGTATTTATGTGCTAAAAGAGGGATAATTTCCTTGTAACAGTAAGTGTAATTGATTTCACTACAGAGGGCATTTTGTATAGAGCATAACAGCTGTGGGGTTTTTTTCTTAAAACCACAACAGGAATCTTCACATTTCAACTTTTTTCCTGAAATAGAATTTTGACTTTATTCTCAAAATGATTAATAATGTATATATTTTTTTCTTAATGTGGCCCTGATACTCTGTGGTATGAAAGTCAGTATTTCCCATGACCAGCTTTGAATCAGAATCAGAATACTTTCTTAATCCCTAATGAAGGAAATTATGTAATTTTGCTTTATGCTTTTTAAGACAGTCTGAACCTGAAGTTTTCTTGTCATGGACTAGTAACTAGTCAGGAATACTACTCCAAGTTTTTGAAGGACATTCAAAGCTTTTCTTTGGATGTTGGTCATGATGATCTCACATTGCTACATTAATGTTGAGATACGGGCTCTGTGTTGGCCAATCCATGACCAAAAGCTTACCATTGTGGGTTTTTCTGTCCAGGTATAGTTCGACTGAATTGGCAGTGTATTTAGAATCATTGCCATGCTGAAAAATCAAGGTGTTGCCAACCAGATGCTTTCCACATTGCATTACATGGTAAATTAAAACCTACGTTTGTAGTTTCATTCATTTTTCCTAGATCCATAACACCACTGGCTGAAATGCAAAACTATGACAGAATGCATCATAAATCCAAGTTTTTAAAAAAAAATGAGAACAAATTATTTGTTTTTGTAACAGGCAGCAAGCTACGAATTTGGTATCATTTAATTTAAGTCTTTACAAAGTTGCTTGTTATGCATAGAGACAACACTGGTTTATCCAATGAGGTGCCTCTTTTATACTTGAATATAAGTGGTAAGTGGCTTAAGAAACCAAAATAAACATTCCTCTGTAAACAGTCAGGTAGACGTACTGAAAGCAAATGAAGAAGCAGCCAATGTCCAAAGGGAAACTTTGAAAGACCATCAGAAGTATTGCTCAAGACCACCAAAAAATGTGACCTGTGCTGCTACTCCAATATCCATTGCTACGTTTTGGATTTGAATAACACAAAATTAGTATACATCAATTGTCCAGTGTCTGATTTTAAAACTCTTTGAAAAAAATAAGCAGAACTGTGCAGAAACATTTTTGTGTTTTTTTTTTTTTTGTCATTTTTAAACAGGTTGAAAAGTTACATTTGAAATTACTTAAAACAATTTACCTCATTTACTTTCATTCCACTTCTGTGGTGTTAGCTAGATGCTGTATAGTGATCGAGTGTATTTACATCTGCACCTTAAATACATCACAAAGATGAGAAGAAAAAAAAAAGAGTGTGACCAGGTCTTTTCATTATTTTCTTATTGCTGACTAAGTGTCTTCGTGCCATTACTGAAAGCAACAGCCAGCTACAGGACACAGGCTGCAGGACACAAAAATGAACTCATTCAGCAATAATATGCATTAACCTGTCTATCAGATTTAAATGTTCATTAATTCAAGGTGTAGGAACGCTGTACCGGATTGTGCTGGTCCACTTTAACGCCTGAGTACACCCCATGATTCAACAGCTTGTAGAACCACCTTTAGCGGCAATATCTTGAAGTAATCATTTTTTTCTAGGACTTTATCAGTCTCGTCACATCTTTGTGGAGGAATTTTGGTTCCAGCAAGGAACCAAAAGCAAGGTCCCAGCAAAGTGTTTCAATCAGGCTGAGTTGTGGACTTTGTCTTGGTCATTCCAGCACCTTGATTCTTTGCTTTTTCAGCCATTCTGTGTCATCTGTAGAGAGAAAAATCCAATTTTAGATTTAGACAAAGAGCTGTGACACAAAAAAGCAAACCTCTAAATTTCTTCAAGTCAGAATATCCTCATTAAAATCATTTATGCCATGCCATGCTCTGCTCTGTTGTGACCCTTTCTTTGTGGTAAATCTGGTTAACAACTTGAAAAATCTTTGTGTTTAAACACACATAAATAGACATAATGTCGCTCTTACACCCACAGCAAAAGGATGATATTTCTCTTTGGACATTGAAAGCATTCAAGTCAATTGCAGTGGGTGGGTGAGTGCTGCATGGGCAGAGAAGAGTCACATTGCGGTCTCATTAAGGTTTCACCGGCCATCTCTTAAAAGGTACAGCTTTTACAATGATGGCATGCATCACAAAAAAGTGCATTAATAGAATTTTATATAACTTTAATTACCACTGGATTGATTTTTTGCCTTCATCAGGCCATATTAATCAAAATCAAAGTCAAAGTGCCTATGCACACAGAAACACGGGCTTCCTGATGTTGATTTGTTTGCCTCTCCACTCTGTTTTGTTTTATGAAAGCATCAAGCATTACAGGCCTAACTAATACTGTGCAATATGTTGTTTTCAGCAGTGCACAAACTCATACCTTTCATTGCCATTTGGAGCCATAACACAATAACAGAAATGCTCACGCTTCCACAATTCTGCCATCATGCCAGTATCACTGGAACAGCTGGCAAATGTTTGGCTCACTATCTCAGAAAGTGTCATGTAAAAATAGAGAACAAATAATGTGAAGGTGTAAAAGTTAAAATTACCCACACAATAAACTACACAGATGCACTCATATAAAGTTTTTCATGCATTCTCGCTTTCTCTCTAACGCATGGACAAAGAAACATGCAGAAATATCAGCTCTCAATCACTTAGCAGCTGACTTGCTCACACAAGTCTATTGTTACACTGATACCTTCGTATTCTTTTGCGCATTTCACTTTAGCAGGATGCAGCAGACCCCTGTGGTGAGTTTAAATGGCATTTTCTATCAGTGGTACTGAGATTCAAGAGAAAAGGGCAAAAAAAGTGCAAAGGAAAGCTACATTTGCATGATGAAAAAGCCAGAAAATGTCAGCATTGTGGAAAAGAAGACAATATAAATGTCAGTGACTAAAGATTATGCTTAGCATGCTTTTATAGAAAACATTTAAATGTGTTGGAACATATGTAATCGATAAGCCACAACTTTTTTCTGTTTTTTTGTTTCTTTTTAAATACTTATTTAGCAGCAACATTTAATTTTAATTTAATTTGATGTCATTTAATTTTTCTTATCTCGTAATTATTTTTGGTTGTGTGTAATTGTGTATAAAAAGAGTCTTCCTTCACAGCGTTACAGCTTCACATGAAAAATCACTTCTACTAGTTGAAGAAGTGGGTTTCACATTAAAACTTGCTTTCTTCACTAAAAAAAAATCACTGCCAAGGAGTTACAACAGATCCGTTTTTGTCTCTCATTTTATTCAGGGACGGAGCATTTATTTCATCTGATTGCAGAAGTATTTGAAAAAAAGGTGCAGCCAATTCTATCTGTATTTTGTGCCTTTCAGGCTTTTTCTGATGTAAGTGTCTAAAATTTTCTTTGGGGGAATGCTAATCTGCATTTGTTTTTCTGATCTATCAGACTGAGGTATTCGTTAACTGGTACATTTTTAGTACATGCCCCAGCACACGACTACACAAAGGTGTGTGATCCTTTGATCCTCCAAAAATATGCAGCTGAGTGAGTAATTGATTCACTGCTTAGTGTAAGAGCTCCCTCAGTATGCTCTATACATGTGTGCATGAACATGTGCAAACCAGTGTGTGTAGATCATAGGCACGCGTCTGTACACTGAAAGCGAATAGTGGATATAGTCATAGCTGTAGATCATTATATCGTGACCTTCTCATTGACAGTAATGGAAAAACAGAATGAAACAGGAGGCAATTATAATGTAAATGAAGACAGTTATTTGTTTACATCAGGCATAGCCTCGATGGATGGCAGGGATGCATCTTTCCTGCTATTGTTTTACTTCCCATGTTTGATATGCTGCCATAACAACAATGCAGCATTGTGATGTATCCCCTACAGTAGCATGGTTCTGTACAAAGCCAGCATTGAAGGGAGGCATTCTGAGCCCCTCTAACTGACCAGACCCCCCACAGGGTAATTTGCCAAACAACACGTGCTCCTTCCCATCTGGGATTACGATATTAGCAGGAGTGAGAAAGAGAAAAGAGGAAGAATGAGCATTGCCTTGGAAAGGTGTGGGAAGCAGGTAGCCAGAGATGAAGCCTTTAAGAGTTGTTCACTGTGTTCCCCAGAATACTGACCTGCCTACGGACTTGTCTTTTTTCAGGTTGATAGACTATCCCTAGAGACAGGTGTGCAAATGTGCACAGATCACCCCTCACCCTACCTTTTCCCCTCCCTCTCTGTCTTTCTTGTCTTTTTTTTTTTTTTTACTTCCCTCCCTCTCACACACATTAAAAACAGTGGGGTAGAGACAAGAGCCACATTGTGCACAGAGCAGACTTTGGCAGACCTCAAATTAAAGACTCAGGAAGGTTGGCTATGATAAGAGGATCAGGCTGAGTGTTGGGTTCAAAGGATGATCATCTGTTTCCCAGTCTACCAATACAGGGAGAGAGGTAAAAAGAGGCACAGAGGCATAGGGGGAATTTGTACATCCCATCTGCAAAGCATAAGATTATGGGAGACAATAGGTAAATCCACCAATGAATTCCCAAGGAGACGTACTGACAAATGTGTGCATACAGAGGGACATACTGTACATGGAAAAGCATGCAGTGGCACACAGTTTGTTCAAATACCACTATAGGTATATGGAGAAGACTCGCACACCCACACATTGAGAGATTTTGCATGATAACCTTGGGTTACGACGCTAGAATAGTTTTCAGTTAGATTGAATGCTGTTTGTCCATTTGCCTGTTTATTTGCCTTCTCCTGGGAGGAAAAAAAAGATTTCAGATATGTGTAATTGAAATGTGCGAGGCCTAAAGGAACAGCATTGTTTAATGACAGCTTGTGTGGCTTAATATTTGCTGGCTCACATTCAGGGAATCTATTTTAATACAGGACTATCTCCTCCCTGTAAATACTGAATGCCCCCAGCGGCCACAGTGCATTGAATAAGGAGCATTTGCTGCAAACCTCTGGCACCACTTCCAAATCCATTACCACAGAGAGTGACAGTGGTCCATAAACCACTGTAGAGAAGTACAGACGACTTCAGTTGCAAGCTGCTGTATCTATAGCTTAACCATGAGTATTTATAAACAACTGGGGTTGGTAAAATAATATATCTAGAACATATGTATGCAATATGCTAGGGAAAATCTGGACAGCTCAGCCAGCATTCCTGTAACCTCAGATGATAACAGCATTTCCATGCCAGTCCATCTTGCCTTAAACCTACATGTATCTGGGCATCCTACTGGCAAATCTCCTTTTTTAAATAAATTTGAATTGAAATATTTTTATTTAAAAGGGGCAGTCTATATTAATGAACATATCAATGTAAATATGCCAGAGTTAGCCAAATGGCTATGTTTCATCTCCAGTGCCTGGCAGTTCAGACAAAATAAAATAAATAAATTTAACACATCATTAGATAAGACAAATATGATATGGTTCTTTGGATATTACAGTGTTTTTGAGCTGCTGTTGGATATTTTGTTACAATGGTGTCATGTCATTTCTCACTCTGTCCTTGGTGCTGAAACATCTGACAAAGAAAAAAATGGCTTGAAGGTTTCAAACTTAGCATATACTCACCAGCCACTGTGTTACCAACCACATCGCCACAATTCAGTAAATTTAGCCATCTAGACATCATCAATATGACCTGCTGAGGTTCAAACTGAGAAACAGGGATATAGGGATAGGGAATAAAGGGGAATATGCCGTGGTTTTTGGTATCAGACAGGCATTTTACAGAGAATCTGAAAGCATTCAGTGGGTGGGAGTTCTCAGGGTAATAATCATTTTCTAATTCCAGAGGTCAGTGGAGACTGGACAAACTGCCTGGAGCTAATAATCAAATAACCACTTGTTACAACCAAGATTTGCAGAACAGCATCTTTAAAACACAAAGCAGATTGAATGGAACAGCTGAAGCCTACACCAGGTACAACTCATGTCAGCTAATTACAGGAAACTGAGCCTTCAATTTGCCACAACTCACCAAAACTGGATGGTACGGAGGACTGAAAAAATGTCTTCTCTGACAGTCAAATGTAGGGTCAGAATTTGGTGCAAAAAACATGAAAATAGGGATCCATATTGCCATCAACAGGCTGCTGGTGGTGTTGATGCAATGTTTGCACACTTTGAACCATTTAGTACCAATTCAGCATGATTTAAACACTACACCACAGCCTCCCTGGTTGTTGTTGTTGACTGTGTCTGTCCCTTTATGGCCACATTATAAGTAAGCTCAAATGATCTCAGACTGGTTTCTTGAACATGAAAGTAAGTTCACTGGCGTCCAAACTTACCAAATCAAAGAGCACTTTTCTGGGGCTGACAAATTTTTGCTTTGCAAATGATGCTGTCACAAGCAAATTTCAGACCATATCTGAAAAGTTTTAACTGACATAATGCTTCATAAGAGAAGTCTGTAAGATTCAAGACTCCATCACTCTTGCTTATAGACGCTATGGTAGAAGTATGGTATGGTGTATGGTATGGTATGGTACAAGACAAGCTGGATTATTTAATGTATTTAAATGTAAATAGAAAGAATGTATTTCAAGATTTTGAGTTAATAAAGCAGCAGTCAAAGTCAGCCAATGAGTCATCCAGCTTGCATAAGGTGACATTTTTTTTCTGCTCCCAAAGAACAGCATGTTCAAGTGATTAATGTTATAGTGTTGCATGGCATTTAAGAAAAGAGTGTGCCACCAATAGGGAGCAAAACAAATTTGACTGATTGCTTGGTTTGCCTTTGCTCAAAATGTCCATATTTAGACTTCCCCATAGTCAATTGACTGTACTGAGAGAAGAAGCCTTTTTTTCAGCCTTCCTGCCATCAATTAAGGACTTAATTTTACTGAAGCCATAAAGTGACTGCAGTCTAATTTCTTCATCAGACATGTCATTACTGTGCTGTTTGAACAGTAATCATTTCAGAGCATGAACGCTGTTAGCGCCTTTCAATCTCGCTGAGATACTAGCTTAAAAAAAAGGTCAAACGGCGAACACAATGAACAAGCTGCTAGAAGGACCCAAAAACTGTGAAGAATATTGGTTGAATGCAAAAGAACAAAGAAGACTGATTAGACAAAGGCACATTCAGTCTTGAAATAACCTGCCCTTGTATTGTAAAACCATCTGAAATATAAAATGCTCATAATCTATATATTTGTATGGGATAATAACAGTACCCCCCCCAACAAACAAACAAATAAATAAAAAAACAAAAACAAACAAACACACACGCCAAAAAGAATCCCCCAAAAAACAGAGACCATGGAGTGGCATGATACTACCTAGTCCTGCTCAAAGACAAGAGTTGAAACTCATCTATTGATTAACGTGCCGAATGTTCCAGTAGGAGGTGAAATGAGTTATTTTAGGCCTGGTGTAAAAGGAGTCCAGAGATGGGGGGAAGCAGGAAACAATATGTCAGCACAGCGGGAGATTCAGGTGTCCAACACATGAATAACACCTTGCCGAGACGCCAAGCAGGGAGCAATGTGTGTGCATGTCTGTGTTTGCATGTGCCGTCTGTGAGCAAATACGTACAACAAGAGAAAAAGAGGAGAGAGAGTGACAAAGAGGTGGCTGAGGTGGTGCTAGGAGTCGATGAAGTGCCTTCTCTCTCCGGTGGCCTGGGGAGGCGTGGGTGTTATAGATTAAACTAGTGTCTCGGGGCTCATCTCATGGCTAACCCTGTCCTATTAAGAGTGGCAGCGCGAGTCTTTCACAGTCACTCTACTCAACTGCAGTGTGGACAGAGCTGCTGGCAAGGCTCTCACATGGCACTCCACTGTTGTGAACACTGGGGGGATGGAGATGCTTCGAGGCAGCCAAGGACACAAACCGATGTGACTGATGGCAGCACAATAAAGTGAGCAGCTCTTCTCCGCAGTGTTAGGACCCCCTGGTATTCACAGGGACATGAAATGGCTCTCTGGGGCATGTAAGCTTTTCTCTACTGATGATAAGCTCTTTGTGCTCTGTGGTCAGTTGACTGCTGATAGCACAATTGTGGCCCCAGGGCTTAAGTATTCGTCTGCATGGCCGAATTTCGCCGAACTGTCAGTCAATGACTGCGGTGACTTCATGAAGGTGTCATTCATTTTAGACAACCCTACTAAACCGGCGACAAACCATGCCTCATAACTGCTCATTTCACAATCTCAGTGGAATCTGAAGCGACTTTGTATCCAACAAATAATGTGTTTAGCTTATTGGACTGGCTGTCATGTAGGCTCGGAAGGTATTGATCTCACAAGAAATAAGCATCCAGACAACACGCACTTTTGCTATTCAGAGAAATATGTTGGCTCACGTGGCTGCTATTAGAAATGTGTAATATTCTGGGCATGTTTGGCTTAACTTTGATTTGCTCTCGAGGGGGTTGGAGGGGTTGGTGATTCATAAGCAGAATTGTAAATATATAATACTGTGGTTAAACGGATTTAAAGCTGCTCCGCACATCACAGATTAACCAACACTGTTGGATTTTTCACCCATTTAATCTTCGGCCCTCTTCAGGTAACACAGGCATTCAGCACAAACAAATAAAATCTGCCCCCTAATGGCTTGCTGTGCTGTGATAATGATTCATCAGTGGGAAAGACTAGATACAGTCCCGGCTATTGGCAGAAAACTATCCCCCCCGTTAGTAGGTGAGCATAGCTGAAGTTGAAGAAGAGTATTGAACTCTGCTATTGTTACAGTATACTGAAGTGAATGCACAAACAAACGGTGAACTTATTAAATATGCATATCATCCTGCCTCTCACATCCCTAAAATAACCACCAAGGTAAAAAAAACAAGACAAAACAAAAAAACAACAACAGCTGCAACTAACACTTTATGCTGTTAAGAGAGAAAGCTGCGAAGGCGCGAGTAGAAACAGAAATGAGTGCCAAGTGAGACGTAAATTACTTTTTTTTTTGGACTTGCCCTTATAATATCTCAGTATAAATCGTCAACGAGCTCATCCATTGTTCTGTATTCACACATGGGAATCTGTCGATGTAAGGACTTTTTAACGTGTGTGAAGGATAATACTGTACCTGTGAGACTATGATGCTGTGATTAGTCCCGAGCTCTGAATTAACAAATTCCCTTGGAACATAACAGGTTCAATTGGCAAGGAAAAAATAAATAAAGTTCCTTCATTCAGTATCACTGCCAGTGCAATGAAGGTGCACATTTACATATCAAAGGGCGCTGCGCCATGTCTAGAATTTCAAGTATGTTCTGTTGTGATGTTGAAGAGCAGCAGCACTGACATGAGAGGAACTTGGTTTGTCCTCCTTACAAATTCCGCCGTTGATACGCTTCCTTGTTGCGTCTGCAGTCACCCATAAAAAGGTGCATAACAACTGAAGCAATAATGAGACACTTTAAACATGTAATTGAATGGTATGCAACTGTGGATGTGTGTGGATGTGGGTAATACTTAGCAATACAGAGCTGGCTTCATAAGTAGGTCATCTTCGAAGGAGAGGAAGAAAAAAATCTAAAATGATACATGCAGGCACAGAATGAATGGCTGTTTTTTTTTCCTTCTTGGGAAATTTCCCCTATGGCCTGCAGGTCTGATTTGATTCTCCCCAAGTCAAGCGTTGACACATTAGTACATCTTCTCATTAACTCAGAGTTTCTCATTACCCCCTCCTGGTCCCATTTTATTCCAATTTAACCACAGCTATCCCAGACATACTTGGACCATCATGTGTCTCAGACATATTTAAAAGGCCGTGAAGCTCTGAACATTACTGTTTGCACTGTGGAATTTGCTCGATGGTTTGTCCATGAATTGTCTAATCTCCCGCTTCCATTTGTGAAGTAAATGAACTGCACTTTGCCCCTGTGTTGTCATCTCTTTTCATTTAATAGGAGACTCGATATCAAAACCTTTCGATCCTCTGCCGTAGTACTCCATAAAAAGAAAAAATAATAAAGCCATAATAAAGCACTAATACGTGCTTTATTATGCCGGGGTGTTCGTTGTGTGTTTTTAGTTTTTAAATGCTAGTGTAGAATTTGAGAGCTCTGCTCTTTATTTTGATACTGTAGAAGAAAATATCCTGGGGGGGTCTTTGTGCAATCAAATATTATTGGCAGTGTTTGGTAAGCCTAAAACAATATGATGGGGAGGGTATTAAAAGGTTTGGATTCCACTCTGTTGAATTGTTACACACTGAATAAACATGTCAAATGAACTTAATTAAGTTTCATAATGAGCGAAATGTTATAAATGTGATAAATGTTGCATAAAATGATTCAGGGCAGGAATATTTTTATGACATTTAAAACACTTTCTAGTTGCCACATTGGCTGTTTCAGCTAACAAAGGTGAGTGTTTCATAATTACGAAAAGACACACATCTTTCAAAGAAATGCATCATATTAGTTTGTTGGCAAAAAACCTGGGACATCTTAATAAGTAGGAATTTTTGTCAAACAAAGCTGTTGTGAATGGGAGGGGGAATGTGAATGCACAGATTTGAGAGCACCTTGTAGTTAGTGGCTTGTGAGAAATGTTAAAACATTTGCAAATATGCAAATGCAGAGAGTATAACTTCAGAAGCAAAGAAGTTGAGAAAAAAAGAAACAAGAATATGTGAATCATAACTCATATGTGACAAATATGTAGTAATAACGAATAAGCGAACCAGCAGTTTTAAGATATAGCAAGGTAACTTTTTGAGTCTGACAAAATTGGCTAAGCATTGCTGCAGTTTAAGAGTGCCTTATTAAAACAGTCACATTTAAAATGCCTGAATCCACATGCAATTAAATAGCATTGCTCATGCTCAACTGTTTTCAGGCATTATTTATGCAAAGTCATTTGTCAGCTGGAGCTCCAAAACACCAGCTGCGCTTGCTAGGAGATTTGTGTCAAAACTGTGGCAAAGTCGGTGTGTGAAAGGAGCATTTCCTCATCGCATCCCACAAGACTGTCCTCAGCTAGCTGCGGATTACAAGAAAATTAGACAGTTATAAAGGGTGAGATTTTGGGCCTGTATCCTAATTGTGGTGATGCAGCATGTTGAGATGGAAAGCAGAGCTTCTCCCTATCCCCAGTGAGATTCTGGCTAATGAGGCCGGGCGTACACCTCCTGCTGTCCACAACCCCATCACCGCCTTCCCTCCTCCTTCTCCACCTGTGCAAGTATTACTGTTGAACTATGCATGGCTGTCTACAGATGCCGGTCCAGGCACAGTATGATGTACTATGCCAGAGGGCCTATTATTAGTATGTTATTCATTTTGCTTTGTTTATGCGGGGTTTGAATCAAATAAATCCAGGTAATGAGAGCTGTTTTAAATATCTTATTGGTGCAGTTATTTCAGTTCTCTCAAACATACTTTTTAAGAAACAAAAGCACAGAGATTTCCTTTTGATGCTGGTTTCCAGGAATTCACAGCAGGAAGCTCAGTAAACACTGACTGTTGTACATTTTAGACTACTTTGCAGGTGTCGGTGTAACTTTGGGGAAACTCTTCTCGCTTGATTGCGGCGATCAGAATTTGACTGACACCCACAATTAATTCAGTTTTTACACCAGACTGTTGCTTCAGGGAGCTTGGTCTTCCCTTGATGTTGTCACCTCTTGAGAGTGATTGAAAGGGACAGAGTGTATTTCCTGTTAAAGAATCTTATAGCTGTGCCTAGCCAGTTGCATCTGGCGCACTGTAATCAAACCAATCATGGTGGTTGATGGTCAATGATTGCTTTCAGATTGGCTTGCCTTCACATAGTGCTCTCGCTTTCTTTTTTCTTTTTTTTTTTCTTTTTATGGACACCTGCTGTAAGTGCAAGACTGTGAAGCCATGGAGATGGAAGAGAGACAGAGGGCTTGAGAAGCATCTGTTATCACTGTGAAATCATGACTGCACAGCCTCTGATTATTTCTAGTGGTTGGACTCTAATTACATCGCTAATTCATGTGCATTTAATTTGGACAGATGATTTAGTCATATTCATTTTGCATGGCAAAAAAAACCCCCTCAATTTTAGGCATCCTCCAGCGTACCTACTCCCTCACAGCCTCTGTCTCTTCACATAAGAACATTTTGCAGCCCTATTACCAGCTGTTTTCACTTGGTGTCTTCTGAAACAGCAGGCCAGAGAAGCCAAAGACCTGAGGCAGGGAGATAGCATTGCTGCCATAGTGGTTACATGTTAGTCAATTTGAAATACACAGAAAGGAATGTCTCTCATGTGACTCCCGGCCAGTAGAGCGTGACCGACTGCAAGCTCGCCAAGTACGGTTGGTCACACATGAGAGGGCAGGAGACAGGCAGAAGCACGAACACGGGTGTCATTGCTGTCGGATGTGTACACCTCATTCGCAGACATGCCGAGGCCGCTCATTCCACCCCTCGCTTTTCACTAATTGACCCTGAGCTGATATGTCAGACGCTCAAGTAGGAAGAACATATGAACTCTGAAGCTATTGTTTGAGAACTCTTGTATGTGGGGTGAAGTCCTGCTGAACCAAATAAGTGCTGCTTGACTTTATCACCCTGAGGGGGGGAAACGTTGACCTGGTCAGGACCTGCAATATGTGTCTCATGAACTTGGTGCTACTGTACTATTAACTGCCAATTGACCTGTCATGTAAACAACAAGCATACACACAATCATCATCCTTCATATCATATCAGTTGTTGCTTTTTTCACATGCATTTACTTTTTTTTCAGCTTTTCTTTGCAGGCAGGTGTGAACAATGCCGCTTGAATGCGTTTTGCCCAACTGAATAAATACAGGAAATAACACGTAATGCTGTTTTTTTATTGAATGTGAAGACTGATGTTGACATTTGATAGCAGTTTCTCATGCTTGAAAATGATAATATAACAAAAATGAAGTGAGAGGAAACCGCTGTCAACAGCGATGCTGATATCGAGTTGCAGCATTTTCCTCAAGAGCTCTTAGCACGTACATGATGAACACTACACCAAAAGTGCATTAGATCAGAAGTGCGAACACATGACACAATTATGACTTGCAAACAAGTTGGAGGTAAAAATTACTTCTTTTTTCCCCCTCACTCAGCCTCTGGACTATGAAACAAAGAAGGCATATACCTTCAAGGTAGATGCTTCCAACGCTCACCTGGATCCAAGATTTCAGAGCTCTGGGGCCTTCAAAGACACAGCAACAGTGAAGATTAACGTTTTGGATGTGGATGAGCCTCCGGTGTTCAATAAGCCCTCCTATGTGATGGATGTGTATGAGGACACACCTGCGGGGACCATCATCGGAGCAGTGACTGCACAGGATTTGGATGCCAGCAGCAGCCCAGTCAGGTAAAGTTAAACTCTTCAGGATTAAAAAGTAGATCCTGTAGACATATATTTCTGCACATGGTGTTTAATCACAGTTCAGTTTTATCAGTTTAGTTATATCTCAGTGGTGGGAAAAGTGATCTGATTTATCAAAGGGTAAGCCAGTCTCAGGTTTCTTTCAAGTTAAACTGCCACAAATATTTTGCACACAGTGGAAATTGTCTGGAAAACCTTTGTTTTTAATGCCCCAGGAAGTGGTTGTATTTAAATCAAAAACATATCTCCACAGTACTACACAAAAGTCTTGAGTAACCTCTCATTTCTTTATATTCTGCAGAAAAATGGGAAATATGTGCACTGAGTTATTAAAACATGAGAGTATAATTCAAAAGGTTAATATTTGGTGTAACCAGATAGTATAAGTAACTCCAGTACACCCTGAACTCTCTTAAGCAAGGTTTCTTGTAATTTCTGTAAGCAGTTTTCAGGCATAGTTCTCCAGTCTTGTTAAAGGGCATACAATACAATTCTCTGGATGTTGTCTGCCATGATGAGGTCTGGACTTTGAAGAGGCACATTTTTCGAGCAGGATACACTTTTGTTGCATTAATAACATGTATGGGATCACTACCGTGCTGAAAAAATGACGCTGTTGCCAGTTAGATGCTTTCCAGATGGTATTGCATGATCCACTAAAATCTGGCTGGACTCTTCTGCATTCATAATTCTATCAATTTTAACCACATGCCCACCACCACTGGGTAAAATACAGCCCCAAACTGGAATTTTGGAATTTTCTGTAGAGTCAACTAAAGAAAGGAGAACAAACTGTGTTTTTGTGACAACTGTTGTAACAAGGTACCAAAAGATACGATATAAAATGGTTTCTATGTTAAGTTGTGTGAAAACATGAATTAGGTGTGTTTTTATACTTTATACTTAGTCATTTGTTCTCAGTAAGTCACATGATAGGGTGGGGCAAGGTCTCACAACAGGTTCACCCAAAACGTTGGCTGATTGTGACCCACACCTGTTTTCACACCTTTGCTTGTGTGATTAGGAAGAGGAACAATAGGGGGTCCAGGATCCTCTTAGGTGCACTCCCAACAGGACTTAAAAATCTGGGATTCTCCACCAATTGCTCTTAGAACTGAAGAAGGTTCTCGGATGAGAGGTTGAGAGGTGAAACATCTTCAAGAAATTTTAAAGAAGTCCAGACACTTTTAAAATATAAGAACAAAATAATAAAAAAATGTGCCTGAAGAATGTTGCACAGCACTGTATATAATTTGAAATATTTCTCTTTTGTTTTGTAGGAATGTTCAGAGACAAACTGCACTTGAAAATCAATTTTTCATGTAATCAGATATGCCACTGACCGAATATGATGCTGAATGAACAACACTTACTTCTTTTCTTAATTACTAAGATTAACAGACTTGTCAAGATGCTATGCATTTTGTGCCAACTTAATTATACTAAATTTGCTTGAATTAATAGCATCATCATGATGATTTTATGTAGAACCTTGACAACACAGCTACATTACAGTGTTTCCCATGATTCAGAAATTCCTGTCATTAAAAGAAACACATTGGTTGACATTATTCAGACTATAATTTGTACTAAATACTTGACTAAAGTATGGTAGGATCTAAATGTGCATCCATCTTCAAGAGCTCAGGCTATTGAGCCAAATTGCCCTTGGTATTCTCTTGAGAATAAAAGTGTTAAATAGGGAAGTACTGTCATTCTGCAGCCGGTGATTGAAGGTTTTAGATCTCTATTCAACGGTGTTTCCAGTCTTCATTCATCAGTGTCATCATAGCTTTAATCTTGAGAGTTTTGTCAGGTTTACTCATCAGTCTAAAGCCCAATCAGTCTATGTAGAACATTTGACACTGCCATGTAAAATCCTGCTAGGATGATCTGTTAGCAGGTCTACACTTGCCGGTAATGTTATACAACATAAGCAGACTATTTGGACTTTGTAAGAGGTGTCATTAAGTATATTTAAATATTCTGTGTACTTTAAAAACAAAAATGAGTGACTTTAGTTTTTAATAGTTTATAATGACTCATTAAACTAAACTGAATGTATTGAACCCTGCCTCTCAAGCTGAACATTAGAGATACCTGTTGTTATGTTATGCCAAACACAAGGTATCAAACCAACTGAAAATGATCCGGAGCTGAAACGGAACAATTTTGAAGAATATGTGGGAAAAAGAGTTGTCACACAACACAAACTCCAAGTGGCTATTGGACCTAAGAGCACACCTCAGCCACCTCCCAGAGCAAGAACCAGTCAACTTCACAAAGACAGACATCCAATTTCTGGAATGAAGAACTGGACAGTACCGGGACCCGGCACAAGCCCAGCCTATGAAAAAGCTATCTCCTCCTGAGATCCAGCCTGTTCATTTATGGCCCCTGTAGTCGACATACAAATCACGAAAAAAGTTAAATTGGAAGATATTTTTGCCCTTTGTTCTCAAGAGGATTTGGCTATCCATGATTGCCTGGCAACACAAATAAGGGGCTGCTAATAGCAGGTATTCATCCAGACAAGGCAGAACAATCCTGATCATGAAGGATCCCCTAAAGGCAGGTAACAGCCAATTACCTGCCTCTCCACAGAACACAAACTCCTATCAGGCATTATAGCAACCAAGCCGATTAGGTATATAAGTCAACACGTGACCATGACCGTTTTCCAATGCTCAGAAGAGCATTGGAAAACCCACCAGACTGCCAAAGCATCAGCTTGTGGTTGATAGAGCAGACAGTAGGAACACATGTGAAAGGTAAAGTCCAAAGTGATCCCAGTGGTAATAGCTACATCAGAAGCTGTAACCGCCAAACTGGGAGAGAGACTCCACCAGATTCTAAGCACAACATCAGAGGTCTCTGTCCAGAAGATTGCAGTTCTAGCAACAACTAAGACACTGGACTTGTTACTGGACACCTTTCATACTGTTTAAGTCCAGTTAAGAAGGAACAGGATGAACATTTTCACCAATCACTTTTAAAACTGCAGGTGACAAAGAGTGGACCTTAAAAATCTGCATAATTTACAAAATTGATTTTACAAAACAGATTTCATACCTTGTTTAGTTTTGTTTGTATTTTTTCTTTTGCTTTATTTTTGTCGGGTGCGGGTTGTTTTCCCATAGACTTCTACATAAACATTTAAGATTGCATGCATCATTTTTTTAACAGTGAAGGAAATACTTACTGTATCATGCAATCATGCAATCAAAACCCAGATTGTACAGTGAATTACGTTTTACCTTCTCAGATCTAATCCCTTTTGTTGTATCAGTTTAGTATTGCTGATAAAGTATTTTCAATACATTTTGAACAAAACACGTTTTCAATAAAACAAGGTTCACATACATGGCTGTGGATTCTACGTAAATGCATACAGTATCATCACTTCACAGTGTTGTAGCTTGTAGTAAGTCTGCTTTGGATATGTACTGACGTAGGGTCTTTACCTCACAGTATACAACACCTTGAGGTGACTGTCGTTCAATTGATAGAAAATAAAATATAAAATGTAACTATGTAATAGTATATATAAATATGTAACTATGTAATGGTATTAATTTGGTTTTGTGGGGTAACACGCTGGAACTGAGGACAGAGATTGTAGATAAATTAAATATTTAAAAGAGGTCCTTTGTCTAGCTGTCATAACATAATTTGATGAATCAACCTGTAAAAGAAACTTTTTTTTTTTTACCTATATTTTGTCCCACGTACTATCTTGGTTATACAGTAACTCTAAGTGGTTCAAATTGGCTTAGATATAAAAAAAGACCTCCTGTTTGGACAATGCAGACGACATGTTTGCATTAAATACTGCTCAGAAGTAACCGATCTAAGAATGTGTTAGATGAAAGAAAAGTGTAAACCATAGCATAATATATCCATGTAACCTTACAAGGGTACTAAAAACAAATTGAAATTCATTCCCTTTGCTAATTTATATTATTAGAATTAATTACTCAGGTTTTAATTCCCTCTTTAATAGTTTTTTGTTGAACGCTGAAATCAACCACCTAGTTTATGAAAGCTGAAGGGTCCTTTATAAGGCGCTGCTGCTCTCTCCTGGGTAATTATCAGGTGAGACATTTTAACATTACTGCTCAGTTTTATAGATCTGACATGCCTCACTCATCTTCTGATTTATAATCAAGGCAAGACGTTCCTTTTCTTTCTCAATCTCTCTGCCTCGATATGCACCCGCCACTGCACGCACACACATACATAGAACGCACACTTACTCATGCTGCCCCATTTTCTACCATTAAACCTCAGTGGTGGATAACAATAGACTGTCCTTTGCAAAGACAAAAGAGTGCATTCTTAAAAATGTATGAGAACCCTTTCGCTTTTTAAAACATATTAGCTGCTCTTATTCAGGTGGATTGCTTTATAGTAATGGATTTCAGAGATGAATTACCAGAGTGTTACGCAAAAGATGGGGAAAAAAAACATGTTGCATGGACAGTAGTTGTTTTATTATGAATATTTCATCCCAGGGAAAACAAAAGAAGAGAAGAAGCAAAGATTTGTACAACAAAAAACTAATGCCCTCTATTCTGTGGATCTCCACTTTGTCTCCAGCACTTTAAATATTCATCAATACCACAGCTGACATTGTTCATTTGTGTGCCTTTAGAAAGCCATGCATTCTTCACTTCAAAACAACGGACCCAGTGACCCATCATGCATAGGGAATAATGCTTTTAGACATTTAGACTCGACCAATAACACTATTTAGCAGTATAGTGTCAAGCTATCTCTAGCTGCAGGGACAAAAAGGGCATCATGAATAGTGCATTGTTGGCTGATTCTATAGAGCTTCCTACAGCTTGTGTTAGTTTTCAAAACTTAAAGATGGAAAGCCCTCTGCCTAAAAAAGGCAGTAACACAGATCACAAGACTTTGAAGAGCCACATTGGTCATGGACTTTAAAATGCTACCACAGTAAAACCATAAACTCTAAAAACCAATGACTGTAGAAAATAAACTGAAACATGCCTTCCTTTTTTCCCTTAAATCACCTTGTGCACTGTGTGCAATGTGCACTGAAGTGAATTAACATCATCGCAATTCAAAGAAGGAGATAACGCTATAATTAATTTTCATATCTACAGCTGTCTGCACTGAGTTGATCTTAAATAGACTCTTTATATCTGTGATTTCTTATTCCTAGCTGTTGATGAGCTCTATTCTATTGAAAGATAACTCAGAGATTAGGACAGTTACAAGTAAAACTATTTTACATGCTTTTTGTCCCACATGAATACAGAATGAATGTTTTTTTTCATCTTTGTAATGCACTTTTAGAAACTGTGACTGATGTGTTGATACATATTGTGTCGTTGAACTGAATACCAGTGCTGTTTGTTAATGAACATGCGATATCTTGTAATACCAACTGCATGGGCCACGGTGAAAGCAAAACATGTGCTTGACTAGCAGGTTGACAACAATGATACCCTCTCCCCACAAAAAACATAAAAATAAAATGTTTTGCCCTGAGGAAAAATTACACCTATTGATTTTTTGAACTTTTGATGGGAGTTTAGCTGTAATATTTATCAAAGAGACTCACACTAAACTATTTTGACACGATCATGTTCACTTCAAGGCCGCATGCAATGCAGAGTTAAAGAGAAAATGTCGACTGACCCAAAACTAAACTGAAAATTTAATGGAACCCAAGCTCATAGAAAATATTACTCAAGTGGTGTTGTTATCAACCTGATTACAGTAAAAGACTTGAGGGTGTAAATGTAAGCCAGGCCTGTTTCTCTTAATGACTGAGTCAAGTCCAGTTTGAGGCTCTGTAGTGTGGAAAACAAGCATTATAAATATTCATGAGAAATAGCTTTTTAAGATCAAATAGTTTGGCATGGAACGAAAATGTTTTTTACCAGAATAGTGGCAAAGACAGCCTTTTCTGTATGTAGTGAATGCGGATGGTTAATTTTTCATGGGAGTGAAAAATTAACCATCAGCCCTGTGGAAATGACCATGAGTAAGGCACCAGATTCCCATTACATCTCAACTGACCTAATTGTGAATGAGAATGAAAAAAGACAACCTATTTATTCCTGCTGGAACGCCATTGACGATCACAAAATTATTAATGAAAAATAGCCTTTTAAGATCAAATAGCATGGAGTGATGAATGGCGCTGTCACTGCCATGCGGTCTGCTCTCAGATCTCTTTTGTGTTTCATAGTTTGCATTCAGAGCAACTCAGTGAGACCAAAGATGCATTTCACAGAGAGGACATCATGCCTTCTGTTCTCAGACATCGAACCAACACTTTATGCCTTTGTTGTTCATTGAGCATGAGAGATTGATACGGTTTCAACTGTGCCCAAAATTCATTTATGTTCCCAAGAAAACCGTTAGCTCAGCATGGCCAAAGTACGTGTGCCCCATTACTAGATTGGAATGTATATGCAATCCTCAGCACATTTCCTGGAAATGACCATTCAGAATGAGTAATGAAGGCTACGCCAACATTACATTACACCTAACTCATATACATGAAGCTAGAAGGAAAATCGCTGTGGTTTAATTTGCTGGTTTGTGCTGAAAATGGATGTCTTTAAACTAACGTTTTCTTTCAGGTATTCCATTGACTGGAAGACCGACTTGGACAGCTACTTTGACATTGATCCAGTGGAGGGAACGATTTCCACAAACGAACTTCTTGACAGAGAAAACATCGCCCAACACAATATCTCCATCGTAGCGACAAAACTCAGTAAGTATGACAATGAGATCAGTTATGATTCACGCAGGTGTCATTGTCCTTCCCCCACCTTAATCTGCGTGAAGGATTTAATGCACTTTTACTCAAGTCAATACTCAATCCCATTTTGCTGGAAAGGTTTATAGGTATCTATAAACTATGATAGCTCTCCCAGAGGGATGTGTCTTCAGGACATTGTCTCCTCTAGCATACTTGCCTTAACTCTGTTTTCATTTTTAACTGCCTCTTTTAGCACGTTTGATGACACTGGCAATGGAAGAGAGCTTGTCTTGCCAGAGTCAACTTTTACTTCCGCCGCAATAAAACGTGAACCTTCCACAGTTTAACAGTCCGCCGACGCAGCGGCATCGCAGCATGTTGTGAGCCAAGCTCGGAAAAGGATGGAACTAATGTGGAGCTGTGGCTTTAAGACATGTCATCAAGCTAATTATGTTTTTATGAAGGAAGTGGAGCAAAATCTGGATAAATAAGCAAATCCATCGTCATCAAGTCATCAAATCTGCTAAGAACCGTCAAAGTCATTATCCCAGAGGCAGGCTGGTGCTCAATCAAAATTACACATGCTGTATATTCATTAGGACAGACTGTGAAATATGGGCTGTTAAAACTTGAGTCATTGTCGCCTTGGAAACTGATATTAGTCACTTCCCCTCAAGGTCATGGAAGTGACATGCTAATTTTGTTTTCAATGTGTGTGCGCCTTTCTTTGTGTGGCTTTTGTGCATAAGTGCCAAGAAATTGCAGGATGAGGTAGACTGAGAGGAAACAGCACAGATGAAGAGGAAGAGAAGCGAGATGGAAGTTTTAATAGGCAGTTACATGTTCAGTGTGTCATACTAGATGCAGGAATCAGGGAGTAGTTCTGCTCATTTTATCCTCACCCACCTGTGCCTCACTCCTTTCTTATCACCTCGCTACAAGTCGGGCTCTGATCCAGACCTCTGCCCACCCCTCTCAGAGGACCAATGTTCATCTACAGACAATGTTACTCACTGACAATAACAAAAAAAGAAATAAACAAGACTTCCAGAGCCAGTGTTTAAAAATAATAGTTGGACTGGTGCAGCAAGAACAGAGATAAAACCAGCACCCCAGAGTTTGTGTCCCAGCTTGAGTTCAAATCTGTGTTTGACCTTGAGTTAGATTTGGCAGTACTTTGTGTTCTGGGTATTGGATGGCTGTTATGGCTCCACTCTTCTGGATACTATTGTCATCGTTGGCCTGTTTGCTGTCTGTTATTCAGGTTTGAAACCATGGATAACAACAATAAATACTGAAGCAAAGATGCCTTCAGTGCCCATACAAAAAAATCCAGTTGTTGAGGAGAGGTCACGCACACACAGAGAAAAAAAAATAATTGTTCTAACTTATCTACAGTCTGTAGCAGCCCTATTTAGTATTGCACAGCAGTTTTCAATAAACAGTAAATTATTGCAGACCTCTGTATTTGACCTGCCTCGGTATCTACCGAGTGTTCTTGCCGCTAATGCTTTTTAACATTTATCCGCCCACACCTTTTATTCCCGTTACACTTGGTGGAAAGCATCCAGCAGTATCGACAGAGTTGCTGGATGGCATTTATGCTTTCGTTCGTCGGCGATAAACACCTGGTCACAACACCTGAGCTGGAGACTCTTTAGTTCGGAGACCTTGGCGATCCATCTGGTTGTCTGTAGACACTGCAGTCATGCAGCAAAATGAGAGCAGTGCGTGCTGTTCCCCTGAGACACTGGGCTGAACAGAAGGCGTGCTAAATAAGAGCCAGGGCTAGATTAACTGGTTGTGTTTTGGCATTTAAACTCATTGGTAATTTTAAGGCAAGGGAGCGATATATTCAATGCTGTAATAACCATGGCATGGGGCAATTAGGAAGCACACTTACTATCTTTCTTCTTTTTTTTTTTTTTTTTATAAAAATGACAGTCAACACAGTTTGTTTTTTTGTTACTTATGTTATCTGCAGTTACACTTTTAGCAGACAGATACTCTGAATGATTTCTTTTTATTAGTGTTCTGCAGTGCATTTTATAGATCCGTGGTTGATTGCTTGCAATAATAAAGTATTTTTTTAATTAAAATGAGAAATAAAAACACAAAATGTGCATTAGAAAAACAGTATAAACTGGTATCTTCAGGGCAAATCACTCAAGCATTGTACAACTATACGGGACTCAGTAAATAAATAGAGCATATGTTTGGGCTAAATTGCTGCTGGAAGTCAGATTCAAATATAACCACTGTACCATTGCTCCATCTAGTGGGCTGAATGATATATCACTCATAATAACAACAGTTATGGAGATGAGTTTTTAAAATTAGATGAGAGGGAAAATTGTAAACTTAACTAGCTCAAACCACTGAGACTATATAGAAATATAGAATTTATTGATATGGAAATATTTTAAGTTGTCCCCACTTTTATAGAGTTCTCGATCACAAGCGAGCGATGGTGCCTTTTTGCCAACTGAGCATCAGTGTTAGTAGTTCAGTCAGTGCAGCAAATCCCATGATCAGTGTCATTTTTACCTTGGTGGGAAGATTGTTTTTTCCATCAAGGTCAGAGACAGGTTGCTAACTGAGCCGTGGCTGCTTCTCCAATCCCCCCGCCGTTGCATTTTTTTTTCTCAACCACCCAGCAACGCACAAACCTACCAACCTATGCACTGGCACTCACACAAACGAGAACACGCTAAGCCTCCCAATGTGCACCAAAGCCTATTCCCACATCAAATCCATAAAGTTTACCTTAACTGGGCTCTCACACAAAGAGAACATTTCCCCATTGTATCCCCTCTGTGAGGAAACACTCTAACAAACAACTGTGGATTCAAGCTATTCCCACTCGAAGGGCCTTTCACACACTAATTAGAATGGGATGCACATCTTATGGTTCAAACCTATAACAGAACCTTTAAAAAAGGCTTGTAATAAAAATGTCCTCTCGAAAGGGCCGTATACAATAATATGAGGTTTGCTTTAGAAGCAACACATGGGATGAATTTAGTGGATGTATTTATTTTATTTTCCTTCTCAGCGTCAGTCAAAAGCATCATAAAACAGCATTTATGCATCACTGTGTTCCACACACATACATTTCCAGAATTTGAACACTTGCAGTGGCTAAGCAGCTATAACATCTGTTCAAGGAGACTCAAGCATGAAAGCCTCTTTAACCACTTGACCATGCTACTGCAACAGTGATAAACCTTCAAGCTCTGGCTTGTCGTAAGATGGTAGTACTTAATTTATCCACATGATGTCAGTGCTGTGAACAAAACACCCAAAATGTCTCTGTTTCTGTATTCATATAATTATTTTTTGCTTCTCTCTGCAGACAGTCCAGTTCTGACCAGTCGAGTAGCCATCACTGTCCAAGTGCTGGACATCAACGAGTTCCCCCCTGAGCTCGCCAGTCCTTATGAGACCTTTGTGTGTGAAAATGCTAAAGCAGGACAGGTATGTTTACAGCTGCTGCTTTTGTCTGACAGGTGCTGAAGGAATTAGGCAGAACTCATTAAATTGTGTTAATTTATAGTGAGATAACATCTTGTTGGAATATGTGTTCCCCCATAGAGGGGGGTATGGTTTTACAGCATTTACTGACAATTATCTAAACATGTCAAATTGAATATGAAGGATACTTCTTTATGAATAGTGACAAAGTGTCTCTGTTTCAACTTTGGCAGAAATAATTTCAGGCTTTTTAGAGGAAGTTTTTGCTTCTTGGAATGCTACACATTTCGCTCTCACATTGATATCTAACCAGCTACTGCATCTTACTCAAGGTCACTTGAATAAAAGCTTTTATTTCAGGGGATTTTTCCGAGAACACTTACAGAGTAGTACAGAGTATGAATCAAAATCTCGAACTGACTGAGTCATGGAGTTGGATTCAGTTCATAAAGCAAAGCGGCGCTTTGCATATCAGCAACCTCGAGCACATTTCAGATAATATATTTGTGATGCAGTGGAGAATTTGCCTGTGTGGATTGTAAACCACCTGTGCCTGTAAATTAGCCCATTAACTAGCATCTATATGCAGTTAGCGTTGTGAGGGAACAGCGTCTTTGGCAGTCTATCAAATCACCGTAGACACCTCATCACATTAAGGATGTTTTGCTGGTCGTCAGGTCTGTTGCAATCAAAACGCCCATGCCCTTCATTTGAAGACATCAGTGTCTTCCTTGGCATGTGAATTTGTCATGTTTCTTGCTTGCCAGACTGATTTAAAACACAAAATTGTTATTTTTCTCCTAAATTTAACGTGAATGGTTTCTCATTTGAAGTTAACCTCCACTCAAAAGCGTGTTTTGCTCATGGCTTCACTGTGCAGGATGATGAACAATATTTTATAGTGGAAGGATGTTTTATCATTTATCTCCTCATGGAAAAAGTTTGTCTTAAAGTTTTTGTCTTTAGAGTTTAAAGCATGTACCTGTGAGCATGTAATTCATCTAATCACACCTAATTGGAAGGCGGTTCTTGACAAATATGCAATTTACACTTCACAGCATAATGTGAGCACAGTAGTACAGATACACATAGCATGTTCAATGATGTGCAAGGCCTTGTGCGGGCAGCAAACTTTTTTTTTCAATCTAAAAAGATATATATATATTCATAGTTCATTCATACACTGAATGAATCCTAGGCAAAGATCAGATCAGTAACTAAAGATCAGTGAAGTCTAATAATCCATTGGGCCAGTTGTGAGTGATCAAATGATTCATTAAGAGACACACATCGGAATATTTCGATCCACATTCTAAATAATGAGGTGTACAATGCGTCCTTTAAAGGTTTTCAGGCTAGCAGCCGTGGACTTGCGGGTGGCTTATGGGAGGTTTAAGGAGAGTGTATAAATGTGCAGATATGAGTGGCTATCTGGTGCCCTGAGCATAGTTTCTCTTTCCTGAGGTTGTGCCCCTAGCTTTAAGGATTAGGAGGTCATTATGTTCAATTATATGACTGCTTTGATTCTGCTTCAGATGAACCGATAGAATCAGCTTTTTATTTTGCTCGGTCTGTTGTTTTGGGGTTTTCTTTCTTTTGTAATTCCTTTATTTAACAAGATTAAGATTAAGATTTTTATTTATTTATTATTTTTCTATATAGACCTGTTATACATGTGCAAATGTATTAGGGAGGTAAAGAAAGTAAACAAGTTAAAGTAATATCAAGGCATTCATATATTCAGGTGAACTGGTCACATCATGCAAGAAGTGTCCTGTATATAAAACACAACATCACATCTCCGTGGGTGGCATGGTATCGTGGTGTATAGTATTACTGCTTCACTGAGTTTGAATCCACCTCGGAGCCTTTCTGTGTGGACTTTGCATGTTCTCGCTATGTTTGAATGGGTTCCCTCTGCGTACTCTAACTTCCCGACACAGTCCAAACACATGCATGTTAGGTTAATTTGTGATTTTAATTCGAACATAGTTCCGAATGGTTATCCTCGTCTCTCTGTTAGCCCTGTAATAGATTGGCGACCTGTCCAGGGCGTACCTCGCCTCTTGCCCTATGACAGCTGGGAAAGGCTCCAGTGACCCTGAATTGGCACTTCTATTTCTCTGGAGCTTCTTTTTCCTTAAATCCGGAACATGCTTTTTCTTCCACAGCATGATCCTTCCAGGTGTTTTGCACAGCACAGCTGGAAGATTTAAAAAAAAAAGAACCGCAGAACCTCTCTTGTAAAATCCGTCATATGTTCCCCTTGTCTGCACTCACACGGCTAAAAACATGTAAAAACAGCTTGTTTCAGAGTGTCTCATGCTGCTGCACAACATCCAATTCAAAATGATTGGTAACTTGGATGAAACCAAGCAAGCAGGAAAAGTAACTGATTGTTTTTATGTAAGTGTGTGGAAAAAGCAGGGAGGAGAGTGGCCTGAAACCTTCAACTGAGTTTTGCATATAAAGAAGATCAGGGTTGTGGCAAAGTTAGACAGCAGGTCGTTTCCACATCCCATAATTTGCTGTACTCAGAGTCAACTGGTCAAGTGTGAAATGAGAAAAGCAACCATAAAGGGAATATAAAACAAATGACTTCCTACATATTAGCGCAGCTGGTGCTACAGTGTGTTCCTTCTGTTATATTTGCTTTGTTTTTGATAATGCTATATTAAAACAGTGACCTAATGAATCACACTGATTCGCTGGAACAATTACATTTGCATTTACAGCATTTAGTTGACACCCTCATGTCGCTGTGTGCAAAAGTGCAGAAGCAGGATACACTTAAAACCATTAAAATATATATAATAGAGTAATAAGCGGTTACTGCAGCAACAGCTCCACTTGTGATCAAGAGGAGAGGGGAAGCATTTTTGAGAGCAAGGTAAGGTGGATTTGCACTTGACAGATTATAATTAATTTTCTGTTTGTGAAAAATATAATAAATGCTGTTTTAAATTGGTGATACGTGGTACTGATGTTTCAGCAGTGAAGCTAATTGTCAGTTAATACTGCATGACATGGATTTACTCTAGTAGATAGTGTTGTCCTTGAGAGGTAAAGAAGAGGGATAATGGTGCACTAAAACACATTTTGAGTAAGAGCGAGATTTTGTGTAGCCAAAGCTGATGGAGGTGTACTTGCCAACATTTAATACAGGCTATTTTACTAAGGTTTTATTCATTTTAAAATTCAATTGATGCTAAAAGACCGTAACCTCTTTCATCCTTTACTTGGGGATAAGTATCCACAAGGGAGGTCTCCTGGGAACGACATACCTTCCTAGCCTTTCTTCCCCCCCTCCCCTATTTGCTCTTGCATCTCTAATAGTGAAATCTGGAATGATGTAATACCTGGCCAATGGTTGGTAATGCAAAGTCACCTTTTACGTTTGATATTTTCTTGTAATCCTGTTTCAACTTCTTAATTTTCTCTCTACATGTACCACATTACTGTGCTTTGTGTTGGATGCCCAGCAGCAGGTCAAGTGGAGCTACTTGTGAAGATTTTTTATATTTCCTCTGTTGCATATAGGCTTAGATTTTCCCTGGTTTTCCACCTGACCTCTCTGCAGAGAGTAGGGAGCCAGAAGTGTGCGTTTATATGTATATGGTTTTGTTGAGTCTGTATTCTGAGTTTGCTTTTGTTTTTCGCTCTTGCATAATTGAACTTTTTGCACATCAGCATTTTTAGGTTTTCATTCATATTGTATTCATGCAGTTAATGTTTTTGTTGTCTTCTATTTGTGCTCATTTTCCTTAATGTTGCTTTAGTTCAGTGTAGCAGTTATCTGTGGATTTAGGTCTTGTTTTACTTTGGCTGTGGCTGTGCTTAGTTTTACTTCCTCCCCCGTCTCATTTTCTTGATTGTCTACACCTGTGTCGATTGCCCCAGCTGTCTTCACTTCCATGACCATGACTTTCATGGCTTCCCTTCACTCTTTCTTGCAGTGTCTGTTTAAACTTACACTGTGTTCTCTGCCTACTTTGGATTCAGTTTTACATTTTTCTGGTGGACTTTGAATCAGCCACAATAAAAGCCCTGTCTTTTGTTATGTAGTCTGTTTTGGAGTTTGCATTTGCGTTCTCTTCTTGCAATTCATTAGACAACCTGCCCGTATTTCTGGACCAATCACAGTACACCTACAGCATTCAAAGTTGAAGGTTTTATGTGATATAGTTTAAGTCATTTTCCTTTGGAATACACTGTAAAACACGATTTCCCAGTCTTTTGATGGCCATTAGACAAAATTGCCTATATTTATTGAAAAAAGATTGTTTGTAGCTTCATTTATTCATTAAAAAGCTAATTTGGTTGCAGGGGTTCAATAGTGCAAACTGTACATCTGCAGCGAGGACCTCAACAGAGTGCTCATCACACCTAGTGTCAAGTTTACTCCCCTGGAGGGAATTTCATTTAAATACAGAGAAGGGAAAACCTCAGACACAACACAGCCAGGATGATGTAGCAGGGCAGTGGGGCTGAGTCGTGGCTCCTGCAGGTGGGGGAGCCAGCACCAGGGCACTGGGTCTCCCGCAGGTTAAATCCAGTAAGTGAAGAGCAGCTTGATTGCACAGCATAGCCATTTCCAGACATATCTCTGAAATGTTTGGGGAACAAAAGAAAGTAGAAAGCAGTCAGCTGCCTGGTACAGAGGTGGCTGAATCAGCAGTCTATGTCTAACAGGAAAGTGCAGAGGGGATAGTGGCTGTCATGGTGTTCTATTAGTAAACTCTATTTCACATGTAAGTGATCCAGTTTGCTGAGGTGCAGTAGTACGTAACAGTCGGTGTTGGACTGATCAAACTGTGTCTTTTTCCTGCATTTGTCTATGCCTAAAGCAGATGCACTATAAAAGAAATGCAGTTTAAAATAGCTGGCCTCTTTCCATGACCATTGCACAAGCTCCAGCAGTTTTGAATGAAGTTAATCCATCACTTCATGTGATGAGGTGATCTAGCAATTTCAACAACTTTTCAATCAAGTGCTAAAAACGTCTGGCAAAACAATTCAGTGGCAGGTCTGACACACAGGCAGTTTAAAACGACTAGACGTTGTTCAATGATGGATAATTTTCACCTCCAAACTGTGCAAATTCAGTCAATTTTCTGCGTGTGTGGTTTGCCAGTCTTCCACTAACCAACAGGCAGGAGAAGAGCAAGCCTCTCAAAAAACCCCCAACGTTTAATACACATAAATGGCAAAGGAAAAAAAGTTGATTTGAATAGTTTTATTGTCAACCTGTGGCATTCTTTTTTTTTTTTTTTTTTTTTTTTTTTTGCAGGTGATACAATCTTTCAGTGCAAAAGACCAGGACTTACCAAGCGCTGGACAACAGTTCTCCTTCAGATCACCAAAAGAAGATCTGAAAAACAGGAATTTTACCATCCGAGACTTTGGAAGTACGTATTCTCTGTTTTGACATACCTGACCAATGAATACAGTTTGAAACATGTCTCCTGCTTGAACAGTTTATGAAATACTGACAAACAGGTAATAATCTTAGAAAGCAGATGACCTTTTTCAGAGATAAATTGAAATTGCACTTGAAACACTTTAAAGTGACAGTGAAAGTAATAATGATACTGAAATATACTGGGATAGTGACATAGAAATCACCTTGGGTTGTACATTGAAGTGACATATTACTCTTCAGTCGCTGCCTGCAAATAACCTGTCTCCAAACAAAACCCAAAAGCACAGAGACTTCAGATCATCTTTTCATTGAAAGGTTTGAGTGGCATGTCTCAGTGCTAAAAATAACCCAAACACATGCAGTCAGACACTGTATTGTGATAAGGCCACATATCACATGTGAAGCTCTGCAGTCTGCACCGGTTGAGGCCTTTGAAGTCTAACCAGAAAGACGGGTAATGAAAAGTGGGACATGGCAGGATGAGGCCAGGGAAACGAATGCATTCACCATCCTTGACAAGCACTGGTCCGAACCTCTGATCCAGTTTTACCTTTTGGACACAGTGTCTTGCAGCTTCCTGACTGCCAGAAGCCTCAGAAGCACACTCTCCAGATACAAAGTGAGATCTGATAGGTAGGGACAGGAAATGCAAACACCACAGGCTCTGCGGACAGGTTGGGTGAGACAGGGGGAGAGAGTGCACAAACAAAATCGTGCTTGTGCGCAACATGCAAGGTGTGCTAAAACGCCTGACCTCCTGTCAAGAGAAAGTGCTAGGCTTCGTCACTGGAACAAACCTGGCTTGACAGGGGTCAGACAGTCTAGCTGTAGCAGACAGAAGCAGGCAGGTTTAACCTGACATGTTCCCTCTCCCTCGTATACACTGTCGACCTCTATTCAAGTTGAATTTCTTACACCTTTGGCTGTCATCCCAAGTTGTTCCCTTTGTGTGTTTTTAGGAGTGTAATCAGCAAAGCAGCAGTAACCCCACTGGAATTATTCAGATTATTTTATCCAATCTTGTTTTTATTTCTTTATTTATCCATGCTGCAAAAGGTTTATGAAGTCAGAACCATAAAAACAAACATTTCACGACAGGCTCCCTGTTGCCAAAAATATTCATACCACAAAACTTTAGGTGCTGCACACAGAGGTGCCACTATCAAAATGAAGTTTACAATTTTGCACAGCTTGGCTTGCAGTGGTTTCTTTTCATAGTTTCATTCTTGGAGTCTTTGTTCTAATAGTTTTCAGCCCCAAAGTAATTTCCAAAAAATGGTTACAAAGTCAACTGATACATCAGATTTGACATTACAAAGTAAATCAATATTTATTTATTTAAATAGATAAAAAATAAAAGGAATTTCCCAGTTGTCTGAGAAAATACATTTCTTAATGCACACTCACTAATGCGCACTTAACTTTTCTCCAAGTGTACTCATTCATAAATAATAGTAAAAAATTTTAAATCATTAGACGTCTCCATTTAAATGCTACCAACACTGTTACAGATGATTTAAAGAAAGCGATCACATTTCAGTAGTAATCAAACACGTCAATGGTGAGACTTATCTGAACTGCTACTGTATAGTCAGCCTGTATATTATAGACTTAGAGTATTTGATAATACATGCAAAACTAGCAGAACAATATTTTAAATCATAATTTAACCTATTTTGCTTTAAGTTTAGTTCGACAAAAACATGTACAGCTGAGTTCTTGTCTCAGCTGTACACATGTGACATCATTACATGAAGATGTGAGAGAGTATCGTGAAAACCATGTGTCCCCCCCAACTGGTGCAGCCAGCAAGTCAACTTCAGCGAACACGTAAAAGTTAATATTTAACATTCCTGGTTTCTCCCAAATCCTACTTGTGTTGACAGAGATCTGCAAATGCTTCCAGTCAGCCTGGACCCAAATTATTTATAATAGAAAAATATCTACTACCTGTAAAACAAGATAACATCATAAATAAAACATACATACATAATTACAAACTCTCTGCAGTTAGACAGAAAACCCTTTGTGGTGTTTCAAGGAATACTGTCTCGGGTGAGGCTCGAAGCAAATTTTTGAAGTTTCTCGTCTCACTCAGAGAAACAAATTGAGAGGATTTGATATCACACATAAAGAGTTATCAGACATGGCAAAATTTTGTCTCTCAAACTTGGACGTTGAGAGTTGTAATTCAGCTCAGAGGATTGTCTGACTGATGTGAGGTTATACTTGGAGGAATATTTTCTTTTACTTTGGTCAGAACTTTCAAGCCTGCACAGATCAAGGAATAAGCAGTTGCTGCACTACTTCAGGCCTTTCCATTAAAAAAATATATAAACAAAATAAGATCTCTTAAATCCAAGACTACATATGTTGTCAAAGAATCAATGACTGTGTTTGAAGCTCTTTTGTGTATTTGATGACATTTTTAAAAAGCTCTTGTCTTTTTTAGATAACACAGCTGGAATCGTGACAAAGCGGAGCGGCTTTCGAAGACGTTTACAGGAGATCTACTTCCTCCCTGTGGTTATTGAAGATAATGGCTACCCACCCAAAAGCAGCACGGGCACATTGACCATCCGTGTATGCGGCTGTGAATCGGACGGTTCACTGTTAACTTGCAGTGCAGAGGCCATCTTTCTTCCTGTGGGTCTAAGCACAGGAGCGCTGATTGCTATACTTCTATGTATCATCATCCTGCTCGGTGAGATTCGGATTTTATTCTCAAACTTTGAAAACTCCAAACTGTGTGAAATATGACTATATTTATGGCAGTTATAGTTAGTAGTCATTTTCTTTGTGGAAAATATTTCATGGGATTTCAGGAGGATAAGTCCTAGTCTGCTCTATATTTATACTTTGTACTATAAACTCTATTAAAATGTGAACTAGTTTGACATTTTGGGAAATATAACATCATTTTTCATAACAGCTGGAGGCAGTCCAGCAAAACTGCTCCGTCCAAAGGCTGATGGCTTCCTATCATTGTAGAGGCTCAAGGGCACACAGTGTGCATATGTTTAAGTTGTATGAAAAACCATTGCGTCCAATTTTCCTGGGTTGGACTCTTTCTTGGCTGGGTTCAGCGACAGTCTGGAGTCTTCACTGTTTGCCTGGCGATCTCATAATGACGCCAGGACTTGGAGAAATATTGATCTTCTCTAACTTCTGAGGGGAGAAAAAAAAAAAAGCAGGGGCTGACATTTTATGAAATATCAAACTATTGACATTTCCACTCTACAACTATTCCTTTAGTGCAGGCTCTGAAAAGTTGAGAATTTATTTTTTAATTCCTGCGATTTTAGTAGCCAAATTCTGATCTGAATTTAACCAAAGACAACTGTAATGTTTTAGAAAACCCTGTGAGACTAGACGCATGTGCATCAAAGAATATTGATGCACGTGCTCCAGATATACTTCCCCTTGTTTCTGGCAATACCTGGTTCCAAACATGCTGAGCTGACCGTCAGAGTTGGGCTGGCATTTCTCCAGGAGTGTCTGCAGTTAATTATCAAACCCATGTGAATATTGTCATTCAATGAGATGTTAAAGACTAGAGGGAGGGTCGCTTGGCTCTATAAACTAAATCCAATCTTGCTGCCCTGTGGCTGTTTCAGAAGCTACAGCTTTTACATTTCCCACAAGGTCATGGTTGTAAAACTCCTTCCTAATTCTCTGCTATTAATGCCTGAGCTCATCTGCATAGCTGGGAGGAAGTAAATGTAGGTTTATGGCATCATTTTCTGAATTATAAGCGTGGGATGGTCGGTTGTTAAAGAAGACCTCGTTTTAAACTGGAAGTCCATGCCCTTTGAATTTAGCTGTATTTACTTTTCTCTCTCTCCTTCTAATTTACGGTGCACAAAGAATCCACTGTTAAATTCCACCTATGCCTAATCATTAATCATTTTTCATTACCCTCGTGAATGTATTCATGTGAAATATCAGCCCAACTTCCACTGTTTTATATGTGATTGAACATAAAAGCACATTGTGGCACTGTGCTGTAGAGCTGTGTCGGTGTGTTCACTTCATTTGAGAAGAATGTCTTCAAAGCTCCAAGTCGACCCACCCCCAAGGCTAAGTAAGGCTGATGCCAAACTGTCATGCTGTCCCTGAGAAGGGAAGAGGCAGAGAAAATCAGCACTCCCACTGAGAACATTTCCATAGAGCCACTTAGTTTCTGTGCAGCATTTGTAAGGATGACCCAGTTGTCCTGTGAGGAAAAAAAACGAGGAGTCGAAATTAAACAAGCCAGGCGTTCATCTGCATTGCTATGTCTCCCAAACCGATGTGGATCGGCTGCATCTAATGACAAAGCCTGTAATAACCGTCTGTTGTGAAAGTCTACAAATGAGCCACTGGGGGGAGCTGGCACACCACTTAAAAGAAGATAAAAATAACTTGATAGTAAAAGAAAGGAGAGAGAAAGTGAGCTACAGAGAGGTTGAAAAGAGGCGACCTAGTCAGGGCTTTTTTCAGTCTGAATGTATTTATTGGAATATTTCATTTGAATGATTTCACTTTTTCCTGCCCATTGCTCTTACTCCTAGATGCAACTGTATATTAAAAGCCCAGAGGAGAAAAAAAAACACATTTTACTGCAGTTTTCAATGACTAGGCTGAGAAGGGGACACAGACACAGAGAGACAGATTGCACTGGCAGGAGTGAAGAGAGAGTAGGAAATTTACCGTGCTGAAAATAACACAGCGGTAGTATGGTGTCTAAAATATGCAGCACCTCGAGCAATCTCTGATGGTTTGTGTGAAAAAACAATAAAATGTTGCTTTGGGTATATTGTCAGCGGTACAATTTCACTTCCAACAATGTTTACAGCTCTGTGCTATTTTTTTCTAAGCATGTATTGCAGTGAGTACATCTTATTCTTTGAGATGCCAAGGCAAAAGAAGGCATTGATTTGCAGGTCAGATGTCTAGACAACAAATGACAATGATAACAGGGATCCTGGGTTTCTTTTTTACCCCTTATAACTGTTGCTCCTGTGCTCTATATTACCACTTGCTTTTGATCGTGGGTATGGCACAGCATGGCAAAACGTATGGCTTATGTTGGAATGAGATTAAACATCTAGAGTCATACTACCTGCACTTTGCCGAGCACATTTCTACACTAATCCTCTTTGCTAGCATGCTCATCATCTTTGTTTCATGTGTAAGCATGTTAATAGCATTTTATAATATATTTTTTAAAACACAATACTCAAAAAAAGAACACTCTGGGCCACACTGTGTATAAATCTTGATCCTATTAAATATTTTCAGTAGGATTAAGCATAAGACCAGCTGGTCTCAGTGAAGGAAGGAGACTCAGGTGATACCCTTCTGTCCATCCAGTCGAGTAAATTTTGTATAGGGTTTAATATTTAAGTTGCCACAGTTTCTCTGCATGGTACTCTGCCATACAGCCAATCTCAGCTGCAGTAACCGTTCTCATGTAGAGCCAAGTAAAAATTAAGACATGCCAAAATCATTTTTTTTTGACTATAGGGGTCCTGTTTAAAATGACATTTACTGTTGCGTAATCCAAATTCATACCTCTGATCAACACATATTTTGAGCTGTAAATGGTTAAAACTATACCTCTAAGAGGCTCCTACTTTTTTCACAAATAAAGATTCAATAACCTGATTTTTTTTTTTGGGAAATCTAACATGGAAACATTTCGATTTGTTCACCCAGTTATTGTAGTCCTCTACGTGGGATTGAGACGGCAGAAGAAGAAGGAAACCCTTATGTCATCCAAAGAGGACATCCGGGATAATGTGATTCACTACGATGATGAAGGAGGAGGAGAAGAGGACACGCACGCGTTTGACATGGGGACACTTCGCAATCCCAAGGTTGTCAAAGACAACCTGTACCGCAGGGATGTCAAGCCTGAGATGAAAAGAGGTACCAGACCGCCTGTCTCTCAGGACAGCGCAGACATCCGAGACTTCATCAACCAGCGTCTGAAAGAGCATGACACGGACAACTCAGCCCCGCCGTACGACTCCTTAGCGACATACGCTTACGAAGGAGATGGCTCTGTAGCTGAGTCGCTAAGCTCCATTGAGTCCCTCGCAATAGACCTCGAGGAGGACTATGATTACCTCACTGACTGGGGGCCCCGCTTTAAGACACTGGCAGGGATTTTCGGGGAACAGTCAGAAACTCAGTCGAACTCAGCAACCACAGAGAACGCACATTGATGTTGTTCACAGACTCAAAAAGCAAATATGTAACAATATTCTTTTTGTTGGCTCAAATGTTTCACCATTACTTTCTTCCCATGTTATCCATTTTTAATGTTTTGGGGATTTTTTTCAGCTCACTGTTTTCTATTTCATTGGTGCTTCACCATGCTCAGTCCCCAAATTGTCTCAAAAAATAAAATAAAAAAAAATAGAAAGAAAGAACATATGATAACATAAGTAGATGAGCTAAGCAGTCATTCAATTTCCTTTCGGCTGAATATTGTTTCTTGTCTTACATTTTATTTCCTCTCGGGGATCACGCATAGACACGGAAATGTTGCCGTTTCCAACAACATCCTTTAAAGTGCCTCAATATAATTGTTCTTTCACTTGCTATTTCATGCCACATGTCCAGTGATGTTCTTTTGAGCCCCATAGATAAATTCAGTCAGCACTGCGCTCTGACTGGCAGAAGCATCTACCAACACCAATGTAACTCTGTGGGGACAATGAGGTGGCCCAAGTTTGGCCAAAGATGTTTTGAATGTTATTTATTGTTCTATTTATTTATTGGCTGATTGAGTTTGATTCGATTTTTGTGTATTTATCTATTTATCTCTCAGTCATCAATCTGTATTTTTATTTTTGGAGACACTTGAGGATTTTGTAATTAATCGAGGCCCACTTGAAAATGTATGTTTCTATTAGGTGGGTCCTGTGAATAGACTTGTACTAGAGTTGTAAAAAAAAAAAAAAAAGAGAGAGAGAAATTAGGGCTAAATACTGCAGTTGAGTCATGTAAGCACTGTTTTGTTAAATAAACCACACTTGGATAGAATCCCTCTCCATCTATTTATTCCTTATGAAAGTTCACTTACCACTGATTAAAATAATACTGTCTGGTTTATGGTGAACTTAGAAGTTGTATGAATGGACCAGAGCACTCTTGGTAGGTACATTAGGTGTAATTGTAAAGCTGTATATATTATACATGTGTAAATAGTAAGCTCTAGCTATCAGTGGGTGATGTTACAGTACTAAGCACCAGCATATTCATACTGTGAGGTGCTAACTAACTTAGCCATCAAATGTCATTATGTTTAAATAGCATACATACAGCCATGGTGAAAAAGTTTCAGGACATAAAAATCATCTACTCCTTACCAGGGCTTAAAATGAGTTAAATACAATATTGTTTCATTGGTTTTTTAACAAAAAATAAGACAAAATGCAGAATCAGTGTGTGGTAAAACTAAGAAAAGCCACGTGCTGCTAATCAAATGTACTTGTTTGATTAATCATCATCAACTGTGAGCACCTCTATAAAAGCAGAGGTTTTGGCAATTTGCTGGTTTGGAGCATTCGGTTGTGCAAGCAGTTGTTGATGGCCATCAGTCTTGGAAGGATTGTAAAGCTATTTCCAAACCATTTGAAGTCCATCCTTTCACAGTGCAAAAGATTATAACCAAGTGACCAAAGTATTATAGAGACAAATGTGAGACCGTCTGTGTGACAGCTAAGCTTGGCTGAAACTGGGTCATGCAACAGCACAATGATCCCGAGCACAGCAGCAAATCTGCAATAGAATGGCAGGGAAAGAAAAGAAGGAAGGTGCTGCAATGGCCCAGTAAAAGTCCAGACCTCAACCTGATTTAGAAAGAGATGTATGGATAAACAAATGCCAATAAAGATCAATGAACCAAAGCAATGTTATAAATACAAGTGGGCTTGCACAACAATGTGAAACTTGTTGGTGAAACAGCAAACAGTTGGAGTTATTTCTACTAAAGGTGATTCTATAAGTTACTGAATCAAGCGGTGCACTATTTTTGTTTCACGCTGCTTCAGTATGTCAGCTTAGTTTCTGTTAAATAAATAATGACACTGTGTGGTAAGTCATGGGTTGATGTTAATCTGAGGTTGTATATCACTAATTTTAAGACCTTTTAAGGACCAGACCATTTTAATATGTCCCAACATTTAAAACCTTAGAGCTGAAAGACTTTCTTTTTGCCACAACTTCATGTCTCTTTATCAGGTCTCACCACCAAAGTAACACAACCTTCCTGCACCTGAGAAATTACTTTCTGATCATTTGATTGAAATAAATAAAGGTTTTTAAGAGAGTGTTTCTGGATTTGGCCATGCTGAACAAAGGTAATCAAGGTGCAAGCATTTCAAGTAACACAAAGGCTTCAGTAGGGTATTAGAATGGTTTATTCCTCCAGTAACTGAATGAGGTGGCTTGGTCCTTTCTTGGCATGCTCTGGTGACAACATAATGGAAGGTCTGGATGAAAGCCAAAGCAGTGACATACAAGGTAGATCTTTTACCGATGGATGTAAGTGATTCCACTTTCTGTCTCTCTTTGTCACATCCAACAGGTATACCAAGGTAGAGCTTCAGTAAATGTGTAGCGATGTGTTTAAATGGACATTAGGTAATCTATGATCCTTGCAGGCAGCAGCAATTGCCACGACAGTGATATAAGTTAACTCCTACACCCTCTCTGTCCTTTTTACGGATAGTGGTTCTCAACTGACAGTGATGACAATAATGCTGCTTTGTGCTTGTCATTTTGCAATTTGTCAATTATAGAACTGAGCTTTCCTCACAGCTTAGCTGCACCACTGAAGTTTACTCCAACTATGCCTATGATGCAATATGTTAATTTTGTGCTCTTGTCATATAACAAGTTCTTGAACCAATAAAACCTGTGAATTTTCTCATTTGCAAAATTGCAAGTGCGATGCGAAAATATTCTGCAAATTATAGGCTTAGTAGACAGAAACTGCAGGCTCTGGCATTACGATTAATAATTCTCATCTAGCTCACATTATTGCTACTACCATAACAGCCTCAGGTTTTTAGCCATGGATCTACCAAATGGATTGGCACCTAATTTGGTACAAACTATTTGGTATTCATTACATTACATTAGATTATTCCTAAACCATCTGAATTTTCCCTTTCAAGGTCCATTTTGAGTTTGATTTTTAGGTAAAATATTGCCATTGTATGTCTTTTGATTATTTGAAGTTTATGTCCTAAAGTAATGCCCCCCTCCCATCAGCTTCAGAAGCACTGTGCTTTGTGCTAACTGGAAATGTTTTCTACCTAAAAGGCTAAAATATATGAATTCTACATGGTGAACAGTTATGAGCATATATGCATAACGATTAAATACAGCCTCAGAGGCTCAAGGCTGTGCACTTTTGTTGTACTGTATCAACTGATGGTGTAATGCAAGAATTATTGCAATTGTGGTTCATTTTTGAAAAAGAAAATGAAAAGAAATCTTAGCTGCATTCTTATGCCAGGGGTCAATTTGGTGGCAGCAGTTCAAATACTATGATGGTGGTGGACTACTTAGAACTGTTGTCTCACAGAAAGAGCCAGCTGGGGTATTTCTGTGTGGAGTTTGCATGTTCACTATGTTTACAATCTCAAGGTACTCTGGCTCTCACCCACAGTTAAAGCGCATTCTTCTTGTTGTAGTTTAGCTGGCGATTTTAAATTTGTAATAGGTGTGAATTCTTGTCTGTCTTTATGTGTTAGACTTGTGACAGACGGATGACCAGGCTGGGATGTATCCTGCCTGTCATCCAGTGACAGCTGGGAGAAGCTCCACCTCCACCGCAAAACTGAATCAGAAAAGTAGAAGGAAATGAATGGATAACTGACCCCCCCCAAAAACAAAAAAACAAAACAGTAATGAAAACAAATCTTTGCTACAACCCCAGTTTGGTGACACAGTATTTGAGCGGATACAGTAAGCAACTGTGATCGATAAACACCCCATTCCCCTGTGTGGCTGTTCTCAAAGGACGGCATTTCCAACACTGCTTGTGACTAACTCTGTCTTGTGGCACAGTCTGTGTACCAAACCAAACAGAGACATCAGGACTAACAGGGGGTTGTGGTGGGTGTGGGAATGAGGGGGATGCCATTCCCTGCATAAACATGAGAGAACTGGCACAATCTATGCTATAGCTCAGGGGAAAGCGACCATTACTACCGCCAACAAAAAAAGTGATGGCATTGATACTGTTTATGTTGGACTGGGTTCAGCCTTCTGTGCCCCGGTGAAGAACACTGTCCAGTCCCATTGTTCTTGCGCCTCTTTTCTTTTTACTGCCAGTACTCCACAATGAGTTAAGTAACTCCATAAAATTAAAATGTCTTCTTGGTTGCAAGTTACTTGTCAATACTTCAATAACAAAACTGTAACTTTGGAACATAGGGAAATATCACAATATACGGGACATTCATGCTCTGGGACCATTGTTTGGCTCTGAACTAAGATGTTTGTGCAGCATTCACTTTCTGAGTCATATTAGCCAGTGAGAGCATAGCTGTCATGATTCAACAATCATGAGTTGTCAAGACACCTTTTAAATCAACTCCCCTATTGTTGTAGGCACTAAACTATTTGCTTAGACGAAATAAATGAATACACATCACCAAGAGTACTGTTATTACTTTGGAGTTGGCTATGGAAATATGCCTCGGTTACTAAAGAACCCCTCAGGGATTATAAGGCTCAAAGATGCGCGTGTGTTAATTAATACCAGTCACTTTGTATTATTCTGCATGTAGGGTGCTTTTAGAAAATGCATTTCATATGCACATGGCAAAAAAAAAAGCCTGTCACTACTGCCACTGAGTTCTCACTAAGCTGACAGGTTTGCTTTACAGGAATTTGCTGATCTTAGTGTGCAAAGCTGCGCGTCTTTGGCCACTTACTTTTGTTAACCCTATTAATTATGCAGTGACAGCTGCTGCTAACCTTGAGACAGAGGAATATAGGTAAACACAGCAGTCATTATTGCACTCTAAGAACATTTTTAGCTTTTGTTATGGAATAATTAAGACATAATGATGTAACAGAAATAACTTTTGAAATAGGCAGTTTACACCCAGATGTACCAGATATATGGTACATCTAAGAAAGTCAAGCTGATCGCAGCCAAATAGAAAATGATTATTGACATGATGTTGGAGAATTGCTGTCTAAAGGTTCAGACCTTATCCAAGAGGCACAGTTAGTGCTTAATTGTATTGTACTGCATGGGGATCAAATCCCATTTACTTCAAAAAGGGTGAAAAACAGCTCTTATTTTTATCCCGAATCATGACAGACTGCACCATAAATGACACTATAAATTCTAGGCATATGTACAGATCATCTACTTGGAATTAACATATGTATTGTATATGTATTTGAGGCTTCCTATCTTTAGTATTACACCAGACACTAGGGTTGAAAAGAACTGGGTGAAAAAGTCAGCCAGTGAATAGAAACAAAGACTACAGTAATTTTTTCCTTTGATGGTTTTATAAAACTAAGCCACAAAGTAACTTTTTGAACCCATCCACAAATTTCAAAACCATGTGTAAAATAATCTGAATTCTTTTGTTGTATGGAGTATCTTTATTTTCCAGCTTGTCACTGTTCTCCACCTGTGGTGTGATTCATAAGAAGTCAAACTAAATCGTCTCTCTCTCTCTCTCTCTGTGTTACATGTTCTACTCTGTGAAAATGGCAGGGTAACTGCACCAAAGCCAAGAAAATTAAAAAACTAAATAAAAAAAATCAGGATTAATTCTGTGGCGGCTTTGATCGAAAAAATTTCTGATAATTCAATTTCTAACCTGGGGAGCTAAATATGGCACGATTGCATGTATTTATGGAGTAGTATACAGCCCCTTCTACTAAACTTTGTCTCGTCCCTGTAATCCCACTGCTGCTTACTTAGTGTGAAATGAAAATGAATAGACTGAGTCTAAGATAAACAGACATCCAATACGATAAAATAAGCACAAAGCCAAATTGAAGTGCTATGCAGAGGCTACAAAGTACATTAGAACAATGGCAAGGGAAATAAAAACAATTAAAGGAGAATCAAATTGAATAAAATGAGAAAGCACTCTCACATCTCCCGTATAAAAACAAATATATTACATCGAAAGCTGTTTTCAGTGATTTTCTGTAATCTGACAACCAGCATATCAAAGTTTGTTCTATTTCTATTTTTGATCTTCAGCTCAATCTTCAATGACTACTCTTGATTTCTGAAGGTCCTGGATATTACTGCTCTCGGCGATAAACAAGAATGGAAACAAATGCATTAAACATTAAATGCCACGATGACTCAGCACACAGCTAGTACTTTACTCCAGCCCCGACTCATTCTTTCAAGGCAGTGACACTATATATAAATAGAAAAAAGGCCGTGTATCTCTAATGCAGGTCAATATGGTACAACGCAATCTAAAAAAGTCAACTTTTAGGCCAGTAACACATACCTTTTACCTCTTCT
This sequence comes from Perissodus microlepis, assembly GCF_051167445.1. Classification (NCBI taxonomy): domain Eukaryota; kingdom Metazoa; phylum Chordata; class Actinopteri; order Cichliformes; family Cichlidae; genus Perissodus; species Perissodus microlepis. Next base: position 25,164,480 of record NC_140469.1, on the reverse strand, counting down.
CGCAAATGGCTGTCTTTCTTGTCCATCTTTGGACAAGCAGAAAAGAGTAATGTTTGACATTACCTCACAAATGACAGAAACACAATAAAAAGCGTAAAAAAAAGACAATCCAAAAACAATCAGAAATACAAAGTTAAATAGGCTTGGATTTAAAAGGGTAAGTTATTAAAACAGTGTTTTAATATGTTCTCATATAATTGAGGCACAGAATGTAATTGTTACAACCAGGAATCCCTAAATAGCAATATTTCAGTCCCCATTGTCTTTGCTACTTCATTAACTAAGGAGAAGCACCTTCTCATTTCACCACTGAATGACTTAAGGGCCATATACTCTGTGCTCTGTTCAGTCTTAGAACGTAGTGTACACATTGCTCGAACTCATATTCATTTAGTCGCTCCTTGTGTGCGTTACTAACACCAACAGACACAGACCATTTTCTACATGGTATCTGCCCCAAGGGAGTGGAGTGCTTGCTATTTTTAAAGCCAATACAAAACAGGTTAGGCTGGTGAGAGCCAAATGTGCATGTTATTACCAAGCCAGCTACTACAAAGCTGTCCCCATGTAATGTGTATCAAATAAAACAACATTGCCCACAGATTTGTGTCTGCTGTCATCCTTTTCTTAGAATGTTTGCATAATGTTGATAAAAATAAATACATTTTCATTTGTGTCTTTTGCAAGAGGGAGGGACTGAAGTTGGTTCCCTGTGCAAAAACCTGACATTGCTTGATAAAGTACAGGATTATGGTAGGGATGCGCGCATTTTGCATGCTCGAAGGAGTTTATTCCAACTTTGTAGACATGTCTCTTCTATACTGTTCCAAGTCGTGGAGCTTCCAAAGAACTGGGCCAAGATGCTTTAAAAATGCACTTCTCACTTCTTCTTCAACCACAGAGGTGCTTGTGGTATTTAAGTACAAATAATCTGCATTTAACCTTTTTACCATGACACTCAGTTTGGATGTGGGTCTGCTGACAGTGAGAGCTCCGAAAGTATTGAATTTTGCAGAGCATCCTGCCTGAAGCCTTCCTTCTATGCACCGCTGATATAGTAAATGTGTGGAAGACTCAGACTCCTTGAAGAGATTTGACCAGAGATCTGTGAAATTAAACAGATTACTGATTAATACCAGAGAGCACTCCAAGAGCACATAACTGTGTCAAGGCTGTGCAAACCTCGAAGTTTTTTTTTAAATAAAACATTCTATTGGGATATATATATATATATATATATATATATTAGGGGTGCAACGATACTCATATCGATATTGAACCGTTCGATACAGTGCTTTCGGTTCGGTACGCATATGTATCGAACAATACAAAATTTTTAATTTATTTTATCAACTTTCCTTTTGGCGATGCTGTCTGTGTTGAGCGCTCAATGGATCTGCGCTCGACAGTGCAGCCTAGGTGGAGTAGTCGAACGCAGATTCACTGAGCGCAGGGCAAGCTAGCGAGACAGAAGTTAAGCTCTCCTTGCAACATGGCAAATTGAACCTCCCCCACCCTAATTCAGATGTGGCGTTTGGAATTATTTTGGTTTTCATGTGACGTATGACCCTGAAGGTAAGCGTGTCATGGACTAAAGTAAAACAGTATGTTGGATGTGCCACGCAATGCTCAATTACATGGGTGGGAACTAGTGCGTTAGCACAGTTAGCTTGTTAACGTGTTGGCCGTCCAGCCCCACGCACAGGGCGATCCGCGGTAGCTCGTTAACAGAGATTTGCCGTGTTGTGGCGTTAATGTCATTTCAATGAGATTAAAGCTGACAGCACTAGTGGGAACACAACGAATATGACTGCACATTTACTCTGACAGCATCCTAGTGCAAAGACAAGTGGAAGCAGACAAAAACAACAAGCACGCATGCTACAAACTTTACCCGAGTCATTTAGACAGCCGTTAGCACATGATTCTCCTTATGGGGACCTGATATGTTTAATATACTGCTGAGAATATAGCCCAGAAGAAGCGTATAGTATAGCTTTTATTTTGGAAAGAGCCATTTCTCTGTAATAAACTCTCTTTTCCAAAGATGAGTGATTCCTCAATCAGATACAGGGCTCGCAAAATCGCTAGCCCGACGTCCCGGGGGTAGCGATTTTTCCAGTCGGGCTACCAAAATCTATCTCTGCCCTGCCCGTCGGGCTATCGTAGGAAGGAAAAATATGTGTCAATGCTTTTGCATTCTTTTGGAAATGTAGCTGGGTAATTATGTCATTGGCATCGGTGAGCCACTGTCAATATGTGACATATTGAAATCGCGTTTGAATTTGCGCTTGTTTTTTGCTTTCACTTTGCGAACTGTGTATAGAGAGCGACAGCACTGATTGGTGAGTGACGATAATTTGCGCACCAATTCCTCTGACATCGTCTTATCAATCGTTAGCTTACTACGCAAACATGACAAGTGAAATCTCCCGCAGCAAGCTTAAACATGTGAGAGGTTGATCGCGCAGAGAATCGCTGAGCGTTATGTGAGTGCGTGTGTAAAAGCAGCAGGATATATATTTTAGTTCTGCTGAGCCAAATAAGACAGGTCAGGGTGACGAAGTGACAGCCAAAGAAAAGCTTACCACAAAACGGAAAAGTTATGACAAATCAGACTAAAAGGCAAAAAGAAAGTGCAGCTTTATGGTTTCATGGACAAAAGAATTTCTGTGGCTGCAATATGACGAGCTAAATAACCAGGGCTGCTTATAAGTGGTCCGCAGGTGCGCATTCGCTGTCAAAATAGAAAACGCGCACAAGATAAGAAGTTGCAACGCGTGTTTGCGTACATAAGATTTTCTGGAGGAGGACAGACATTTGTTTAGAACTCTTAAAGATGTCGAAGAAGCAAGCTCCTTTAAGCAATTACTTTGGTGTTCCTCCACCTCCAAAGAAATGTCAGAAGGAGTCCGAACCACAAAAGAAGCGCGTATTCTCGGAAAAGTGGAGCAGGAAGTGAGCTGGCTTCAAACAAATGATGAACGCACAGAGATGTGGTGCAGAATGTGCCGTGAAAATCCCACTCTAGCGGACAAAAACAGTGCCTTTTATATGGACGCAAACTGGTGCGCGTCTTTTATTTTGACAGCGAATGCGCACATGCGGACCACTTATGTGCACCCGTGTAAATAACATAATGTTCTGCCGGGTGTGTTGTTGGTTTTCCCTCGATTTCTGAGTCGACAAGCGCCTTTGTTACTGGGACCAGTCATTTTAAGAAAGGCCCCCAGTAGAACCCATGAGAAATGCAAGAAATGCATTATTGCTCAGTCTGCAATATCTTTCCCAGAACAAACACCAATTGCAAATAACATACTAAAAATAAACCTGAAAATCAGTTTAAAACAGCGTACTATGTTGCAAAGAGTGAACTACCACTGGCAAAATTTAGCAGTCTTTGCAAACGTCAAAAAGCAAATGGCCTCGATCTTGGTTCCAGTTGCCTCTTACTCATGACTTCAGTGGAAATTTCAAATTCAGGATCTGACACAGACTGATTCATGTCCTACACAGTTCTTACAAGTTCATAGAAATTTCTGTTCAATTAGAACCAAGCATTTGAGTTGATGATTGTAATTTTTATACAATGTTGTAATTTGTTTTTCAACAATTTTTTGATTAATGTTTTGTTTCCTTTACAATATTACACTTTAATGTATAATATTGTAAAGGAAACAAAACAGGAAAAAAAACATCAAACAAAAAATTGCTCTCTTTTTTATTCGGGCTACTTAAATTTATTTTGGGCTACCAAAAACTGAAGAGTCCCTGCCCGAAGGGCTACCAGGGATTTTGAAATTTTGCGAGCCCTGCAGATATATATTTTTTATTTTATTACTTTGTTGTTTCAGCAACATTAAATTTAAAAACTGTACTTTTGAGTTAAAATATATATTTATAATTTTAATAAATGACAAAGTAAAAAGGCATGAACATTTTTTTTTGTATCGAAAAAATATCGAACCGTGACACCAAAGTATCGAACCGAACCGTGAATTTTGTGTATCGTTGCACCCCTAATATATATGTATGTGTGTGTGTGTGTCTGTGTGTGTGTGTGTGTGTGTGTGTGAGAGTGTCAGTTTGTGTGTGTGTAGATGAACCTCTCATTTCAAATGCAATTTAATTAAAAACACACAGAAACAAACAATAATGATATCATACCTGTAATTCCCAGACACAACTATCATGCCCTCATTAAAATTATACACATTCCTATTGGTTTAAAAATGTTATTTAGCATTTATGAATCCATTGCCTCTAGTTAAATAAAGTCTGTAGATGAAGAAGGACTACTAATGCCATCTCTGCAAGACTTTTTCCCCCTATGTGATTTCCTGGTGGTGGAACAAGTCATCAGCCTCTGTAGAGGCAGAAGAGTCTCTCCTCAAAAATTGCTTGAAGACTTACTGTGCCTCTTGTGAGACTGTTTTCTCATACTCTCTGGTTACAGCTCTGCCAAAAAAAATACCATTGGCTATGCACTTATGTGTTACCATGCACCTAAAGCCTTGTGGCACTGGAATAAAGTGGAATAGAGTGTTGAGACACTTATTTTCAGTGGCCTCTCCTCAGTCTTCTGTGGCTTGGATTGTGTCAGATTTGGGTGTTGCTTAGGAGAGAATTGTTCATTTTAGTGCTCTAATTGTCTAGTAACACTTTATTCTGTTTGTATTTCAAAACTACAGCACCGACATAATTGCATCATCAGTATGTGTTGTGATATTATCCAGATTCTTATACGATAGACATTTTATTTCCCACGTTTGACAGTTTTCTTCATGTTGATAAGCATAGATCTTGTCTGACAGTTCCTATCTGATGTTGATTTAAATTAACAAACTCTGACAGATTGAAAACAAAAAAAAAGAAGTGTGAAATAACACTTTATTTACATCTACTGTAGTAGGTATATCAGGCTCATAGCTGATAGAGAAAATGAAATGGAGACAGATTGAATCAATGTTAAAGATATGGCGCATATGATGTAGAAGAATGAAGGAAGACTGAGCTTGAATTATTATAGTGATGACCCTTGCTTTATATATTTTGAGTGGTCTGCTGATTTCACACCACACCCACTGAGGTCAGTGCACATAAATTCGAAAACACGGCAGTCTAATGAAAAACAACCAAATGATTATATCAGCTACATAATACACACTGGATTACACAATCTCTGTGATTACCCCTGTGCTCAATGAAATTCCCCCGGCTACATCTGTTCAACACATGAGATGCTACTGGTCAGTAAAGCTTCAAGCTAATGTAGTTTGGGAATGTAAACAAGTTTAGATGGCAGTGGGTTTTGTTCAGCTCTTTGAGGATACTACGACAAAGCAAAACATTTATTTATCATTATTATTACATGTATTATTAATTTATATCTAAAGTGTATAAGTAAAGTTTCTAGATAAAGTATTTCCAGCTTCAGTGTTATGTTATATTATTTGATTTATGTCCCACATAAATCAAAGTCTTGTTCCTAGACTACAGTTCAGCATTCAACACAATAATTCCCTCAAAGCTTTTCACCAAGTTGAAGGACCTAGGACTCAGCTCATCACTGTGTCAGTGGATCCTCAACTTCCTCACAGGCAGACCCCAATCAGTGAGGGTGGGAAGACATGTCTCCCTCCTGATCTCACTCAGTACTGGAGCACCTCAGGGCTGTGTTTTAAGCCCCCTGCTGTACTCACTGTACACTTATGACTGTGTAGCCACATCACATACCACCTCCATTGTCAAGTTTGCAGACAACACTGTTGTTGTGGGCTTGATCTCTGACAACATCGAGAAGGCCTACCTGGAGGAGATTAGGAACCTGGAGAACTGGTGCCAGGAGAATAACCTCCTCCTAAACATCAGCAAGACTAAGGAGCTGATTGTGAACTTCAGTACAAAGCAGGCGAGGAATTATGAGCCCCTAAACATCAGTGGCGCGCCAGTGGAGAGAGTGGACAGCTTCTGGTACCTGGATGTCCACATTACTCAGGACCTGTCATGCGCCTGTCACATTAACACCCTGGTCAAGAAAGCCTGTCAGCATCTCTTCTTCCTCAGAAGACTTCAAGACTTCTATCTGTCGCTGAGGGTGCTTAAGAACATTTACTCCCACACCACTGAGAGCATCCTGATGGGAAACATCTGCACCTGGTGTGGGAACAGCACCAAGCAGGACAGATGAGCTCTTGAAAGAGTGGTGCTCTCGGCCGAACGCATCATTTGTCTGTCTAAACTAAGCGGTGCAAAACCAAAGCCAGGAAGATTATGAAGGATCTCTCCCATCCCAACAACGGATTAAAGTCTGGGAGGCGCTTCCGCTCCCGTATGGCCAAAACAGAGAAAATGAGGAGGAGCTTCTTCCCTCAGGCTATCTGGTCTCTGAACCAGGTGTAGGACATACATCACACCACTGCACATGCACTCTAATAACAATAATGTAGCTTATTAATATACCTCAGTAACTTGTTATTTTTCTGTAAATTATTACTTTGCACACCGTATATTTTAAAAAAAATCTTAAAGTTGCTTATTTGAACATTTTTTTAAATGTAACTTTAATTCTTAGTTCAGAGTTTACTTCTTGGGTTAAATTCCTAATTTATTCTTTAAATCTTGTTATGTAACTCTTATTTCTTTTTTCTGTAAATTTTTACCATATGGTCGGGCATTCCACAGCAACAAGCATTTCACTGCATGTCATACTGTGTATGATTGTGTATGTGGCGAATAAAATCTGAATTTGAATTTAAAAAATACATAAAATATGGTCAGATTACAAAAAGGACATTTAAAGTCCAAAACAAAAATCACAAAGTCAGCAAAGTCCATACTCAAAGCAACACAAGTCTTGCAGGAGCAAATAGTAGGAAACACATTGGCAAGGAAAAACTGAGGAGGACTGGACTATTTATACACATGTAGTAATCAGAGAAGTGGAAGCAGGAGGGATTACTAAATGAAATCTAAACAAGGAGACAGAGGCCAAGACTACCAAGTAAAACATTGACTGCGTGACAACCAAACCAAAACCCAGAAACATGAACGACCTTAAGAAAGGGAAACAATAAGAGGATGACACTGAAGGAAAAACTAAGGGGACTAAGTAAACTCAACAAATACAAAGAGCAAATAGAACTAAAAATACTCCAAGACTTAAATGCTCAACACAAACCTAAACAAACCTAAACTAAACAGATCTAAGACCCAAGTAGAAATCACAAAAAAATAATAAAAAAATAATCCTAAATCCAACAATATCAAAACCCTGGGACCACTTAGAGATCATGACAAGTTCAGGAGCAAAATAACATTTCTGATGAAGAACTGTGAATAAAGTAATTTATTTGTAAGCTTATTATTTCCACATTATGTAACATCGCTGAAGAGTAGCATTCAGTGTGTTTGCAGTAAAACTCTATGCAACAAAGTGCAACAGAGAAACTAATCCTTGGTTTCATATCCTTCTGGACAACTCGTTATACTTTGGCATGACTCAGTCTTTTTATCTTGTCTTTGAATGTTTCAGAATTCTGCAAAACAAGTTTTGAAAAGCTCAAAAGAGTCTGTCAGTTCCTCTTATCGCTTCAGGCCAAATAATTTAATTTAAAATTCTTACATCACAAATGCCTGTTTGGATATATTAGTTTCAAAGGCCTTAGCTCTTCTAACCAAAGTCCTGGTTCGTACATCGAGGATTAAATAAATGTTATGGGGAAAATCTTAACAATAGGTGCATCAAATTTACTAATTATCTTCCTCTGCCACTGTGCATGTTTTTATAATCTATTGAGCTTGTTATTCACCTAAAATTCAGTTTTACCCATTGTGTCTCATCAAAGAAATGTATTTAATCACTTCCATAGCATTTTTAGATGTTGTGTTTTTGTGAATTGTGAAACAATGTGTTTGCATTCATTTTATTTGATTATTTTCACCACATTTCTCTCCTTGTGTTTATTTTACTATCTCTCTGAATGTGCTGCAAGAAACTAGGAATCTTTTGAACATTGCTTGTGAGACAAATTTTACGATAATTATTGAAATATCTGATAATAAAAGCTATGGAAAGAAACTAAGTGATGTTAATTTACCTTGTTTCATTATTTTGCTAATAGCTGCCTTTCCCAGCTACCGCACAAAGACATGGCGTGTTTGCTTTTCTGCAGTTGCTGCTGGGAAAAGTGACATTCACTGTCAATGTTTTTCAGACAGCTTGATAATAGTAATTATGTTTTCATCGTTGAATACATGTATCTTTTTGTCACACTTTGACAATTTAATATTTCATAGTTTAGTAAAAAAAGATCATTTAGTTTAGTTCATTTATGGACAACAAAATGCAAGAATTTATATACCCTCACTGAGCACTTTGTTAGGCAAACTTGTTCAAGCTGTTCAGCTGCTCGTTTACACAAATATCTAATCAGCCAATCGCATGCAAAATTTAGGGATGTAGACATAATCAAGACATAATTCAAATCAAACATTGGAATGGGGAAGAAAGGTGATTTGAGTGACTTTGAAGATGTCATAGCTGTCAGGTTATCCAGTGAGCAGCAGTTCTAAAAAAAAAAAAAAAAAAAAAAAAATCAGAGGAAAATGCCTAGACTACCTCAAGCTAATAGGAAGGCAACGTCCTCTTGTCTATCCACTTTTTAGATTAATGTATACTGAAGAACATGATACCACTGACCTTGAAGAAGATGGCCTACAGCAGTGTAAGACCACACTGGGTGCTGCTTCTCTCAGCTAAGAACAGGAACTGAGACTGTATTTCACACAGGCTTGTCGAAGTTTGACAGCAGATGATAGGAACGTGCTGCCTGGTCTTATGAGTCTTGATTTCTGCTGCAACATTCAGATGGTAGACTCTGAATTTGACATGAACAACATTAAAGCAAGTTCCATCCTGCTCTGTATCAAAGGTTCAAGCTGACCGTGGTGGTAAAAACGGTGTGTGTGTGGGGTATTTTCTCGACACCCACTGGGAGGCTTTATATGAGATAATCAATGTTTAAACATCACAGCTTACTTGAGTATTCTTGCTGACCACAATGTACCCATCTTCTGATGGCTGTTTCCAGGAGGATAACACACCCTGTCATGAGGCTTAACCTGGTTTCCTGAACATGACAATGAGCTCACTCGCTGTCATGTTCACTTTGTGATGCCATTGTATCAATATGGAGCAAAATCTGTACGCATGTTTCCAGCACCAAGAACTAAGGCATTTATGAAGGAAATAAGGACTGATAACAGAAGGAGTATATAATAAAGTGTCTCAGATGACATGATGACTATTGTGATGTCTAGTGTGTCATCTATTTTGTATTTTATTAATTTAATTAACTATTGTTTGTTTTTCTTTCTTTTCCTTTTTAAAATTGTGTCAGTTTTTAGTACCAGGAATCATCTGAAATGTTTCTAAGAAGTTATCTTGTATTCATGTGAGGTAACTTAAAAATCTGTACATAGATATGGAAGATAACTTAAACATTTATTCTCATTCAAGTGTGTCTGCTTCTAAAAGTTAACATAGTTTTGAGGTGAAAATGTTGCAGATTTTGATCTATATGATTCCATGTTAAAACGCTCAAGGTGTAATATCTGTTTGACCTTGATCGTTGGAGATGGACAGCGTGGTGTGGTTAGATTTGAGCTTTAGGTTCTTGTTGCCTCATTCTGTACTTACTGGAACATTTTTTTATTAGTCCTTTATTTATCCAGGTAAAAATCTCATTTTCCAAGAAAGACCTGGCATCAAACATACTCCCAGAAAGTCTTTCTATGCAGTCTACTTCTGTTTATTAATCAATTTAATCTCTCTAACAGCAGTATGCATCATACATAATCATAGTCTATCATCTCCTTTATATGATATTGTCAGCAATTGCAGGTACTACTTTTTAGGAGGAAGCTGTCCTGTGTGTGCAGCATACCAATACTGATTGGTCCTATTAGGAATAAAATGAAAATAAGACCACATAAAACACTCCAAGCCCCATGTTAAGTATAGAAACAAAGCATTTATCAGGTTTTATGAGTCATTACTACGGGTATTCTATATTTCTATTGAGGTTGGGATAATTGAAAATTAGTTTGGCTCAATTGTTTGGAGACAATGATACAGAGAGCACAAAGAGACATGACTTCGACTTTGCCAAAAGCACCTTCATTGCTGAAATAGATACTCGCCAAGGGGGAATGAGGAAACTCATTACCCATGTCAGTTTTGTTCACTGATGAGATGCACACTACTACTACCAACTAACTGCCAGGGGGAGAAAGAGGGAATGGAAGACTAGAGTAACCTCGAAACCGGCCACCTCATTCAGGTATAAGTGCAGATGTTTGCAGTGTAACTCTGTTCTGCATGATGAGACTCTCGTTACCAGTTCTGGAAGAAAAAAAAGGATGAAACTAATTTTTATTGCTTTACAAAGAATGTAATCAAACTCAACAAACCGTGTATCCTATGCAAACTGCCTCACTCTATAATGAATGAAAAAGCCAATGTTTATGCAAGGTTTGCACTGTAATTAAAGAGTTCATTTAAGTCTTTTAAGTCAAGTACAAGGTAAACTATTTTTAAGGCGTGCCCCCCCCCCCAAAAAAAAACCGAAAGAAAAATGAAAAAAAAAAAAAAGAAACTGAAATTATTGTGGTTGGCAGCATTTTGTTAAGCGGTCCCTGTCTCAGTGATATTTGCTGTTTGAAAGAGATGTGGTTTGTGTCAGGGTTCAGACAAAGTGAAATGCTGCACTGTAAAATGCCAGTTTATCTCTTTTTGTGTCAAATGGGGGTGTAATAAGCAGGTGATTTACTCGGATGTTGTGGTTGCAACCATGTGTCTAAAGAGGTCTTGCATATAAATAACACCTCTGTCTAATTTTGAAAAACATTTATGCAGCATTTTATATATAACACTAGTTTTACCTTGTGAGTCATTCTGAAGTATATTTGCTGTATAAATACTAATAACACAGAAGCTCAGTTGTTACATTTTGTATTTACTTAGGTTACCATTGACTAAAATGAACATTTGTTTGATGATTTTGACATTTAAGTGTGACATAGCTGACAAATGTACAGAAAACTAAGAAATAAAGGGAACATACATGTTTTTTCATTTTTATTTTTATTAATAGTCTAACTGCACATTTGAATCAAGTTTCAGATCTGATGGAACTAAACTGAACATTTCAAGGATACGGTCATGTAAATGTTCTCCTGAGACGGTAGGATGAGCATTTATAGACTTTCAACAATTAATTAGGTGAAAAGAAGAATGTGATGAGGACAGAACATTTTATTTAAGTTTCATTCAAAACATTAAATCACAACTATTTTCCAGAGAGCCTGAATGTTATACTTGTGTTTACATTTAAATGTGTTAATATCAGCAAACTAATTTTCCCTCTTCAGTAAATGAAAGGAATAAAAAGGGAGGAAATATGCATTGAACACCTTTCTAAAGTGAGAAAGAACAACAGGGTGCCTTTCAAAGCAAACCACGCATAAATTTGTTGTGCACAGTTGGTCGACCCTGAATATCAACTTCAAAGAGGAAAACGGGAGTTTAGTTATGGCTCGAATCTCATGCATCCCACAGGCAGCATAAATAAAGCAGTTCTCTTAATGGTGAAGTGGAATCTGCAGATTAAAGTGGTAACAAACAAGGTTAAATCTCCAGTTCAATGATAGAGAACTAGCCAGTAAATTAAGGGGAAGAATAGAGGTAAACATATCAAACACTGGTGTTGGAAAAAAATGTTTTACAAATTTTGCTTAGGACTGAATTGTAGCATTTGTCTAAATGTCTGAAGGACTTTTATCAAAAGCTGTTGCTGCAAAGATTTTAAGCAGCTATTAGTGCTCGGTTATGATTAGTCCCCCAGTCTCTTTTCAATTTGTCATTCTTCAAACACATAGACACCTCAAATTTCTTAAACATAGTAAGTGCATATACAGAAAATCTAAAGCACTCTGTGAAGAAACAACGGCAAAAAACCAACAAACAAACCAAAAGAAAAGAAAAAAGAAGGCTGAGTGAAACTTGATTTGATCGGGACAAAGGAAACAAGAGTGACAGCATGTCATCACAGTGCCATACTAAGTAAAAACGTATAAACCACTCTCAGAAAACAAAAAAACACTGTATGGAGACAAATCCTCTGTCCTTGAATGCTGGCTGCGCTGTAATAAAAGAACCCGTCTCACTATCAAAAACAAAAGATAAAAATAAAGCTTTAGGTTGTTTCACACGCCTGCACCCTTGAGATGCACTTTTGGCAACTGTAAAATGTGACACTGTTCGGCCTGTTTTTCAGAATTTATAGATGCTAAATATTATATGAGCTATACCGTACCATAAAAACACAGTACTTATGGTTGGATGTGGACTGTAAAAACAAAACTAATGGTATAACATGGAATAACACAGGGGATGAAGCATGAGAAGAAAATCACATGATTTGTTCACACCTTTGAATTTTAAGAACATGTTTGGCTTTGTATTTATGGATGCACAGTGCGAGCTACTAGACCACCTGTGTTGAATAGCGATTAAGATAATGGTGCAAGTATTCTCTCAGACTGATGAAACGTGGATGAATCGCTCTGAGTAAACGTGCCAAAAAGATCGAGCTTTGAGCACTCTTTCCTTGGTCATTGCCTCCAGAAATAACTGGTCATTTTGATGTTTATTCAGCCTTTTAAACTGAAAAAAAAAAAAATGCTCATAAAACTGGGTTTCCAAAATTAGACAGTTATTTCACAGTGATATCAAATAACTCGATTCCCCATGGTCTTAATGCATCGGTTGAGTATGAAATTCAATCAGATTTGACAAATACAAAACTCTGCCTGCCTTCTATCACTAGAACATCCAAAGCATCAGAAGACTCTTTTTTTGGGTAATTCATCAATAGAAATTGATAAACAACTATATCAGTCGGTTGTGGCATAATGACTTTTGCCAGTTGAGTCTGTGGGCCAGTTTTAAGTTTACAAACTCCCACAAGACAGTGCTTAGTGCTTTCTGTGGATTCGACTGACTATTTCAGTACGAGCATGTATTATCTGTATGGCCTAGAAATGATTCATTTCACTGGATTTAGACCAGAGTTACTTTAGACAAACATCTAACTTTGGGCAAAAGCAGATGAATATCAAAACAGTGACATGGTGCTAGGTTTATGGTTTAGTTTTTCTTTCACCCTCTGCTTTTGTTTCCGTTTCCCTCCTTTGTGACTGTGTGACCCTCCATGGAATTGTGTATTGTTTGTGTATCCATGATATGATCCTCATTAAAAATGAAATCAAAAGATTGCCTGTCCATGTCACTGTGGTATCATTTACAACAATTATTGATCTTTTTCCATATTGATAACAAAACGGCTTTCTAACCAAGCCGTTTTGTTATCCTGGTCGAGCCATATTTGGAAATGTGAATAAAAACTGAGACAAAGTGAACCTTAATAGTAGAAAAGAATTGCACTCCACTTACCTAGCCAACAATCAAGGCCTCCTACCTGCTAATACAGACTTTCTCCATCACCAACAGTGGATACACTCAGAGATAACATTTCAAAAACTCTTGTATAGGTGACATTGAAACCCTAGGAACGAATGAATGGTATGATGGTTTAGTCATGAGAACCTGCTGGTGTAGTTCTGCCATGATCATAGCTGTTTGTCATCCTGTCTTGTTATTTGCCTGTTATCATTCCCAGTGTTTTCCTTATGTTCATTGGCCTGCTTATTTTGAATTTTGTGCAGAATCTATTTCATGAGTTGATTAAACACACATTTGTAACAGTAGCACAAACAGTCATTTTAATATAAAGTGCTCACACATGACAATGATCTCCAGAGAACTGCCAAGACAGGAACAAACACTTGATGTACCTCAAAACACTGAATATATAAATATATGCCATCATGTCCATAACAACCAATTTAAGTATTCCTGGATATCCTGGAATATTGGATTTAAATTGCTGCTGATATTGGAAGCCATTGCCTTTGTGCTGTATATATGGTGCTATGCATTTTTTAAGTTAACTAATCTTCTCTTAAGTATCTGTCACCTCACTACTAAAGCCTATTAACCTCATCCACTGCAGAGATGCCTGTATCAGGATCATGTTGTATTTAATATACAGACATGACTGGCTTTATTTTATGAAGGTTTTCTAAGCATGACAAATTTACCAAAGAGGCCCTTTGGTACTGTTGTGACTAAAAGAAATGTAGGATTTGCTGTGCATGAATTTGGTAGAGTTGCCCTGGAGAAATCTCTAGAACAGGTTCAATAACACCACTGACACTCAGGCATTATGAAGCTGTCATTCACTCTCAACTTTACAGTTTTGATCATAAAATAAGTATTTTTCCCCATTGTCACTGTAGACCGGTGAAGGATGAGGGGACTTATTGTTTTTCCAAAAGTCTCTCGATTGTCTCTCACCAACAAAGCCCAAGGTTGCACTTCTTTTTTCCTTTACCATTTTGAAGCTATACCACAGTTATGAAAAAAATGACTCAATCTTGAGATCTAACTAATTTTTCAAGCATCTGAATCTTGTTCACTTGCATAACAAGTTACATCAACAAACAATTCTGGTTGGATTTCTGTCAGCTCGTGCTAAACCCTTTTATAAAACAAGAAATAAATAAAGTATAATCAGGTTGTTCAGTTTTCTCTTCTCCAAGGCTTCATGCAAATCATGTCATTGTAAGAACACAAGCAATTCCAGCTTTATCTGTGTCTATCCCTCATGTGTTCAACTTGCCACCTGGGTGTTTTAGTTGTGAATCAACACAGGAACATGAGCTTTGCTGGCGTAACTCAAGCTTTGTGTGTCTATAAGCCTTGTGTTTTTAGAGCATGGGAGTAAATGGTGGATTATGCATGAAGCCCCTTGCACCAGAGCAGTCAGACAAGGTGACCCCAGAGAACAAGGCTGTGTTTGGAAGATATGGAGATCAGTGTGGTCATCCATGACTGCCAGTCTCCAACTTTTTACACCTCCTTTTTTAACAATTGCAGTCTAACTGCTACATTTTGTATGGTTTGCTTTGCATTCCCCACAAAGTCTTGTCTTGTTTTTTTTTTTTCTAAGACGCTGTGTTCATAAGCAGATGGTTATTTGCTTAATGAAGTGAGACTCATTCCAGATTATAATCATGGTTTAAATTCCACTGGGAATGAATTATCTACTGTACCAAAAAACACATTAAGACCTGTTTGCTCTACATTTATAACAAGTTCGTATTAGTCATATTGCAGTTGGAGTTTTGTGAGTCAGAAATGTCTGATGGCCAAAAATGTGAGTCAGAAAAGTCTGATGGTAAAAAAATGCTCAAGACTACAGAGCTTTGCTGTGCTGTGCGCTTGCTATATTTGACTAAAAAGGTCAATCTGGTGCATATGGCATGATGAAGCAGGCTGAATTCAGTAATAGTACTCTAGTTATTGCCACAGATACAGTGGGTGCATGAGTGATTGTTACTTTTTCTTTCCATTCTTCAAAGAAAGAACTTGCTACAACCTACTCTTATGACTTAGTTGTCACGTGACTTCGTGGTCAGGACCCATCAGCCTAACATTGTAATGCACTGAGTACCCCTTTGGTGTAATTTTTCAGAGTGTAGTAGTCAGACACAGTTCAATAGGAGACCACAACTTCTGAAATAGACACGATGAAGCTGTGTTGATGCTCCCAATGGAAATGTCAGTGAGGTCTGTTTGTAGATGGGAAAGGCTTGCCATTTAAAGCATGTTTATTGTACTGAAAAGGAGTATTTTTACCCAACCCATGGGTTTTGTTACCTAAACCTAAGCAGAGATTTTAGTGACTAAACAGCAAGAGAGAGGAGAAAGTAAACGAAAAGTGCAAAAGACAGATGATGCTTGACAGATGTTCTTCCGTATATACTATATATAAATAATGTTCTTCCTCTACCCCCCCATTTTTGCACATGTCGAGGAGCGTGTCAGGTTACATTTCACTGTGTGTTATACTTGTATAACTATGCATGTGACAAATAAAGAACCTTGAACCTTGAAAAGTGCAAAAGACAGATGATGCTTGAACTCTCACATTCTCGATGAAAGTCATATGATTACCTTATTATGCAATCCGTTGAGAGTGACATATTGGCTGCTATGTTTTGTTCTTGTAATACTGGGCATGGATGTTAACACCATTGCCTCACAGCAAGAAGGTCCTGAGTTTATGTTTCTTTGAAATTATTTTTATTCCCCGAGATATGCAGATTTTGTGAATGGTGATAATGAAGAGAGCAGAATGAGAGATTGCACGATGCAAAAATCAAGCCTGTTCAGAAGTGCAGATTATGGCATCTTAAGCAGAGTGTTATTTTGTTGAAGGAGAAGAAAAAAAAGATGAATCAACATGTGTCTACAAAGCTTTACCAGTCGAAATACTGTATGTCTGGGACGTATGAATCTGGGAAAATGCTAGCTACTTTCTTCCACAGTTCCCCATCAATATATTTCTCTGTGGAGATGGGATCTAGTTTCTCTCTGTAATGACGATCATGTTATGTTTATGCTTGTGGGCAGGTTTGTATATCTCAGTTAGCCACTGACAACGTTCAGCTGTTGTGCAGCTGAAAATAGTTATACACTGGCTTCAGAGCAATAAACTTTCAACAGTCCTCAACTTTTTTGTCTTTGTTCCGACACCTTTGAGAGATAATTTCTTATATTTCTGTTCCCATAAGATGCCTCCTGAAATCATGTCAGAGTGTTCAAAGCATCTCAGGCTGATGCTGCCCTATTTTAGTGACAAGACAGGCAAGGGAGCAGTATTCTTCTCAAAAACAATGATCCGCTGTGGAGATACTCTCAGTACTGTCTTTTTGTTGGTTCTGAGTGTGCTAAAGTAGATTCACTTACCACACTACAAGATTGAGCCTCAATAAAGTTTAGACGTCAAGAAGGGATCCCTTCACTCAACCGACAATCTCTGAAAGCTAGGCTCGTTTCCTTCTCTGTCGGTGGCTATTTAAACTGCGCTATTATTTTAAGTCAGACTTCCTAACATCCAAACTTGGTGAGGGATACAAATAAAAGTTTTGGAACTAATTGAAAGCAAATACAGCTGACTTAGCCTGTACTGTAAAGCCATTTTTTGATGTGTCATCACTGTCCTCTCCTAAACCTTCACCCTGCCCAACCCCATATTAGTCTTAGTCTGAAAATCACCTCATTGCAGTGAATTACACCACAGGGTACCCACTGACATGCTTCTCATGCAGAAGGAAATTAACAACAGACCACAGCTTTCCAAAAGTAAGCTTTAAAGCCGAGTAATTATTGATGGAGGTGTGAGCCAAGGGCAGCAGCCTCTCTGTGTGAAGGCTGCAGAGGCTGGAGCATGGTGACCCGAGTGGGTTCTTCTTATGCAACACTTGAATGGTAAGAAAAAATAAAGGAAAGCAAAGTGTTTCAGTGGTTTTGGCGAAACAGCTGAAAACAAGTCGATTGTGTTTGCTGTTTGATGAATGTTGTAAATATAAAGTCTTTTTTCCAATTATATCACCATGTGAAATATGCTGTTATCCATGTAACAAGTGTTACAAGTTTTCACAATGTTATGTCTCTAGTTTTTTTCCCCATTATTATTATTTTTAACAAACTAGTGGACAAGTTCAGTCATCCAACATGCATGATGCTTTACCACCTTACAACCTTCAAGCTACAGTTATTTTAATAATGTATCATCAAAAAGTGTTCGCTTATCACAGCTGGGGACACAAAGCAAAGTTTATTTCTGATTGATGTCTATTAACTTCTTATGCACTGCTAAATGTCCAGTTTGTAATCAGTGATGCAACAGAGAGATGTTTGTAAAAAAAAGATATAGAGAGGCACACTATCCCTCTTAGGACACAAAAAAAGGTGACACAGTCACTGCTTCTTGTAATTACTGCAAAATCCTAAGGTAGTACTTCTTAATTGTGCTTCTCATAGTAATATTCCCTAAGTTAGGATGAAGTTATTTTATCTGGGCTGACTGAAAGTGTTGGATTTCAGGTCAGGAACAAAGTTCTCAAAATAGAAAAGGCCTCAGGTTACTCAACAAATATTTTTCCTTTCTTTTTTTCCACTTTCCTTGGCTAAAAACTTTTTAGGTGTTGCAAGTTTTATTATTTATAATGTATGTATTATGAATACAGACTGCACTCTCAGAATGAAGATGCAATAATTAGCTGTAAAAACCAAAAGTCCTCCAACTACACAAGCATCTTGGGCTTTTGTTCATACTGTTTGAAAAGACGTATGTAATCACCTACAGTAAGCAGATCTGAAAGTGTCCGTGAAAATCTCTGCCCAATCCTAAAACTCGAAGATTTCAGCATTAATAATCACAAACAAAGACAGTGTTTATAAGTCTTGTAATGATCGTTCATGTATTTTTATTTTCTTGTGCTGTCCTATATTTGATTTGTGCATGAGGTTTTCTTTCTTTTTTTTTTTTTTTTGCCTTTGCAATGATGTAGTGTTGTTGTTATATTTAGATGCTTCTGGGTTTTCTTTTGCATTTGCTTTCCCCATGTCATTGGATTATATTTAAGTCTCTTCTTTGAGTTTGTGTATTATTTTTAAATCTTACAAGTACTTTCCATATTACCACTATAGTAGCTCTATATTCCTTTGTTTTTTGCTGTGTTATCCTGTCTACTCCTGCATGCTTCTGTCTTCGATTAATTCCTATTTATTGCCTAGTGTTCCTGGATTTACCTCATGCTTTGGATTTCATTTGAAATTTTGTGTGACCTTTGTTATTTTGGATTTCCAACAACCACAATGAAACTAGGAGTAGGGTGCATCCTCTACTCAACACACTCAACTCGTGTACCCAGCCTGTGTCCAAAGACAAAGAAAGTCCACTTATTTAAACATATTCTAAATGTTTTTTAGTTGCTTTCAGTGCACTGTCATTAAATTATTATTATTATTATTATTTTATTGAAATGCAAGGAATAACAAGGTCATGGGGCCATAAATAAATATGTAGAATTGCTTTGCATATTTAACTCAATGCAGGTGGGACTCTGCTCATCACTTCACATTATGTCTTTAGACTGTACTGCATGAAAGAAATCCCAGGAAAGCATTTAGGGCATATCACATTTAACTGAAGGGTGATTATAAGTGTGAATTAATCAGCAGCTGCCATAAATCAGAACCAAACCATCATACTAGAAAACATGACTATTCCTTCTCTTATAATAAAAAGCTGATTCCCTGCTGTCAGTTAGGACTTTTGGATTTTCTTTCTTTTTCTTTTTGGTTGCACTGGTTAAAATACAGTCCACACAACCATCAGTGATGGAAATAATTGAGAACAACCAAAAACCTTTGCTGGGTCCATACTTGCTTCTCTCTTTTAGTGTAGCCTACAGGAGAGATCCAAACATGGAAAATATAGTAAACAACAAAGAATATTTAATGCCTGAATAAAAAACAAAAAAAACCTCAAACAAAACAAAACAAAAAAAATGCAATTTAATTAAATCAAATTAATCCTCTTAATTATTATAGCAGCAATTTATATGAATAAATAAATATTTTTTTAAAAAAAGACTGACTGGGGTTTGGCAATGGTGTAAGCATCTCTTTTATTCTTTTCATAGATGTTGGGTGGTTAAAGGTTATCAATGAGAAAGAGGAAGACTCAAAAATTCAGGACACCAACACTGAAACTGAGTTTAGAGATTTTACCAACAAAACTCAGGAGTTGCAAAGTTCCTTGAAGGCTATGTTGGAGCACAAGGAGAATCACAACTAAGTATATTTGGGGGGAAAAACACATGGCAGCACTATGACTGAGAGTAGATGACAAGCGAGGTATGCATCAGGATTTACTCTCAGTTCGTTTGTTTGTTAGTCTTATTATTATAGCCATGAATGCCTGGACAAATATTTATTGCAATATATTGAGTTGTTGTTCAGATAAGTGAAGTTTAAGCTGAGTTTAGACCAAAAAGGTGAGGTGGTCAACCTATAAACAAAAACACTGCAATTTATGTGACCTCTCAACCCGCAAAATGTCAAAAGACAATGACAGTAAATTAATAATATATGATATACTAGATACGTTTTCAGCTACTTTTGAAGTGAATTGAATGAAAAAGAAAATTGGTCATATCTATAAAATCTATTGTGTATCAGCAAAATAATAACAAAATACACCACAGCCCCCACATCAATCATTAGGTATATTACTTTATTGCTCAACCTTGCTGTACTGAGTGTTTTACATAAAATAAAAAGCAACCATGCTATTGCAATACACTTTCTTTCAATACTTGTTCAGCTCATTTAAGCTCTATGATCTTCCTCGCTGGACATACTAAAGAACTTTATTGCAAACACTGAATAATTAAAATGGAAGTATCTGCCATTTCATTGTAATGCCAACATGCAGTGCTGTAGCTAATGAGATTTTGGTGATGGGCCGAATTTCCCCCCACAGGTGCTTTAACACCCGTGTCTCGAACCATTTTGGTGGAGCCAGGAAATTGCCTTGCTGCAAGCTCTGTGCCCTATTGAGCTATAAATTCTTCCAAGGGAACAGAGCACCTTTATGATCTCCAGTCTTCTGCACAATTGTTGCTTGTTGTGAAGACTTGTCACTTGTTTTGTACGTTGACAGGTATGGCTTGTTTGGTGTCTGAATATTGATAACAGAAAAGCATTTTTGGATTTATTTAAACTGAAAGTGGTGTTTCATGTCATGTTATACTTGAAGGAGTGTCAGCTATAAATCTCACATAAAAGAGATGCTACGCATATTTTGTGTGTGATCTCTCAATTGCTATTTACACAGATTTCTCTGAAATACATGACACCTCAGGTGAAGTTACTTTATAGATAGCCTAAACATCAAGTCTGCTGTCTTTGGTTTCATTGACATCTAATTTTATGACAGCATTATTATTTCTTTCTTTCTTTTTTTTGTATGACAAATGTTCGTTGGCATTATATTTCCCCGCCTATTTTCAAGACCAGTTCAAATGAAGTTCATGTGTAAGAGTAGTAAGGAAGATCTCATCTGCCGGCCTTCCTGGGAGTTTGAGTGCTTTTCTGTTCTTTACATGACTACCACTTTCCCCTTAATCTCAATACTGACTTCATTACTCTACTCCAGTCCTCTTCATACATGCCTTCTTTGAGCCAATCAGCCTCCGCTTCACATGGTTAAATCTGTGCTCTCTGTCATTCCCACTTTCAGACTTCTTTCATGCAATCCACCTTCACCCCATTTCAACCTTTAGACACCTCAGACAGAGCTCTATTCAAGCCTCAGCCTTCATCTTCACCACCACCCGTTTCTAGATTCTGGGGGGGTCCTGTCCTAAATCTAGTCACTGCCGGGACTCTCTTCTGGTTCATCGGAGTGTAATCGACAAATACATTATTTTCTCTACCTCAATAAATCATGTTCAGTTCTTCCAAGTAATCTCTCCTTATTTAAATATATCTATATTAAAACAAAACAAAACAAAACACAAACTTCTACAACTATAGAAACTCTGACATAATCAGGTAACACTAAAAATGCCTAGAAAATGTGAGGAGATACACCCGGTGCTCATGAGCCTTACAATCTGGAAAATCTTTCATTAATATGTAAACCACATAAACCTGCCGGTATCCCGCTACACTGCATAAATCACAAAATAAATCTGAAATCTTCCCTTTACAATTTAGGTCCCTTGTTTCCTGAATCCTTCCTTTTCTTTGAGAGGTGTGAAGTATCTAATTGAACAGTGGAAATCTCTCTGGTGCTGTTTTGCAAAGAAAACTAAATTAAAATTCACCTCACTATGGACAATAATCATTCACTGAGGGGCTTTTTCAGAATGCCAGCCACCGCATATCGGCATGAATTCAAGTCCAGATGAAACACTAGAATAAAACCAGTCTCCCGTGCTTATGTAAATATGTCCAAGAACATTTGTAAGATATATGGAAGAGGATTCGACCACAAGGTGGAAAACAGGCTTAACATTTAGCACATACAGCAGCATTACAATAACAAGCAGGTTTTAGATTTTATTGAGACTGTGTCAGAAAAATGTGATGAGATTTTTGTGGCCATAGCTTATAGCATTGCTTGGGATTGCATTTTATTGCAAGCTTTTTCCTGTTATTTTGGCCATCCACTGTAGGTGGACTGCAGATTGGAAAAATAAGCATACAGCCTTGGACCTTGTCACAGAAGAGGTTAGCTTCCAACAACCTCTTCTCAGATGTGTAAAGATGCTTAATTATCATTCAGACAGGATAGACTCTACTAGCGCATATGGGTTCTGCAGAAAAGAGTGCAGAAGGTGCCAGAATATGGGCATTTCTTGAGCCTGATGAAGAGTAAATCTCAGAGAAACATGTGAAATGGACAGCTCTAAGGTTAATCAACGTGGGTTGATTCATATACTGAGATTTTCATTAGGAAGAGTAGACACTATTGTTTTGGTCCATGTGACTAAATGTTATTGTAATGTAAAAAGGTCATAAATAGGCTGTTGACCCAGTAATCCAATAAAAAACAGATTAGAAAGGGGAAAAATATGTTAATAACACCTAAATTTAAAGGGTGACAGGGTGCTTGATTTTACTCTGAAAAACACTAAAATAAAATAAAAAGTCATGCAGTGCATTGGGTTGCATGTATTTTAAGACAGAAAGTGAAAATATAACCCTTTTATGAATGCATACATTAAACCTGTCTGATGTCTGTGGATTTGCTTGACCAAATTCACCTTACATGAAACTTATTATGACATTCAAGGCATAACAACATGTGTGGGATTATTTTGTTGAGGTGTCACCCTATAGTCCAAGAAGTGCATTTTTTTTCAGACACATATTTAACATATAGAAAGACTGTTCAAGTGTCATTCTTTACATTTCAGTTGTTGGACAGACTGTGATGTAACCAGGTCACAAGTTCAGACCTTAGCATTCACTTTTCTGACAGTGAACAATCTACAAGATTGAGAAAGAGAGTCTTAAGTTCATTTTGTTGTTATATAATTATTTAGACAATCCGCAGTCGTAATGAAGATAGTGATGAAGATAGCATTGAGATACTGATATCAGACTACAACTAAGATATTACCTTCACTGCAAAAAATTGAGATATTACCTGCATTGCCTCAAGGTTTGGAGCTCCACAAGACTCCCAGAGACTCTGTGCTCACACATCAACACTTACACCACATGAGATTATGCATTCTTTTGAATGTTGGTCATCATAATTACAACTTTTTAATTGGATCGGCAGTATGGTGCAGCAGGGTTCCTCGAGGTTCAGCAGCAGCTGCAAATTAACTCCATAAATCCCTCTTTTCCCTTCCCAGGAAATGCATGTTGAATGTTGGTTACTTGTATGGTCATTAGACAGAGTAACACAGGTTGAAAACATCTATAGAGTCATGTGAGAAAGTTTCTGTAGGACTGTGCTGTCCTGTGAAAACCTAAGTATGCCCAATGATGCAGTAGTTTGCAAAACTAAAACATTTTATGGACAGCTTTATCAATCTCTGTCATTGTTGTGTAGAAATGGTCAGGGTCCTGGGTCTGAGCGACTCAGGGTCCCTGAGCAGTTATGAATTATATGTGCCATATGTGATTCTATGCTACTGTTCGGTGTTCCACTTATTGTATGTGTAGGCAGGGTGTGTGTGTATATATGTGTGTGGCTGTAGGATGGATGTCAAGCACCTGCAGGCCTGATGGGTGTGGCCCTGCTGGAGGACTGGCCACGCCTGAAGCCCCTGCCACACACCTGCTGCTGATCAGGCTTGTCGGGGGAGCTATTTAAGAGACCGATGGAGCTCCCACCGAGGCGGGATCATTGCGTGAGACTCCATGTTAGTCTTCCAGTTTAGTTTAGTTTAGTTTAGTTTAGTTAAGTTAGTGTGTGTATGCCCATAGTTGTATTGTGTCCTGATGGCTGCTTCTATTGTTTTCCCCAGGAGAGGTGTGGAGCGCCAGACAGCAGCCAGCACGGGGAGTGTTCAGACACGGAAGCGGGGAACACAAAGACACGGACTTTTCAGGGAGGACACGACACGGGAGTCAGGGGAGAGCACGGGGATTTATTGTTGTTTTTTCCATTCACAGTAAATAAATGCACTGCTGATATTCAGAGCTCTGCGCCTGGGTCCTCCTTCCTTGCATCCCCCTTCTTCTTTATGATGTTGTTCATCAAGGTTTGTAGGCATTTGTTTATACGAAACATTTCAGTTGGGTTGGGCTTTGGCTGGTCCATTGGAACTGCCTGATTCTTCCTCTTTTTTTCAGCCAACCAATTGTAGATTTGTTCACGTCCTTGGGGTCATTGTCAAGTTGCATGGCCAGTTAGCGTGACAGTTTATGTTTGTTTGTTTTTTCTCTATCCAGGTACTTTGAGTAAATTGGCACTATGTTTGGGATCATCATGGTGACATTACTAGTTAAACACTTTAAAGATGGAATTTGACAGTACTTCTATGTTCATCAATTTGACAAAATCCCCAACACCACAGAGTGAAAATCAGCCCCAATCAGACATGTCATCCACTGTGTTTTGCAGATATCTGTAGGCACTGAAATTTGTAGCACTCTCCTGACCTCCTCCAAGCATACTGATGAAAATGTATTTGCATTAATCACTAAATAAGACCTTTCCTGGTTTCTTTTTAAGTCTATATAAACATTTGTAATACCTATGCATTTTCTCCCTGTTTTCCTTCCCTAAGAATTACTTCTTGACATCTACCCTTGTCAGGGGCTGGGTTGGTGACCCAGCGTTTTTGAGTTTATTTTGTATGGTCATTTTCCTATATTAAAATTAATGTTAAATTCAGGTGTTATTGTTAAGTTAAGGGTGTAATTAAGTTATTTTGTATTACTTGAGATATGTTAAGTTCTAGTATTGTTATTAGTTTGTCTTGGTTGAGTTTTAAATCTGGTTTACATTTCTTCTATGCCTCTTTGTCTATGTAGGTTCTCCTTGTGTTCCATGTTTTCCCAATATGTCATGTGTCTATGTCTTTGTGTTCTGTGTTGTCATGTCTACATCCCATTTATCTTTCCTGCTTTATTTTGAAGAGTCTCATGTTCCATGTTCAGTGTGTTTTGTTTTGCTTCCCCTGTGGTGTTCAGGTTCATTTGTGTCAACTGTGTTTCCTCCAGGTGTTTCTACTTCCCTTCTGTGTATTTAAGTCCTCTGTCTCTCTCTGTTCATTATTGGGTTGTCTCAGGATCATTTTCATGCTTCTGTTCAGGTCCATGTTGATGTCCATGTTTCTGGTCATAGTTTTTGCATGTGCCATATCAGATTCACGTCACGTTCATATCATAGTTTTCATGTTGCGTTTAGGTTATCTGAGTTTAGGTGTTAGTTTCATTTTTTTTCCCCAACTTGCCTTGTTTTCTGTTTTGGATATCAGCCTCAATAAAAGGGTTGACTTTTGTTATACCTTATTCCCTCTCCTGTGTCTGCTTTTGGGTCCACACCACAAACACACAAGCCAACCTGGCCGTGACAACCCTCCCATTAAGGCCATTCTTGATGAGGCTTTGACAAACAGTAGATAGGTCATCGGAATGACCAGATGCGTCTCTTAGGCCCTGTGACAGGTCTTTGCTGGATTTTTTTCCCTACGTTTTAAGAACTGTTCATAGATTCAACCAAAAAAAAGATGTTTTATGTCTCTGTGACAGGTTGCTAAAAAGTTGCTAAAAGTCAAGCAAGATAAGCCTATATTTGTAATGCTTATAGCATCAGTTCCACCCCCACTGAATCTATCTGCAATTTGTCCACCCATTGTTCATTTCCCAAAGACATAATAGTATGGATATTGGAAGGTCTGCTTTATGTTATGGCTTTAGTTCAGTCTAAGTTGTGATTCCAAATTGATGGAATAAATAAAGACATTTAAAACTTTATTCTAGGATATGGGTCATTGGTTGTTTCTGACTAAATCAATTTTACTCTTGAGTAGGAAATGTTGATTTGGACTGTAATTTTAAGTCCATAATAAGTCCATTTTAAAACAAGTTTGAATTATATTTCAAAACGCATCTTACAGACAAAAAAAGTATAAAGGCATTATCCGTGTCTTGTTTGAGCTTGTTTTCAAATGTCATGACAAAATGCCCTAGAGCAGATTTGATTTTCTTTAGCATTTTTAAGATTAGACCATGACATGACTTAATATGTTCCTCACTTAGACTTGGTAATTCTTTTTTTTTTTTTTTTTTTTAAATAGCAACCCTAGAGATCCTGAATAATGAAGGACCTCTCACTATTTCAAAGGAGCTTTTCACAGTTAATTTGGCTGAGCTACGTCTGTCAAAAGGCGGCACTATGTCAAAGACCTGCATTTTTAATGAACTTTCATTAAGTTGATTGAATAATTCAGCAATCGCTTTGATGAAAGCGACATTCTCATTGCTCTCATGGTTGTCACTTTTTACACTTTGTCTAAACATGATTACCCAAGTGCGTTATGTAACCCATATGTGCTAGATGTGACAAATCAGGTTTTTCATCAGGTCTTTGTTGTTTTGTACTTTTTAGTTGTAAGAACTATAAATAAACAGTAGTTGTTAAAAGTCAACATTTGATATGTCCATCAAATTTAGACACAACTCCATAAGATTTTGATAGGTTGAGTATGGAGAGAAACTAGCTCTTCACTCTATAGCTGAGCTTATATTACAGGTGTCTTAATATTTTCAGATGTTGAGCTGGTCATTAATATTGCATAAAACCTTCTTATGCACTTGATCTGAAATGATTTATTTCTCATGACAGATCTTAGCACAGCTTTTTTTCTGTTTCCCCAATGTGATTTAAAGAATTATTAATTTAATTTATTTTCAACTGCTCATTAATATTGTATCCCATCATTTTTGTTATGATGGCCTGATTGTAAATTCTTATCATTAAAAATCTGGTTATAAAACATAATTACCACTGTCAACTATGCTTGGAAAACAAAGCTTTTGATTTTCTGTGTGAAGGTGACACGGGCTGCTCTGCATGTGCTGTAACAAGCAAACTACAAGCTGAAGAAATCCAGCCTTGATTTAAAGTTTTCACCTGCTTTTTGAGTCACATTGGCATTGGCAGACTGTGTACAGTACTGCAGATTGCATTGTAATAATTGAGAACTTGCCCTGTCCAGTCCAATAGCAAACCAAAGAAGAATCCTTTGCAAGTGTTTGCCAGAAACTTTTCCAAAACTTGCAGCCAATCCAAATACAGCCTCATGCCCCACAAAGCCCACCTATTCAGTGGTCTCTAACTTGATTTTCTCCAGACCTCTTGAAATGAGCCGGTGTTGTGGCTACATCAGTTTACTGCTGGTTTGATAGATGGCTGAGCTGCTGATTGAACTGATTCAAAAGTGCATTTTGAAGGGGACAAATGTTTGTGTCTAGACCATGGGACAAAGTACAACCAGCTTTACTTTTATGCCTTTCATCCAAAGCATTTTACGGAATACACATGAAATACTCCTCCGTAGTTGGACTGTTATTTGAATTATTTGTGCACAAAATAACAATATTTCTGCAACAATGCAAAGTCACTTTTACCTACATTCTACAGACAGATTAAAATGCAAATCTTTCTTTTAAATAAATATAATTAGGACGTAATTAAAATTTGCAGTAACAAACAATTTAAAATATGTGCAGCAATGTGATTATGCAAAAGTAATTTAGTTTGCAGGCTTTACATTTTTAATATAAACTAGTAAATTGTCACAGGTTTCAGCTTCTCTTTCAGTCTGACTTAATGAAAAAGGGGTAGGCTGAGAAATGAAATGCACCTTTAATTATTTAGCAAACTGCTGAATGAAGCTTGTTCTCTACATCAAACAGAGTGATGCACGGCACATGGAGACCGAGGATCCACTGCAGTCAGTCACGAGCCGACACGCTACTCTCCGAGCTGTCTACTTAACGAACTGCTTTTCTGGTCCCTGGAAAATTGCAGGAAATCCGTCTATTTTAATGGATGTTTAACTCATAGTCATAGCACAGCCCATAACCTCCAATCCCCAGCGCATATTACAGCTTGGCAGAGTATTTGTTTTGTTTGAATAGCAATGTCAAATACTTTGTAGAAGAATTGCATTTTTGATGTAGTTTATTAATCTTTTTTTTTTTTTCTCTCTGTCCGGTAGCAAGCAAAATTGTTGTCTGAAGGCCAAAAAATGCCAAAAAGATTTACTTTCACAAATAGAGCATTACAGCATTTGATATAATGGTCCACTTGATAGTCATATTTTATTAGGACTTCATTAGGATTTGTTATTTTTAGTTATTAAACCCACACTGGACAAGACTGGGGGACGTGAAGGAAAAAGAAGAAAGAAAGTGAAGAGTTGGGAGAAAGTTAACAGCAGGAGAGATAGAGTGGGGGTGGGGGGGGGGGGACTGGGAATCTGATTCAGCACCTGCTGAGAAAACCACAGCAGCAACCAACATATGCATGAACAGTGACAATGTTACTGAACAGCACACAGTACTAATAATACAAGATATTTTTAGAGGCAGCAGCCGCCTAAGATAGTGTGTGTCTGTAAGTACATGTGCATGTGTGAGCACTCGTGTTCATAAGGCTTCTCCATGTTAGTGTCTAATAGAGGGTGTGGGGAGCCACAACCCTGCCCCAGCCACACCCAAGTACCCAGCCCTGGACACTGAGAACTACCAATGCACCGGGCATGTGGGGGAACCAGCCAGTGTGGTGGGGAGAAATAGACCCCATACATGGGGAAGCCTGAGATGTTCTAACAGAGAGATGGAGTCTAAGACTTGACCTAACACATAGACACAGACAAACAGGCACACACAGACACAAACAAGCATTCCCACCCTCATGCACACATACACCACACACCTAACATGGAGACACACGTCGTGCACACACTCACTCTCCCCATACAGACTTTATACTCCCAAGTGTAGGCACCAATACCCCCAGATGGGCAATGGGGCCCCAGACACAGGAGATGGTCCCCTTCACTCTAGACAAGGTAGAGACATGAGGCCGAAGAGAAGCCCACCAGCCCAGACCCCTCCCAGATAGCCAGCTTCTCCAGAGAACAGTTGTGTGAAAAGATAGTTTGTGACTCTTTAAAGGAAGAATTAACAAGCAGCCACTAACTTTGTTTATATTTTTAATCATCTACTTATGGCCACATGGAAAATTACAATGTTCAGACAGTAAATTAGATTAGAGATCTATTTTTTTTTAATATGGAGTTTTTGTAAAAAGGACTTATGAAACACAAAATTTGAAACACAAAAAAGCCACCAGCCAAAGAAACAGTGCACAGTGAAAGTGCAGAGCAGAGCACGTTGACACATTTTGCAAACTAAATAGAAAATTGTCTGGCACCGACTTTCCAAATAATCAACGTGTTCACATGGGGAGACATGCAAAAGGTATCCTTTGGTTCGGATGTCTAGGCTCATTGATTGTGAAGATGTTACATTACAAAGGATGATGTGTGTGTGTGTGTTTTTTTTAAATAGTTTGCATTAGGGTAAGAGATGGTGGTGGCCTTTTGTAACTTTGTGCATTACATGTCTTTTTCCCCTTATTTTATTTTTTTCTTTTACTGGCTGGTTAGCTGAGGTGGGAAGTAACAAAATGCATTTTGTTACTGTACTTAAGTAGAATTTTCAGGTTTTTGTAATTATTTCGGTATGTCATTTTCTGTTAACTTTTTACTTTTGCTCCCTACATTTTTACCCACTTTTACACAAATACACACTTTTACACAAAAGTATTTCCTCGTCTGCCTTCACATGTATGTGAACTTGAGTGATATGTTATTCTTAATCCATAGATTATAATATGATGTTAGAATTCAGTGAGATCTGGACAGCAACCCATTCTTTCACAAATGTTTGCAGAAGCAGGCTGCATGCCTTTGTGCTTGATTTTATACACCTGTGGCCGTGGCAGTGATTGGAACACCTGAATTAAATCATTAGGATAGGTGAGTGAATACTTTTGGCAATATAGTGTATCTGTATTTTGTACTATTACATTTTTTAAACAGGCTTGTTACTTTAGTTTTAACAAACGAAGCTGAGATGAATTATTATTTCATATCCCTGCACACCGTCAAGATCCCAAAACAATCTAAACCTAAATGGAGGGAATAATAATAAAGACAGTCCCTACGGCATCTCCATCACAGATGCTTATTGCACATGAGAAGGGGAAATGGGCAAAATATATATAATCTATGCATCATTTATTGCATTATACCCAAAAATTAACGTGGGCCAAAGTGATCGAGAACAGCAGATTTTGATGCAGATGTAAATACACTGTGGTTGCCGTACTTCAGCATGGTAAGCACTACTGAATATGAGAGAACATCAAGGGAGTAACACTTAAATTGGCAAAAAATTTGAAATGCAACATTTCTAACAGCTCAACAAATATCAGCAAACACACAAACTTGTCATAAAACATGGAATCTGGACCCAAATGCAGATTTGAAAAAACAGACAAATTAACAAAAGACAGGTCTTAATTCCAGCAATGAAATGTCCAAAAATCCACTGAGAAAATAAACAGAGCACTACACCAACTGGGAAGAGTTAGAAAGGAAAAAGAAAACGGACACTGAGACAAAGACTAAAAGGATGAGGGTAATTAAGAGAAGTGAGCCACGAGGGGAAGTGAAACTAAACATAACACTAGAGACAAGTAACTATCAAAATAAAGGAGTGAGAACTGTAACTTAATGGGGATGCACAGACATATAAAAGAACTTAGCCTGGAGGAGCTGACAATGACGATAGGACAGGAAACACTGAGGGAACAAATTAAACTCTAAATCTAAGATTAAATTTTAACAGGAACTAAAAAGTCTAAAATTTTTAATTCAGTTTTTTTTCTCCTTACGTTCTACATAACAGATCTTAAAACTGGGTGAATTCATTAGAATTTAAGTTGAAATAGAGCTTTTATTCCCTTGTATATAATATTATTTTATTATTATATTACATGTGACAAGTGGAGTTTCAGTTAACTTTGCACAAAAAGAAACCATAAAAGATTTACGTTTAACTATCATTCTTTGAGTATATGTCACAGCGTGCGGTTTTTCACTTTTACTTAAAGGTACAGTGAGTATTTGTTTGAGGTTAGTTAAAACAAAACAGAATGTTGTGGTCATAAATATAAACTAATTAGTTTGTAATTATGTCTTCCAAGAACTGGATGACTGTCATAAACTTAAAATTCATTAAAAATACTAAAATGCTTGCAATTACTTAAGCTTAAGCATCCTAAAAAGGCTCAAGTGTCCCTAAAAATCACACTTTCCCTCTAATAAACATTCTCATATGGAACTCAGTGAGGATGTGGCGAACTACACTAGAGGGGTACAGATGCTGCTGTTCTGCATAGGTCTGAATGGCATCAGTGAGATCGCTGGCAAAACTCGCTACGGATACCGATTACAGAATGGAACAATTGTCAGCCACCTGCTTTGCATGGATAACACCAAGCTGTAAGCCAGGAGTGGTGAATGAGACATCAGGAAATGAGTGAAAAAGTAGCCAATTTCCAAAGAAGAACTTTGAAAGAGCTTTAGAAAGCCCGGAGAAGTATTGCTCAAGACTACTTAAAAGCTATTTGAAAGCAAAATATAAAGAAATAAGGGATGCCTCCAGACTTATATATTGCTTTATGCACTGTTGTTACCCCAATAACAACTGTCTTTCCTTAATGAGCTATTGTGAATGAATACTGTTTGCTTGAGGTCTCTAAGTCCACTTCATTTTTATTACTAGGGTGTCCAACACTGTTGTTCTGTCAGAATCTCCTGGTGTCAGACAGATAGACATTAGGTGTTCACTGAAATACTGTCACCAGGAGCTCACATGCTATTTCAAAGCAGTGACAAAGTTTTCATT